>NW_011494178.1:904134-926085 GCF_000754665.1 Bison bison bison | reverse complement strand
GCGTCATGCGACACTCCCTTGTGCACACCTGGCTCTGAGGAGGTAAGCTCTCTGCTCTCTCTCCATTGAGGACAGAGCAGAAACTGATACTGACTTTTGGTCACATGGGTCTGTCCTGCCCCGGAGCCCAAGAAGGCGAGGGCTGCTGGGGTGGCGACACTGATGTAATTTAAACTTGGTTTCCGTTCCAGGTTCCTGACACAGAGCCTCTAAGACCCTGTATTTTCCAGCAAGACACATGACTTTTTATGTGCAAGGAGGTGACTCTTGGTGAGGCCCCAGGACTGCAGAATTGGGCTGGTGGCCATAGGACAATCCTGTGACTAGATGGCTGGGCCTTTCAGCCCTAACCTGACCTCCCTGAGGAGAGCAAAGAGCTCCTCCCCTGCCCTCCCCATCCTGTCCTTAGTGCCACTGGAATTACTATTCATCTGTTTATATCACTGTTTTCTTGAAAATTTACATTAGTCCCAATCTGCTGAGTGGGAGACTCCTGAAGCTGTCACTACGGTATGTCCTTTCACAGCTGTGAGCATCTACTTGCTTTGGGAACAAGATACTCTGCACTCACCTCGCACTTGTCTCCACACCTGGAACTGGCTGCTTCTCCAAGGAGCCTGGTTAACCGGGCAGAAGTGGGGGTGGCAGCGGTTCTTAACTCTGCCTCTCAGGGTCCTGGATACACTGGAAAGGTGTTGAGGACACTGTGAGCTGTGCTTGTGTGTATCAACATTTACCACGCTAGAAATTAAACAGAAATTTTAAAATACACATTTATTAATTTTAAAAAACAGTAATAAACTCATGTTAACAGGAATAATACACTTAAGCAAAAAGTATAACTTTAAAAACAAAATTTTTAGCAAATTTACTATAGAATGGGAAAAGAGAGGAGTATGTTAATATTCTTTCCTGATAATTATGGGTAATTTTTATACAAGAGCCAACCTCAACAAGTTGAAGTTTCTTAAAGGCTGGCTGTAACTAGAGTATGAAAATCACATCAAATTCAAGCTTTCAGGTAAAGAACTTGTCACAGGCCACAAGTACTGTCAGTATGTATTATATATCACACAAAATATAACATTGTATATATCACACAACATGTAACACTGCACACGTGGCATGTGATACACAATACTGCATATGACATGCAATGCACATGTGTGCACATATATATACATATATACGTGCATTTGTATAGCCTGTCTTTAACCTTTGCAGATGGAAACTTCGGCTGGGTTCCAGGTGGTGAGGGCTTGCTGGGTTATTTCAAGACCTTCCGTGGTGCCCACATCTCCCACCAGCCACCTCTCTTCCCTCACAGCTTCACTGGCAAAGTTTTGTTTGTTGTGAGGTGCTTGAGTTTCTCTGTAACCTGATTTGGGAGGACAGTTCAAGCACTTTCGTTCTGTGTGTTTCCCTTCACCCAGCCAGCCAACCAAAAACTTGTCATGATTTCTTTTTTTATCGTTTTCCTTCTCATCTGCGTTGATGACACCAATGAGACCCTCCACCAAGAGGCTGCCCAGTTGGGCTAAAAGAGGCTCAGACCTTTGAGAACAGGATAACGAGCATTCTTGAAGCATCTGGGCCCTGCCCCGCTGGGAGGCCTGAGAGCGCCGAGCCCCTCCAGCCTGAGGGCTCCATCCATCCTGACGCGAGTGTCTGGCCTGGAACGCAGTCAGGTGAGCTACGTCCATATGCATGGCTCGTCCCTCCTGCTGCCCCTGTGACCTCTCTCCTGCTCAGGACTGGAGGAAGCAGGGAATTCTGCTGCTCGATCCTTCCTCTTCTTCCCAAGAGCACAATTACCCCTCAATTCTGTCTTCTGCCTGGAGCGCCGCGTCTGGTCTAACGGCAGACACTCGGGACTCCTGACCCTCCACACCCCACCCAGGCCCTGACCCCACACCCCTGGACCCAGACCACGCGCTGAAGGCAGATGAGCCTGTGCCCTTGGTTGATCCCCATCACAACACCATGGGCGTGGAGGGAGAGGGGCACTGGCCGTACCTCCAGGGGCTGTGCCTCCTCGGGCCCAGGTGCACAGGCCTCCCTGGTGGGAAGGATGAGCCTGGCTTGCCCTGACCTCTGGGCGCTCCACGCTGCCACCCGTGGGCCCCGGAAGCGTGGGGGCCGGCCCCGGGAAGCACCTGTGTCCCCTCCCCAACCCGCGTAAGGCACCTGGGGCCCTTCCGAGCCTCTCTGACCTCCAGGACCAGACGTCTCTTCCACAGGCCCCTCCTCACTTCCTGAGCCTCACCTCTCTGCCTCTCTCTTCTCTGTTCTCCCCCCAAACCCCAGGTGGACACACCTGGGGAGACCTCGCCCTCGTGGGCTTCTCAGGAGCTGGGCCTTTGGGGGTAGATTAAGGTCAGGGGAGGTCACAGGGCAGATCCCACTCTGACGGGGTTGGGTTCCCCTCTCCCCACAAAGGAAAGGCCAGGTGAAGACCCAGAAGGTGCGCCTGCAGGCCAGGCAGAGGCCCTCGGCACCCAGCAGGCCTGGGTTGGGACTCCAGCCTCCAGGATGGAGGGGTCAGCGTCCACCTGACATCGTGCGGCTGCAGGTGCACACGGCTCTTGGTGAGGTGTCCTGAGGGCTGCCCGCAGGCTCCCGGCCCTGCACTCCGGCTGTGCCACCTCCTTATCCTCACCAGCCACCACTCTGCTCGCGCTGAGTAACCACATGTGCGCCAAGTTCTACTGATGACCCGGGCAGGCAGGAAACCCCCTTTCCTACTGACAGTTTGCCAAGGCTCACTTCAGCCAGATTGAGATGCTTAACTCCACTATCAGGTAACAGGAGCTGAAGCGGGGTGTTTACCAATAGCCTCCTGGGGCTCTCAGTCTTCACTCAGCCTTCAGGGGACAGATAATCAGGAAAGGGAATAATGGCGTTTTAGGAGGGCTTCTTATAGCATTTCATTGGTGGCTGTGGTGCTGGAGATGTGGGCCTGACAAGCGACCTGGGCTCCACCCTTTAGCTCTGAGGCCAAGGGTCAGGGTCCGTATAACCTGAGTCACCCCATGTGGCACTAACCCTCCACACACTGCCACCCAAACAAGCACAGCTTCTGCCTAAAAGCAGACGTTTCCCCTAAAAGGCAGCACAGATGCTCCTCCTCAGGGTCTACAGGGTGTGGGATCCCCAAGGCTGCCCTGATGGGCCAGCACCGGGGAGCTCAGCCCACACAGGATGGGCCATCAGCGTGCATTGGGCGGTCTGTCTGTCTGTAGCATCCAGCACAATGGTATTCCCTACTTCAGTTGTGCTCTCCTGGTATCTTCCCCTCCCTACCCGATGGTGACTTAGCAACACGAGTTGCCATGGGGACTGATCTGCAGAGAAGGTGAACAGTTTTTGGTACAAAAGTTACAGGCCCCATGTGTATGACAGACCATGGCAATCCTGAAACCTGCAGGGAATACTGCAGTTGTGTGAAAACTGCCTTGTGTTCATACGTGAAACAGAGGTGGTGCTGAGCTCAGATGGGGTAAACAGCTTTCTCACCTGCATACCTGTTGCTGGAACACCTGCAGGTCAGGTGGCACCTGGGGAAGCTGCAGGAGGGACTTCCAGCATGGGGGCTGGTCTCCCACTCTCCTTTAATGCCAACTGACCACCAGATTTCTCTGATGTCCAGAGTTCTGCAAATTATAAGGCTCCTCTTTGGAGTTTGGCCCCCCCAGAGAGAACAACTGTAAGGACCTTTAGGAACTAATATTTTTTGGAAGTGTTTTTACCAAGCTCAGCACCTCCTTTAATATGGTTTCAGTGTCTTTCCCTTGAATACACAACCTTTTACTTATTGAATCAAGTAGAAGGAAATGTAATGACTGTTAGTTTTAACAGGCCCATCTTCCTTTGAGTCTTTTACTATAAAATTCTTCCCAACCATCAGCATGGCTGTCATCCTCCACTATCTCCTGGAGTTTGCTCAAATTCATGTCCACTGAGTAGGTGATGCCATCCAGCCATCTCATCCTCTGTCCCCCGCCTTCTCCTTTTGCCCTCAATCTTTCTCAGCATCAGGGTCTTTTCCAGTGAGTTGGCTAGAAACATGAGAATATCAGGTGGCTGAAGTACTGGAACTTCAGCTTCAGCATCAGTCATTCCAATGAACATTCAGGACTGATCTCCTTTAGGATGGACTGGTTTGATCTCCTTGCAATCCAAGGGACTCTCAAGAGTCTTCTCAAGCACCACAGTTTGAAAGCATCAATTCTTCAGCACTCAGCTTTCTTTATAGTCCAACTCTCACATCCATACATGACTACTGAAAAAACCACAGCCTTGACTATACAGGCCTTTGTCAGCAAAGTAATGTCTCTACCTTTTAATACACTGTCTAGGTTTGTCATAGTTTTCCTTCCAAGGAGCAAGCGTCTTTTAATTTCATGGTCATAGTCACCATCTGTAGTGATTTTGGAGCCCAAGAAAATAAAAGTCTGTCACTGCTTCCACTTTTTCCCTTTTATTTGCCATGATGTGATAAGATGCCATGATCTTAGTTTTTTGAATGTTGAGTTTAAGTCAGCTTTTTACCCTCCTCTTTCACTCTCATCAAGAGGCTCTTTAGTTCCTCTTGGTTTTCTGCCATTGAGTGGTGTCATATGCAGTATATCTGAAGTTGCTGATATTTCTCCTGGCAATCTTGATTCCACCTTGTGATTCATCCAGCCTGGCATTTCGCATGATGTACTCTGCAAATAAGTTCAATAAGCAGGGTGACCAATATACAGACTTGACTTACTCCTTTCCCAGTTTTGAACCAGTCTGTTTTTCATGGTCAATTAAGGTCAAGCAAATATTTCTTCATCCACAAAGTGGGGATGATAATAACTGTTAAATTCTTTATAGATTGTGAGAACAGAAAGATATGAGATATTAGAAAGATTAAGGGATGTATCACATACCTGGCAGACAGTAGGTGCTCAATAAATATTAGTTCCCCTCTTCTTCATTCTCCATTATGAATATAATAAAAAACTGGATGAGCATCTAAATCTGCAATGAGAATACTGCAGAGAGAAGAAACTGGATTATACTGTGGAGTCTGTGAGGATGAGTTGATGAGGCTGCCCTCTGATTTCTGCAGACATATCAGACATATATACTTGATGTTGGTTCTGTGATCACTGCCTTGATGGCAGATTCCTGGCAGTTGTTGTCAGTTACTGTCTACAATCATTTGGAATGCCCCAACCCCTTAACAAAACATTTATTATTTTAGGACATTTCTAGCAAGGGTATTGTTTGGTTGCTAAGCCATGTCCAACTCTTTACAATCCCATGGACTGTAGCTCACCAGGCCCTTCTGTCCATGGGATTTCCCAGGGAAGACTGCTAGAGCGGGTTGCCATTTCCTTCTCCAGGGGATCTTCCCGACCCAGGGATTGGGAACTCATGTCTCTTGAGTCTCCTGCATTGGCTGGCAGATTCTTTTACCACTGAGCTACCAGGGAAGCCCTAGAAAGGGTAGTGGTGACTAAATCTGAAGAGGAGATATTCTTGGGCATAACTGCCAGTAGAAATGTGTCAACATTTTGAATCAACAGCACAGCTGCTGACTGAAATATCTCCTTGTTGGTGCAGACAGAAAATAGCCATGAGAAGGTGAAGCACCTCCCTCTTTCACCTGCTGTCACCTCCCAGCATTTCTGCCTTCCTCCTGTATTTCCAGACAACCTCATCCTATCTCTTTTAGCTCAGGTATCACCTTTATGAAGCCCTCTTTCTCCCTTGATTCCTCCATGAAGGTAATTTCTCTCCATCTAATTCTGATAACATATCACCTATACATTCTCACCTACACGTTGCTCATCTCACTTTCTACTTTCTATCTTTAAAAGTGCTGTGTGATACTAAGCAAGTCCCCTAAATTCTCTGGTCACAAGAGAATTCTCTCTTGTAAAATGAAAGGAGATAAATGATTCCATCTGAACATCCATGGGACCTAGAAGGTGAAGGTGACCAAGGGCATCTGGTCTACCCTGGTGACTGAAGACATCTGGTCTATGTAGGACATGGACCTGAAGGGCTGGCAGCAGCTAACCACATTGACAGCAAGTCCTCTGGAAGGAAGACCTGAGTGGTCACCTTAAGTGGTCTGTTAAGTGACCAGTGCAACATCTGTGCCAGGTGCTATGGGCCAGGATGGTACCAGAAGGGTCATTGCCAATGGCTGCATGCAAGGAAAAAGGACTTCAGGCCCCGTAACCAGTTGGTTTTAAATGAAGCAGAAGGGAGACAATCCTGGCAGCTTAACTCTACCAAGGCAAGCCTTCCAGACTCTGGTCTTTCCCAGGTCTCCTACTGGCCTCCGAGAATTGCTGGCAGGTGGGCAGAGGCTCAGGTGGAGCTGGGGCTTGTGGGAGCCTCAGGGAGGTGAGAGTAGCCTCCGCTGGCAGTCAACAAGAAAACTAGCACCTTGGTCCCATAGCCACAGGAACAGATTCTGTGCACAGCCTCTAGGTCCCAAACCCAGGACACAGCTGGCCAAGCCTGGGCCTGACCCACGGTCACTGCAAGGCAATGAAAGATGCTGTTTTAGCCACTAAAATTTTGGTAGTCTGTCATGTGGAGTGGGTTTTGGGGATCCTGCAACTCCTCGAGTTGTTCAGTGTCTCCGGTGTGGTGGGGAAGCTCTGTGCACCCTTCATACGTTGGAGGGGACCCAAGTTTTCACCAGACTCTCTGAATGAGAAGACAAGCGCCACAGAAAAACTGGGCACTGACAGTGCTGGACAGAGGAAAACCCAGAGCCGGCCGAGTGGGGATGAATGAACCCAGGACAATTTCTTCTGAAAACACTGAGCCTCCGGATCTGGGAGGCAGTGGCGAGACTCGGCCACCTCTTCCACTCACTGAGGCTTTGGGGTTCAGGAAAGCCTGGGGGTTTTCCTGGCACACTCACCTCACTGTCAGCAAGCTGATGAGCACTCCTCATATTCTTGAGCGCTTCCTTTGTCTGCATTAATTGGTATGGTTTACATAAAATAAGTGGCATGGACTGAATAAGCATCCTGCACGATTGTAAAAGATAAGTTGATCTAATTATCATCCAACTACAATCACGCTGGGAGAATCAGATTATTGTATTTATGCTGACACAGAGACATGATTTATTTGTTTTTGTTTTCTAGACGAGGCATTTTTCTTCTTGAAATTAGGATGATCCACAAAACTGATTAACCCTGGCTACCCTACCTGTTCAGCTACACCCTTGTTCCTCTGTACCTCTGGGGTGTGGTCAGAGAGACTTGTCCTGGTTGGTGGCCCATCCTGGTTGGTGAACTGTCCTGGTCTCCCAGTGAGCTGATAGAAGGGTTTACAGGGATTCTGTGCTGAGACCAGAAAGAATCAAGTAAAAGGTCAAGTCCTATCTGCAAATAAGTTTTCCCTGGAATCCATCAACAGTGTGTCTACCTGCTGGGCGTGGAAAAGATGTAAATTGTGTATAACTAAAATATGCAAACTGGAGGTGGAGAAATAACAGGAAATTATGAATCAGCCAATACTTTACTTTCATACCAGCAAATGGGTCGTTAATCGGGAGGCATCTTAATAGAATTACAACCTGGCGAATCAGAAAGCCAGGTGTCCCTCCCGAGGCAGTGGGATGTTCTGGAGAGGAGGCAGCAGGCTGACATCACCTGCCTGCCAGTGACCCCTCAACCCTGCGGTGAAGGGGATGTGATTCCCCAGCCTTTGACCTCACCAAAGTGACGTCTCAGGGAAGGAGGAAGAGGCAGTGGCAGCGGCTGAGTATGTCTCCACTGAGGGGTAAGTGAAGGCCGTTGTGGATGTAGACAGGAAGCTGCCACAGCTCCCACTTCGGGGTGTGGCTGTGTTCTTTTTCCATCTCCATGGGGAAAATGGATCATCATCCATTCTCAAGGAGGCAGTCCCTGGGGTACAGGAGGCCCATCCTGCTTGGCGGCCCATCCTGGATGATGGACCTCTCCTGGTTGGTGGATTTGTCCTTGTCGGTGGACTTGTCCTGGCTAGTGACCCATCCTGGTCAATGGACCTGACCTGGTCGGTCACCTATCCTGGTTTATGGCCCTGTCCTGGTTGGTGGCACATCCTGGTTGGGCCTGTCCTTGTCCAGGCCTGGTTTGTGGCTCCACTTGCCAACTTTTATTAAGCCTGGGGAGCTTCACAGAAACCAGTCTTAAGTTGACAGATCTCCAGAACCAGTAGGGCATCCTTGCTGATTCATCTGCCTCCAGGAGGTTCCACTTAGTGGGACAGACACCTCTTAAGAACACAGTGAGGTGAGGGGGAAAAGGAGCCCTGGAGAATGGTGCATCCATGGTGGAAGGAAAGAAATAAAATTATCTTTTCCAGAGATGATATGATCTTATATGTAGAAAACTCTAATGATTATACATACATACACACACACACACACACACACACACACACACACACGACTGTTAAGAGCTAATACATGAATTCAACAAACTAGTGGGATACAAAATCAATATGAAAAATCAGCTGCATTTCAAAAAAATCAGTTGCATTTCTGTATACTGGCAATGAACAATCTGAAGAGAAAATAAAAACAATTCCATTTATGGGACCATATCTCAATATAATAATAGCTGTTTATAACAAACTCACAGCCAACATAACACTCAATGATGAAAAGTTGAAAGCCCTGTCACTAAAATATGGAACAAGACAAGGATGCCCACTCTTACCACTTCTATTCAACAGAGTGTTGAAGGTCCTCACCATACCAATCAGACAAAAAAAAGGAAAAATATACAAACTGGAACGGAAGAGGTAAAATTATCATTATATGCAGATGGTATGACACCATATACAGAAAACCCTAAAGACTCCACACAGAAACTACTAGAACTGATAATTTCAGCAAAACAGCAGGATGCAAGATTAACATATAGAAACTGGTTGCATTTCTTTAGATTCACAGTGAAATGTCAGAAAGGGCAAGTAAAACAAACAATTCCTTTTAAAATTGCATTAAAAAAATACTTGACAGAAAACAAAGTTCTGTAAAGCAATTATCCTTCAATTAAAAAAATTATTAAAAAAAAAAACTTAGGTATAAACCTGACCAAGGAGGTGAAAGACTTATATGCTCAGAACTATAAAACATTCATAAAGGAAATTGAAGATGATTCCAAGAAATGGAAAGATAACCCATATTCTTGGATTAGAAGAATTAATATTGCTAAAATGGCCATACTACCCGAAGTAATCTACAGATTGAATGTGATCGAAATTACCCATGACATTTTTCACAGAACTAGAACAGATAATCCTAAAACTTATATGGAACCATAAAAGACCCAGAATTGCCAAAGCAATTCTGAGGAAAAAGAACAGAGCAGGAGGTATAATCCTCCTGGACTTCAGACAGTACTACAAAGCTGCTGCTGCTGCTAAGTCGCTTTAGTCGTGTCCGACTCTGTGCGACCCCATAGACAGCAGCCCACCAGGCTCCTCCGTCCATGGGATTTTCCAGGCAAGAGTACTGGAGTGGGGTGCCACTGCCCTCTCCCAACTACAAAGCTACAGTAATCAAAACAGCATGGTACCAGAACAAAACAGATATATGGATCAATGGAACAGAACAGAGAGCCCCAAAATAAAATCCACACACCTACAGTCAGTCTTCAGCAAAGGAGGCAAGAACATGTAATGGAGAAAAGACAGTCTGTCTTCAGTGTTGGGAAAGTTGGACATCCACATGTAAATCAATGAAGTTAAGGACACACCCTCAAAATGTAAGACATGACACCATAAAATTCCATGGACAAAACATTCTGTGACATAACTTGTACCATTCAGTCTCCCAAGGCAAGAGAAATAAAAGCAAAAATAAACAAACGGGACCCAATCAAACTTATAAGCTTTTGTACTGCAAAGAAACCATCAATAAAACAAAAAGATAGCCTATGGACTGGGAGAAGATATCTGCAGATGACGTGACTGACAAAGGCTTAATTTCCAAAATATTTTATACAAACAGCTCATACAACTCAATATTAAACAACCCAATCAAAAGATGGACAGAAGACCTAAATAGACATTTCTCCAAAGAAGACAGACAAATGGCCAGCAGGCATATGAAAAGATGTTCAACATCACTAATTATTAGAGCAAAGCAAATCAAAACTACAATAAGGTACCACCTTACACTGCTCAGAATGGCCCTGATTAAAAAGTCGACAAATAATAACTACTGGAGAGGGAATGGAAAAAAGGGAACCCTTCTACATTGCTGGTTGGAATGTAAGCTGGTACAGCCACTATGGAGAACAGTATGGAGGTTCCTCAAAAAACTGGAGTTGCCATATGACCCAGTATAAAGAGCTCATAATTCAATGATAAAAAGCTAATAATCTAATTCACAAATGGGTAATAACTTTAAGCATGTCTCCAAAGAGGAGAACAGCTAATGAGTACATGGGATGTAGTAAACTGAAACTACCACGATATGCCTTTACACAACCACGAGGATGGCTGTTACCAGAAAAGTGGAAAATAACAAGTATTGGTGGGGACGCAGAGAGCTCAGGACTTCTGATCGGCTGGTGGGGATGAAGATAGCGCAGCTGCTGTGGACCACAGCCTGGAAGCTCCTCAAAAGGTTAATGTAGAATTACCATCTGACCCAGCTATTCCACTCCCAAGAGAAGTGAAGAAAATGTCCACACACAGTTTTGTACGTAATGTTCACAGCAGCATTATTCATAAGAGGAAACAGGGGCGACAACCCAGTGTCCATGGACAGATGGTAGATAAACAGTGTGGAACACCATTCAGCCTAAAACAAGGGAAGATAGTCATGATGATCTCATGATGCTGTGAATGCACTTAATGCTACTGAATCATACACTTCAAAATGGCCTATTTATGTTACATATATTTTACCACAATAAAAAATGTATATTTTTATAGATAGAGACAATGTTGTCCTATAACACTGCATTGACTGGTGTTTTTAAAACTCAATCTCACTGAAAACTGGTGATGGCTTCCACAACAAGAGGAAACAGGAAAAACAGGTTCTTGATATTATTCCCAAAGTAGAGAAGAGGAAAAAGAAAAGAAAACAATAATAAATTCAATTACTGTAGAATCAAACTACTTAAAATGAGTATTTTAATACCCATACAACATTCTTAAACTTTCAGACACAAGTGATTCAGAACTTTATAAAAATATATATATATAGCTTCAAACTATACAGTTTATTCAGTTTAACAGAATGTCCATTTTAAAATTTAAGACATACAAAATTTCAAAGAAATTTTCAACTTTATCCCAATTTATCACTTGAAGTCTCAGATTACATTTACCTATTATGTACAAACAATAAATAAATAATATGGCAGAAATGTCCTCAGAGTTCCCAGGGTCTGGGTTATAAAGAAAACTTAGAAGAGAATTTCATCTCCTCTGTGTATAGGAAGTAAGTCTCAGACCATTTCATACTTGTCTTTTCTGTTCTTGTCAAATATTAGCTCTTTTTAAATAGATGCACTGATTTCATTCATCGTTTTTCTCAGGAAGGATATGTGTGATCCAGTAATTAAAGAAAGCTGAGATTACTCGGGCATATTCTGAAAAGCAAAAAGAAAACAGAATAAAAAATAAAAACAAAAAGAAAAATTATAAGTTATTATTTTGCAACTATTAGTTCTTAGGCCAAAAGTAAATCCTGAATTAATCAAATGAAACAAAACTTAGGAGTTGAAATGACACTAATAGCACACTTGTGAATCCCACAAAAGTACAGGTCAGTCTGGAATGTTTGTATTTCACTTTACAACATCACACCCAACACTACATGCTTAACGCCTGAGCTCAAAAAAACTGCATACGAAGTGAAAGAGAAACACAAGTTTACGTCAAAGGTGGACAAAGCAACAGGAAGTTAGAAGCATAATTCTAAGTGAGATGAGCTGCGATGGATGGCACTCAGGTTTCAGAACTGTCCCAGGAATGGCTCAGCAAAGTGCCTGAGCTGAGGGCACAGCCCCTTGTTTCAGGCCTTGCTCTTTGTAAAGACGCTCACGGCAGGGAATGCCAGGTCCAAGGCTCCAACCCCAAGGCTTAGAGCTTGGTGCCCACGGGGCAGCTGATTGCTGCTGAGGCTGAGATGCATTTCTGAGAAGAGGCTGGGACTGCGGGCCGGGGTCCATCTCGTGCTCCATACAGAAGTGTGCCAAGCTGCCTCCAAATGCATGGTCTGTCCTGCCCCAGGCCAGCCACCTGGCCCCCTAGCCTCACACGTGATGATGCCTAATATGGACACAGAGGACTCAGGAGGGTTCAGGGTGGGGGTGCCCGTAAGGTCTTCATGGTGTGCAGAGAACAATACAAACCCCACAGATGGTAACTGTATGTACATGCAGATGACAGAATGCGGTATGTCGGACCAAATGTAGAAACACGTGCACAGGCTGTGGATATGCTGCCACACCCAGCTGATGCAACACCCACAAACTAGGAAAACTAACTGCTGAGGCAGCAGAGAGAGAAAGGGCCCAGTGGCTGCTATTGAAATGCTACTATTTCCAGGCTGATCCCATCGACAGGAGAGACGTAGCTACCGACTAAGCTTCGTAAGCTAGTTGTATGAAAAAGAAAACAATTTCAGAATTCTAAAGCTGACTGAATTAGACAGAACCAATATTTGAAAATAAAGCTTCACCATTTGTAAGATTTAATTTAATAAAGTAGCATGACATGGGAACACTTCTAATGCATATCCTACACAGACACACAAAAAAGGAATTTATTTTCACAGAGAAGTGCTTCAAACCTAAATTTTACTTCCATCAACTGGTTAAATAAGTGCTTCCAGGCAAAACTTGTCCAATGATTTTCACTAAAGCCCCCAGCGCTGCCCCGTGCGCTGGGAGCACCTTCAGTGTGAGGAACTCAGCTGGACTGTAAATCATTTGTTTTCATATCTTATAAAAACACTGTATTAGTTTAACTTAATAAAATTGGCTTTTTGCAAAAACTTCCTTATGGGAGTAAAAATGCTAAAACACTGAATACAATGGGCCCAACAACCAGCAGGAAGGAAGAATGCAGACATGGGGTCATGGGCTTGGGGTCCTGAGCAGCCAGGAGACCCCCCACTGGTGGAAGCCCGGCTCTCGAGCGCTCGGCCCACACCTCAGGACCTCCTTTTGGAGCTGCTCCTGTAAGAAGTGCGCCCACTCCCTTCCTTGGCACACACACCCTCGAAGGTGCCATCTTCACCCCCCAGATCCCCGCTTCACACTCCAGATCCCACCAGGACAAAGCCCCTGTCCCCCAGGCCCCACACTGTTCCGTGAAGGGGACTGGCAGTGGCTTGCTGGGGCATGAGCCCCACCCTGGACATGGACAGGCACCTCCAGCCAGTCCCGGACCCTCTGA
This sequence comes from Bison bison bison, assembly GCF_000754665.1. Lineage (NCBI taxonomy): Eukaryota > Metazoa > Chordata > Mammalia > Artiodactyla > Bovidae > Bison > Bison bison. The sequence continues at coordinate 912,663 of NW_011494178.1, read as the reverse complement.
CCGCCTCTCCTGCTCATGATGGGCTCAGGCCAAAGAGGGCTCTCGCCCAGGCAGCAGGGAAACCCGAGTCCACCTTCACACATGGCCCAAATCTGACCATGCCTGGGGATGGCCCTCTTGCCAGGAGCATGACCAAAGCCTCCACTGCCCCCCACCCCTTCTCCGGTCTGAGTGCGATGGCCCGAGAGGCTCTGCTCAGCGCAGCCACACGCCACGGGCCTCCCAGTGGCCCCGTCTCCCAGGACGAGGACCAACACACTCAGCAGGCTCCCCAGGGCCCGACATGACCAGGCCCCAGCTACTCCCCACCACTCTCCTGCTCATCCTGTGTCTCCTCCATGGGCGTAGCTGTACAAAGCACACCTCGCTGACTTCCCTATCTCCACGAGAACACGACCCGGAAGGGCAGGGAGCTCCTCTGCTCTCTCCACTGAGGGCCTGTGGTGGGACCAGTCACAGGTAGGGCAGATAAGGCCCCTCATGGATCAGCTCTGGGTCGAAGTGGAGGCAGGTCCTCCTGAGGACCCCGACTCACAGGGTCTTGTCAATCCCCCATCCACCTGCTAATTGTATCAGGGCCACACTGCTTTACCGTTGGCTTTACTATCAGCTTTACTGTCATTTCATGTGACGAAATGTGGCATGTAGCTTTTTCAACATGTCAGTCTGACTCCTCAGCTGTACTCTGAGGTTTCCGAGGAGGAAAGCCGTGCACTGCACTCACTCGGAGACCACTGCCCAAAGGTGACCTGCAGGAGCTTCTGCCCACTCAGCTGGCTGGCTGTCCTCTGCCTGTCTGGGTCTGACAGGGGCTCTGCTCCACGCTGCTCCCAAACACAGTCCTGATCCTTTGATCCTCAGTGTCTGCAGACTTCGGTGGCCTGAACATTCCCACTGAGGCCCATTTCAAGCTGCTAACGTGAAGGCCCCACCCCACGGCGCTGTGAACACGCAAGCACAGTCAGCCCCAGCGCCTGACAGTTTGCATTGAACAGGTATCCAACAAAGGTTGAGGAAGTAAACAAAAGAGAAATCGTCTAATGGTTCAACTCCCCCTTTTAACTTCAGGGGTTCAGGAAGGCAGACCACGATACCTGGGGGACAGAAAATGGACCATCTTCACATCTAGCAGAGGAAAAAGAAAAGGGAAAAGAAATGAACTCTTCCACTTCCATTTAAACCAGTAAAAATTCAGTCCTAAGAGTGGAGCTCACAAGTCTGGAAAAGTAGATTGCACATGCATGTCTGAATATATCAGGAGATATTTTTACAGCAAGAGATGCAAGGAGCATAACCCTCTGTGGGAACCTACTCCTCAAGCATATGTGCAGCCTTACATTTTCTGATACAGGACTGTTTTCTGATACAGGACTGTTTCGGTGGAGAAAGTTTTTCAGAGGTGAGCCCGAGACAAGTTTCTAAAGCGGCACAATGAACCCAGAGCATAATGAACAGAGCACATACCGAGTGGCATCCTGCAGTGTTCCGGGAACACATCCAGGGCACTCTTCAATCTCTTGGTGTCATGCAAAAGTAGTAGCGTTTTCATGTGATCCAGAATGAACACGTCTGAGGGGGACACACTGTGAGTTTCCAGTTGTTTAAATAGCTTCTTGGTGCTTTCCATAAAGACACCAGAATCGGAATCCTTGGAGACACCTAAACAAAGACAGGGTCACTGAGAATTGCATTTTTACTCTTGTAAACTGAAGATAAGCTTTCACCTCTTAAAGAAAGCCTCAAACATATATTTCTACTTAAGAGTGTATCCCAAACACTCTTGGGATACAAAACGTTGCCATGAGGGACAATCAGAGCAGAACTCTGAAAAGTAAACAACAAATACCATTATTGAAGTGCAGTGGAAACATGGTGTATGTTAAGGCACCGACTCGTAAAGTATCTGGGTGTCCCGTGTCCTAGAAGTCACACATAGAGCACAGGGAACAGACACCACACCAAGCCCTCTGACAGCATCAGGAATTGCAGACAACAAGCTGCTGGGCGTCTGCGATGCTTCGGGGAAGCCCAGGAGGTGACCGTGGCTCTTCTGTTGCCCACAAGCCACAGCACCCTCCCCATCGCATCATGCTGAGGCCGTTTCTGCACTAGCCCCAGCTGGCGCTCACAATGTCCAGAGCCTGTGACTCTGTGGCCTTTGCCAGCTCTGAAAAGCTCCTGGCTGCCACCTCTTCCTGTCCCACTGCCCAGTACCACGGGTGAGCCTCTTTCTGACCTATATGACTGCTACACCTAGAAGCTCCGTTTGGTTATCCTAATAGGTTCAAATTTTCTCGTCAAAGTCTCTTATTTGTATCCTTGTCCACCTTCTCCCTACTTCTTGGACATCTCCATTACAGCTATTTTATATCTGCCGTCTGGTAACAGCGGTGTCTCTACTCCATGGACCCTTTCTACTATGCTGTTCCTCATGGTTTAGGTCGTGCCATCCTGCCTCTTGCTGCACCTGACACACTCCATCGAATGCACGAGAAAATCTCAGGAGCTTGGCTCACAGCATTCTCCTTGCCTCTGCTTGGCAGACAGAGAAGGGGCCACTGACAGAGCTGACAGCAGGGAGCTGCATGTATGGCCGGCAGGGGTCCAGCTGCACCTGAGCGTGTGGCCAGCATGCTGCACGGGAGGGTGAGTTTAGCCCTGCCTGCTTGGTCCCCAAGACACCATATGCTGCCCTCCGCCCATCCCACAGTTCAGGGCTGGGCCACGGCTTTAAAGGGGACCAGTGTGGCTCTGCTTCTGATCTTTGACCTTCCTTTGTCACAGAGCTGCCAACTCCTGGCCCTCCACCTTCCTTCCCAGACCCGGGCAGCCCCAGGGCTCTGCTAGTCAGCCTGCTGCCCAGGGCTGCGCTGCCCCTTCCCCTGGACCCTCACTTGAGCCTGTCTGGACGGGCAAACACCTGAAGGGCAGAGGACAAACACCCGAGGGGTGGAGGGCAAGCACCTGGAGGGAGGAGGGCAGCAGGCGTCTGGCTCCCCTGGCCTGTGCTGCGCCTCCTCTGGAACCTGCCCTTGGCCTCCTCAGCAGCTCCTGAAACCCCAAGTTCACCTTACACATCAGGCTCCTTGGCAGGAGGGTCGTCTGCCAGAAGCTACTCTCTCAGGCAGAGATCATCTACTGAAATCTCTCTGAATCCTATTTCTGTTCTGCAGTGTATCCGCCATGTCCTCCTATTAGTGTTATGTGGATATTTGCTAAGGATGTTTTCAACTTATTATCAATATAAAGTGCGGGTAAACAAGCAAAGAGAGAAAGGGTTAATCTTCTTGGTTAAAATGGATCCACTAAGCACAGTTTTTTTGCATCACTGTTTAAGTCCATTCCTTACCCCTCCAGTTATTATACAGTCAGCATTTCTCATCTCGTTTGTGCTACAGTCTGGACGCACTAAACCACCGCATTGCCAGAATCTACCAGGGACGGATCAGAACCAGGGGAGGTGGAAGGTAACTCAGCACTCTGCTCTTGGCTCCTGATCCTCAGGGCTGCTGTCAGACTCTACACAAAGGTAAGGAATCATCATCCATCAGAACAAACTCCAGAATAAATTTCATCTCCTATATCAGTACAAATAGTGCTCAAGTATCCTGAACATCAGAAAATCTCAAATCACTGAGTCACACATTGGGGAGCAAATCAATGTGTATACTTCCTTCATAACTCTACCAGCTGATAAAAACGAGCAAGAGTTCATCAGTCCAACCTGGATTTATATTCTCTGTAGACATACAGCTGAGAATACCAACATATTCAGAGAAACGAGGATGAGGAGACCCTTATCTGGACCCACACCGCTAATGGGCTGGCTGTTAACCCTGGTAAGCCTCAAGCAGGGGTCAGCCCAGATCTTTGCTGGGATGAATTTAAATATTTGCATTTTTGCCTCAAAACTAATAACTTATTTTGAATACTGAATATTTTAATGCATTTTGTATTTTAAACTTTTAAACATTTTACATTTGCTCATTTTTTCCAAGTGAGTGGATGCCATTATTCAACATAACAACAGGAAAAAACATACCATCATAAAAATAAATTTCTAGTGTTGACTTCAGAAAGTTCAGGATACCATCTGCCTTTTCATTGGTACTTTTCACCTCTTCCTCCTCAGCGTCCGGGACTCCTCCCTCCTCAAGGGGCAGGACCCGCTCCTCCACAGCGCCCGCAGCCCCGCCCCCCGTGGCAGCCCCGGCGCTCTCTCCATCAGTCGCTCGCACATCCTCCTGCTCACTGCTGGTCTCCTCAGGCTGGTACATGAAGTGCACGCCAGAGGCTCCTGTTAGTGAGCCAGCTGCTTTCTTCCTTTGCATTTGCTGTTTCTTTTTGAGTTTCCTTTTTTTATTTTTGCTTATTGTGGGGCCATCTGTGTGCCGTAGTTGCAATTTTTCCTGCAGAAGACTCTGCTGTTTCTCTAATTCTGCTGGTTCTACATGGATGTTATTGGGATTTTTAAATTTTTTCTTTGATTTATGCTTTCTAATTCTTCTTCTCTTTGGCAGATCGTGAAGATCCTGATCTATAAAAATAAAAATTCAAATTCAACAATTTTCTGTAAAGTGGAATCATAACAAACTCACCAGGCTAAATACATTTTCCATTAGGATTTTGTAAATTTAGTAGAAAAGGAACGTAAGACATTTACTTCAGTGATTATTAATTTTATTCAAACCAAGTACACTATCAAGGATCCTGGGATTTATCATAAAGTAAATTAAAAACCTACTTGTTCTTCCAAAAAAGGTGTGTGTGTGTCTGTATTTATTCATTATTGCAGTCATGACATATGGCGTGATTTTAAGGATGTAAGAGTTGTTGCAATTTTATCCAGAGTAAAATTTCACTCCTAGTTTTGGGGAAAAAACCATGAATTCTTATGCTTTTTAAGTGTGCTTTAGCACCTTCTAAAGAGTTACTTGTATGTGGGGATGAGAAGCAAAGTGATGACTGAACCGTTCCAGTCAGCAATGGGTCACACCTGAATGAAGGGGAGATCTGGGCTCTCAGAGGAGTCGAAGGTCTGGAGTAGACATGAGGCAGCAAGGCCTGTGGGAGGACGTGGGCCTGAGAGGAATCACCCCCTGCCAGTGCTGCCCTGGCCATCCCATCTTGGCACCCTGGTGGCAGTGCGTGCCCAGTGCACACTCAGCACACACCCACTCTGCTCCAGCAGACCGAGGACAGCGGTGTTGCCACCCACACTCAGAGGCTCTTACAGATGATCCCCGGGCCCACCACAGGTCATGGTGAGACTTCTGAAACACTGTGGCACCCCGTGGAACAAAAAGCCCTCTCCCTGAAAGTCCCGCTCTGGAGCCTTGATCTGCCACTGACGTCAGAAGGAAGGTGCCGTGGGGTCGATGAGGGGCTCGAGACTCAGAGCCCACAGGGCACCCCTGCAGTCCCCAAGGCTGTGGCTGCCCTTGTTCTGGGCTCCACATCCATCTAGGCACCCACATGCCTCCCTGCCGCTCCCTGTGACATGGAGGCCCCGCCCTGCAGCCAGGAGTGGTCGCCACATTAGGCACTGCTGCTAAAGACAGGCAGAGAGTCCTCCCTGGCCCTGGTCCTTGATTTTCTCTTGATGTATGTGAGAGCTTAAGACCTGTTGCTGCCTGGAACTTCACGCAAAGCCCAAATCACTGCTCATAAAGTCATGACATAACAGTCATGTAGTCCCACACAAGCTGTATTTTCTCTCTCCTCAGTTACAGTGGATGACTAAGCACAGCACTTTCCTATTTCATTTGAAAGGTGATACTAACTGACATTAGGGACCTGCTCAGTGTAACAGACAGGCCATAGCTGATTCATGAGCACCTCCGAATAGCTGGCCCTTAAGTTGGTCTTGTAAAATATTAATGTTTGAAAAATGACAGCAGCTTATGAAAATTTTTTAATTTTCCAGGTTCAGTTAAAAAAAGGAAACATCAGATTTCTCTTCATTAGGGTCTATTCTTGACTTTATTGATTTGGAAAAAAGTCATCTATAGGATGCTCCATCATGTCACGGTAAAGCCGCCTGGGGACCAGTGTGCAGTCATTTGGGGGCATCCTTTCTGTCTACCAAGAGTGGTATCCAGGGACCTGCTCTCATTTCTTCCCAGTATCTGCATTCTCCAGGCCCGTCTAGCCGAGCCAGTCACCGACATTATCCTCCAGTCATTGCTCTCCCCAAGCAGTGAGAGCGCAGCATGAATGCAGCCCTGCGAAGATGGTGAGCCATCAGCCTGCTACTCTGACTATAAAACAGGGATCCAAGGAGGAGGATGTGGCAAAAAAGGCTGTAAAATGTAAGCATACCATACTTTTTTATATAACTGTGGGTGTGCACTTCTTAAGAGGAAAACTTAATACGATACTGAGACAGTGAAGGTCCAGATGCTGGGGGTTAACTGTGGTTTCTGGGTGCTGTGATTGTAGGTTGTTTCCTTCACTGTACTTTTCTGATTTCCAAATGTAAGACATTGAGCAGATACAGCTTTCATAATAAGGAAAACTGACTATTTTAAACTTAGTGAAATTATAACAACTGAAAACATATGGGATGCCACTAAATTCTACTTAAAGGCAAATTTATGATCTTAAATATGTCAGCAAAGAAAAAAGGCTAAAAATCAATGATATAAGCAAGAAGCTGGAAAAACACAACTTAAACCTGATGAAAATAGAAGAAACAACAATAAGAGGTGCAGAAAAGAGAGGAAGAGGAAAGGAAAATCCAACAGAGAGGCAGCAGCCAGCACTGACACTGTGAAGAAAGACAGACAAACAGCGCAAGACAGGACGGACGGGCAGAGGAGACGTAAACAGAGTCTCGGTGAAGGCGTGTGTTAACACCCTGCCGGTGGACTCTAAAGGACCAAGAGGATGACCCTGTGAACAGCTCTATGCAGATACATAGAGCAATCCCGCAGCCAGCTACAGGCCTAGGTGGAATCACCTAACTTCTGGGAAACATTTAACAAAGAAACAAACGCCAAACACACAAAACATTTCCAGAGAATAGCGACAGTGACAGTGACAGCGCTTTGTGAGGACAACACAGTGTTCATTTCAAAACCGGAGGAGGACTCCACAGGAAGGGAAGCCTGCAGGCCAGCCCTCCCATAAACATCAACACTAGAGAAACACTACTCCTATACAAAGTATCAATTGTTTGACTGCAGCAGCATGAAGTACTCAATCAGTATTAACATCACTACATCATGGAAACTGGTTGCAAACTAGAAATGGAGGGGAAATGCAAAATGTGACAGAGGGTGAGAAAAGCCCTCCCCCTGCCAGTCTGAAGAACGCCCGGGCAGGGCAAGAGGGGAGCAGAAGTGTCAGAGGTCGGAGGAGGTGCTCCTGGGATGCCAGCCTGACGGCACCTCTGTGAGCCCAGAAGGCCCCAGCCCCTACAGACCGGCTCCGGGGGAGCATGCAGACACAGAGGCGGGAGGCAAGCTCACCTGCCCAGCAACCAGGGTGGCAAGACCACACCCAGAACACTAAGTGTGGGGCCCCCACCGGGACAAGAACTGCAGCCCCAGAGCAGCAGGGCGCCTTGCTGCCCCGGGCCTCTCCATGAGGGCTCCAGACAAGAATGAAACCTGCTAATAACTCTTGAGTGTGACTGCTGGGCCCACGAGTGACTGCGGTGTGTGCCAACCGCAGCCCTGGATCAGAGAGTCTACACTAAGAGCCCACCTAGGACTCTGTCTCAACTTCAGGTGCATCTGGTAAAAGTCACACCTTCTCAGTCAAACAGAGTGCCCGCTCTGCTCCGCACCTGGGAAGCTCTGGAAAGCATGCATCAAGATTTCTTCAGCCCAGACAGAGTCAATAAGATCTGAAAACTGATCTGCCTCAGAACTGCGGCCTAAATCTGTCAAAACACATTGAAAGGATGGTTGTTTAACTCACAGTGAATCCACATTAGAATTGTGCACTGAGCTCATGCTTCCAAAAGCCATGAAGTTAATAACTATTTCAACTGGAGCTTGCTATTAGAATAATAATCATAATAGCCTCCCATAAAAACGACTTGATTTTAATGACTTTGCAGCTTGATCTGAACACAAAAACCATGTCAATACAGTCAAACCACTTGTAATTATGAACGAGGAGAGGGGACCGGTGTTTCCTTACCAGCTGTTTTTATAAATATTCAACTCGGTCATCAAATATTGACTGAAGACTTAACTCTAGCAGGCGCCAGTGCCTTAGGGAATTAAGAGCTGGCAGTTCTCACATTTGTACAAGCTTTGCAACAAACCCAATCTGATTGGCACGGCGAGTGTGGGGTTTGCCAGTACAGGATTATTACCATCAGGTAGTCAAGGAAACAGGTTGGAGAAGCAAGGAAGGCCACATGTACATTCAGCAGTGGGGCTGCAGACCCCAGGCCCTTCCTGCACCCCCAGCCAGCCACCTGGCAAGTTGGGGCTCCAGCCCCCAAGAGTTGGAGGTGAGGCTGCGAGAGCAAGAAAGCTGTAGAAATAATCAGGTACTGGATGGAAGGCGGCG
>NW_011494178.1:876043-903923 GCF_000754665.1 Bison bison bison | reverse complement strand
CACCTGACCTGACGCTGCCTGCTGGCTGCATGGGGGGCAGGTCAGAAGAGGGTGACAGCAGTTGTGGCACGTCTCAGATGGACACAGGATGTGTGTGAGGTCAGTGAATGAGACACCAACCACTGCACAGCTGGGCCCCAGCAGGACTGACCAGCAAGAACAGGACTGGCAGGAGCAGACAGGAGCCCAGGGCGCAGGAACCCAGGGGCTGTTTCTGCAGGCAGGGTGGAGGTCATGGGAGGAGCCCACAGGAGCCCCGCGAGGAGCTCCGTGTCCACCAGAGCCTGCTGGCCCTCTACTGAGAGCCGCATGGCCCGGGAGCCACTCCTGTCACAAACAGCATAGTGGAGGCTGCTGAAAGTGAGAGAGGGGGGTGTGAGAACCCTGAGCGCGAGAAACCACGTCACACATGTCCGCGGAGGAATTAAAACCAAAGCAAGGGAGATTTCGTAGGAAATCTGGAAAAGGAAGACATCTACAGAGGAAGATCCAAAACAAGAGGCTAGCAAGGAGGAACCGGGAAACGGCCCAGACGGCAGGTGGCAGGAGAGTGTAGAAAAGACACCTGGAGGCACCTCACAGTCAATGAAACCACAGACCTGAAAACAGATACCAGGGTGCCGGCGCCCAGCAGAGGGCATAACTGTCACAGTGATGACAGCGTTCAAATGCCAAGGGCTTATTGAGCACCAGGGAAAGGTCTAGATGTCTTTCAACGTGGGAAAGGAGAGCCTAGTTATAAACAAATTGCTTACATAATAAGTAGCTGACAGATTTCAGCTACTTAAAAAAAAATGATATAAATACATCTATATGCAATGAAATGGAAAAAAAAAAATCTCCATAACACACCAAGTGTGGAAAGTGGTTTATAATGCAGGACGTATAATATGTACTTTTATAAAAGCTGCATGTGCACATACAACATGTACAGGGAGAATTTTCAAAAAATGTTTATTGAGATCTTGCCCAGGTGGTCTTAGGTAATGTTTTACTTCCTGTGTGTTTTCTATAATGCTTGACTTTTCTATAGTAAGTGTTTTTGTAGTCCATAAAAACAAAATATTTTTCTTTTAAAAAAAGGATTGGCGTAACAGAGAAGAAAAGGCCCTCTTTCCAAGAGGCTGGCCTGTTTTTCAGTTCATAAGAAAGTTGAGGCTCCTATTTCTGTGTAGAACATGTGAATGTAACGTCTCTCTGTAGAGGTCCCAGAACTTCACCTGCTGGCAGTGGCAGGCAGGGACTCCTCCTTTGCAGGATGAATAAAGGATCTTTGCAAAGCTGCTGAGGCACTGTTAGAAGGCAGGACGCGAATGCCTGCAGTGGAGGGACGTGCCTCTGGCTGCATGGGGTCTGACAAACCAGGGGTCTGGACAAGGCCTGAGGGGAGGAGGGGGCCGGTTTTGGGGGTCACCAGCAGGCCTGCCGCCTGTACCCGGGCTGAGCCAGGGGAGGCAGGACGCCGCGGGCACATATGGGGCAACGAGCTGCACTGACGCTTCCTCCTCAACTTCTTTAGATGTAACTACTGAACTGATTTAACGGTGCTGCACATTCAAACGGACACAAATGGTGGACAGTGCCCCACTGGACTTTTCTTCTTTTCTGACTCCAGTCCTCACACTCTCTGCTTAAATTGCAAGCAACAAGACTGTGGAGCTTTTCATCTCCCGGAAGGACACCCCTCTAGCTTACAGTGCACCCAGAAGGCTCTCAGCTGGGGTGCCGAGCAGACCTGCCTGGGAGGCTCGGGGGTGGACCTCGCTGTGGCGGCAGCTCCAGGGTGAGTCCGCACTTTGTTATTAAACACCTGAGGTACACAGCGAGTATATCACCAAAGCGATTTATCTTTATAAGGACATAGCTTAATTTTCTAATGAAACAATCTATTTTTCCAATAATTATATTCCAAAGATTTTCAACAGGGCTTAAAAAGATAAATATATCACTCCTTAACTATCTCATTTTTGATTTTATGGTTTCTGATTCTTAGAAAGTCAGAAAGATCAATCTAGTAGAAAATCATATTTTCTTAATATGCAAATTAATTAAGGCGTATGGTATAGAGTTTCTTAGTTTATTACTTGTTAAAAACCATCTGGGGAAAATTTTATCTGAAAATTCCAAATTCCTCTTAAGGAAGTTTTAAAGCGATAAATTAAAGGGGGAATTTTTAAGGCATAAATATGACATGCAGCCTCCGTACCACCCCCAGTGCACCTCCTTCACTCATAAAACATCTGACAGCATTGTTCAGTTTTCTACCAGACATGCAACCTAAGTTATTTCCATGATTACAAAACTGATAACAATCTTGGAAATTTTGAAAAAAATTGGAAAGTAAAGAAAAAAAGTTCACTTAACAAGAGAAGCACTTTCAAGTTTGGACATAGTAACGCCAGACTTCTCCTGATGTGTAATATGTTAACAACGGGGCTGAGATCACACCCCAACCTGAGTCCCCTCCCAACCTGAGTTGGTGCTGTCACGCATCTTCACAAGTGTCTGTAATGACTGCAGGCCACATGGCCACGTGACACTCACCCCCATTAAAGTCCACGTGAAGTTACGACCCTGGAGTCCCTGGGCTGTCGGCCGCCTTACCTCCTGTGTCCTCACTGCTGGAAGAGCTCTCTGAACTTGAGCAGCTCAGCGGCTCCGGCAGAGTGGGGACCCACCCCTCGGGAGGCAGGCCCACGGTATAGAGCCGCCGTGTGGGCTGGACCCGAGTGTCACCACCTGCAGGAAGAGGCACAGACAGTTGCTGTCAGATGTCCACGTGCTGAGCAGCTTCTCCAGCCAAACTCACTGAAGATGGGAAGCCATGGCCATAACTGCCAACTTTAGTAAGCGGAGCATTTTGCCAGAAGAGCCACTCAGCTATATAACCAGCCAGGAAAAAGGAACAAGTTATGATTATTTAAATTTACATTAAGTTACTTATTATATAAACTTCTGAGTTTTTATGATATTATATAAAAACATAATTAATTCATGAATAAGAAGCAAAACAAAAAGATTCCACATAACACACCCCTCATTATCATAATATCAACCTCAACATCATGGTGCCTATCCTTCTGGAACTTTTTCTCTGTAAATGCTAATATGTGTCTGCACATACACCCACACAGACACACACTTAATAGGATCACATGATATGAGTTTGGGTGAACTCCGGGAGCTGGTGATGGACAGGGAGGCCTGGCGTGCTGCAATTCATGGGGTCGCAAAGAGTCGGACACTACTGAACTGAACTGAACACATATTTTATCATTATACATGTATATATTATATGTATAATATCTTTATGATAAAATATTAAGATACACTTAAATCTATATGCTCTTAATGGCTACATGATGTTCCATGTTATTGGCAAATTTAACTGTAATTTAACCAGTCTTAAATTTTGCATACAGAAATTGACTCTAAATTTTCACTATCAGAAGTGGCTGCCATGACCATCCAGGGTATATAAAACTTTGTACAGTTGACCTCGCAGTTCCACTAAATAAACTCCTGGAAGTGGGCTGCTGGTCTGCATGGTCCAGAGCAGCATCAGTGCTGCTCCCCACACCTTCTCAGGGTAGGATCAGCGCTTCCATCTCCATATTTTCACTCAAAATATGGCAAAGTAACCTTTACCTAACACAAGGGGATATCCCAATTACTCTTTCAAAGAAAAATGAATACCTCATTTTATAAACAACAATGACAAGGACTGAGAGAAATCACTAGTGCACACATAACAGAATATGTGGTTTCAAGACATTTAAATTGTAAAAGCTTTGAAGCATTGTCAATTGCTTCTGCCATCAGTGTATTTCACTTTTGTGAAGCTAAGGTGCAAGAATATAGTTCTTACGTTAGGCTTATCCGCCCAGTTGATTAATGACTGAGTCGTTCCCACCGGGATCAAGGGCAGAGAAAAGACGTGTTTCCAGGCAGACTATCCCCTGTCGGGCAACATCAACGCTTGATCATTTTTCTTAAGAGTATTTTTGGAAGCTTTTAATTGGCTAAATTTTTCTCAATAAGAAAATCAAACAGAACTTGGAAATGTTATTGTTCACCAAATTATCAGGATAAATACAGGCGATGCCAAGAAGGGAGGTGGAAGGTGACTCCTGGGATGAAGGATACAGATGCTGGACACTGAGGGCAGAGTTCTTTGCGAGGCTCCTGTGCTGACCATGCGCTGCCCTGAGGCCAGGCCTGCGGGCGGTGGATGGGAATCTGCTCGTGTGTAAGTTAGGGTGGCCCAGAGCAGAGCACAACATCCAGGCCTGGCTTCTCTCGCCTCTTCTGGTAGCAGATGCTCACTGGCAGGATGGCGGTCAGGGTCATGTTCACCACTGAGTGCTCAGGGGACAGCAGGGCCAGGGCATCCCCTCGCCCCTACACTAGGCTGCAGGGTGAGGCTTGAGAATCTGGAGGGGCAAGTCAGCACCCTGTTGCTGCTGACAGAGGCCAGTGCCTTCCCAGAAACACTGGCGTGGCCACAAGGTTTCAGAAGAGGCGACTTCAAAGGCTCTCCTCTCCGTGGCTGACTGGCTTTGATTGTGGTTCACCATTCTTACCAGATCAGGCTCTGGGTCTGATATGCAGGATACTCACTCGAGTTTGCTTTCATTCCGAACCTCTGACTCCCCTCTGCACTGTGCTTGTCCACACGGCCCCCCTCTACCACCAGCACACATGTGCCCTCTGCCAGGGCACCGCCACAGGACTGCCCCTGGCTTGGCTGATGCCTTCAAAGTTGGTGTGCTTGTGTTAGGGGGCTCAGGGCACAATGACACAGTTTTTTATAACTCTTGTGGGATTATTTGGCTCTTTAAAATATATGCAGATATAATTAGCAAGTTAAAAACAATAATAAAAGCAATAACAAAAAAAAGAGAGTCCAATATGCACTCTTGAGTGACAGAAATTCACCAAAACCCACACACAGGTGGTTGTGGCCATTTACAGATCATGTCCTTTTCTTTAAGAACAAATGGAATTACCAATGCTCTTCTAAAATAAACAAATGCACTTCTGTAAAGTGACTATGCCAAAGGCTTTTACTGTGTGGATCACAAGAAACTGTGGAAAATTCTCCAAGAGATAGGAATACCAGACCATCTGACCTGCCTCTTGAGAAACCTGAGCAGGTCAGGAAGCAACAGTTAGAACTGGACATGGAACAACAGACTGGTTCTAAGTAGGCAAAAGAGTACGTCAAGGCTATATATTGTCACCCTGCTTATTTAACTTATATGCAGAGTACATCATGAGAAATGCTGGGCTGGATGAAGCACAAGCTGGAATCAAGACTGCCAGGAGAAATATCAATAACACCAGATATGCAGATGATGCCACCCTTATGGCAGAAAGTGAAGAATAAGTAAAGAGCCTCTTGATGAAAGTGAAAGAGGAGAGTGAAAAAGCTGGTTTAAAGCTCAACATTCAGAAAACTAAGATCATGGCATCTGGTCCCATCTCTTCATGGGAAATAGATGGAGAAACAGTGGAAACAGTGGCAGACTATTTCTTTGGGCTCCTGCAGATGGTGACTGCAGCCATGAAATTAAAAAACGCTTACTCCTTGGAAGGAAAGTTATGACCAACCTATTGCTTGGTTAAAAAGCAGAGACATTACTCTGCCAACAAAGGTCTGTCTAGTCAAGGCTATGGTTTTTCCAGTAGTCATGTATGGATGTGAGAGTTAGACTATAAAGCAAGCTGAGTGCAGAAGAATTGATGCTTTTGAACTGTGGTGTTGGAGAAGATTCCTGAGAGTCCCTTGGACTGCAAGGAGATCAAACCAGTCCATCCTAAAAGAGATCAGTCCTGAGTGTTCTTTGGAAGGACAGATGTTGAAGCTGAAACTCCAATACTTTGGCCACCTGATGTGAAGAACTGACTCATTTGAAAAGACCCTGATGCTGGGAAAGACTGAAGGCGGGAGGAGAAGCGGACGACAGAGGATGAGATGGTTGGATGGCATCACCGACTCAATGGGCATGAGTTTGGGTAAACCCTGGGAGTTGGTGATGGACAGGGAGCCTTGGCGTGCTGCACTCCATGGGGTCAAAAAGAGTTGGTCACGACTGAGCGACTGAATTGAATTGAACCGAAAGTGAACAAATAATTATCAGAATCACCATGCTGTGTCTTTTAACAGTACAAGGAACATTTTCTCAATCTCAGCCAAGGGCTGACTGACAAAGGCCCTTTCCTCATTAGGATGATTCTTCCAACACTGAAGAGACCTTGGCACATCTACACCTCTGATTATCAGCAAGCTGCCGCCTCCACAGGCATCAAGCCTTCAAGGGAATTCTCAAATGACCTTTCATTTGACCTGCACACAATTTTTGTCTGTTTGATTGTGATTTTGTTGTTTTGTCTTCAGTCAAGATTTCTCTTTTTCTAGCTGCAAATAAAGTGTTTTTCCTTCAGAATTCCCAAGACATAGTGCTTCAAAAAAATACACTGTTCTTTCATGATTAAAAAATACTCAAGAAATTAGTATAGAGAGAACTTCAACATGACAAAGATAAAGCACGAAAAGCACATGGTTGACATCACACTCCATTGAGAAGGCCTGAATGCTCCCCCTAAGACCAGGAAAGATGAGAATTCACACTCATGCCACTTTGCTTCAACATTACACTCAAAGTTCCAAACAAGGCAATAGTCAAAAAAGAAAATAAAAGGCGTCCAACCTGAATAGGGAAAAGTGAAATATCCCTGCTCACAGAGGATAAAATCTTATATATAGAAAATCCTGAAAACTACACACACACACACACACACACACACACACAAACTGTTAGCACTAATAAGTTTGGCTAATAAGGTCAATATACAAAAATCTGTGTTTCCATATTTAAGAAACTATTACCTAATCCAAGGTCAAAGGGTTTATTAGTATTTACATTCACTAGCTAATCCAAAAAGAAAACAATTCCATTTATAATAGTATCAAAAAGAATAAAATACTTTGGGACAAACTTTTTTTAAGGTCACAAAGAGTTGGACACAACAGAGAATGCTTGGACATACCAAGCATGGATATACCTGTCTTATAATGAAAATTACAAAGCATTGTTTAAAGAATTTAAAAATGACAGAAATGGGAAGCTAGACTAAATTCATGATTTGAACAACTTAATATTGGTAAGAGAGCATTAATCCCCAGAATCATCTGCAAATTCAACACAAAATTGTATCAAAATTCCAACTGCTTTTTTCCCCCTGAACTGGACACGCTGATCCTAAAATTCACACATAACTGTGAGGGACACTGAATAGTTAAAACAATCTTGAAAATTAATGAAGTCAGAAGACTCTTACTGCAATTTCAAAACTTATGACAAATCTACAGTGATTAAAACAGTGTCATACCGGCACAGGGACAGACATAGAGACCAGTGGAATAGAATTGAGAGCCCAGAAATAAACCCAAACAACTATGGCTAACTGATTTTTTTTCTTCTTTTAATTTGGCCTCATGAGGTCTTAGTTGAAGTCCACGGGATCTTCGTTGGGGCATTCAAACTCTTAGGTGTGGCGTGTGGGATCTAGTTCCCTGACCAGGGATTGAACCCAGGCCTACTGCATTGAGCACAGAGTCTTTGGCTAACTGATTTTTTGACAAGAGTGCCAAGTGGGAAAAAGACAGTCTCTCCAACAAGTGGTGCTGGTATGACTGGATATCCACAGACAAGGGAATGAATCTGGACCCCTACCTCACACCATATACAAACATCAACTCAAAATAGATAAAGGACTTGACTGCAAAAGCTAAAACCATAAAACTCATAGAAGAAAACTCAGATGTAAAACTTGTGACCTTGGATTTGGTTTCTTAAATATGACACCAAAACCACAGGCAACAGAAGAAATAGATATGATGGACTTAATCAAGACTAAAATATTTTATACTTCAAAAGACACCATCAAGGAAGTACAAAGCTAATCCATGGAGCAGGAGAAAATATTTGTAAGTCATGTAACTGATAAAGCTCCAGTGTCCACATTATAACTAACTTGTACAACTCAGCAACAAAAAGAAAAACAATCCAACTGAAAAATGGGCCTAGGATTTATATACACATTTCTCTACAAAAGATACACAAATGTCCAACACGCATCATCAGGGAAATAGGAATCAATGAGGTGCAACCTCACCTACTAAGACGGTTATCAAGAAAACAGAAAACATCAAGTGTTGGCAAGGATGTGGAGAAACTGGAACCCTCCTCCATGGCAGGTGGGGTGAAGAATGACACACTACTGTGGAAAACAGCTTGCCAGGTCCTCAACACAGTAAACACAGGATTACCATGTGACCCAGCAATCCCACTCTTAGGTTTACATCCAAGAGAACTGAAAACACATGTCCACACAAATACTTGTGCAGAGATGTTCATTGTTTATCGATAAAAGCCTAAAAGTAGAAAAAAATCCAAATATCTATCAATTGATGAACAGATAAACAAAATGTTACATATCCACAGAATGGAACATTACTCAGCAAGAAAAATAAATGAAGCAGTCATACTCCTTACAACATAGATGAGCATGTAAAACTGCTCACCTGTGCTGGATGTGACTGGTGATGGAAGCAAGGTCTGATGCTGTAAAGAGCAATATTGCATAGGAACCTGGAATGTTAGGTCCATGAATCAAGGCAAATTGGAAGTGGTCAAACAGGAGATGACAAGAGTGAACATCGACATTTTAGGAATCAGTAAACTAAAATGGACTGGAATGAGTGAATTTAACTCAGACGACCATTATACTTGCTACTGTGGGTAAGAATCCCTTAGAAGAAATGGAGTAGCCATCATAGTCAACAAAAGAGTCCGAAATATGGTTCTTGGATGCAATCTCAAAAATTACAGAATGATCTCTGTTCATTTCCAAGGCAAACCATTCAATATCAGAGTAATCCAAGTCTATGCCCCAACCAGTAATGCTGAAGAAACTGAAGTTGAACAGTTCTATGAAGACCTACAGGACCTTCAAGAACTAACACCCAAAAAAGATGTCCTTTTCATTATAGGGGACTGGAATGCAAAAGTAGGAAGTCAAGAAACCCTGGAGTAACAGGAAATTTGGCCTTGGAGTACAAAATGAAGCAGGGCAAAGGCTAATAGTTTTGACAAGAGAATGCACTGGTCATAACAAACACCCTCTTCCAACAACACAAGAGAAGACTCTACACATGGACATCATCAGATGGTCAACATCGATATCAGACTGATTATATTCTTTGCAGCCAAAGATGGAGAAGTTCTATGCGGTTAGCAAAAACAAGACCGGGAGCTGACTGTGGCTCAGATCATGAACTCCTTATTGCCAAATTCAGACTTAAATTAAAGAAAGTAGGGAAAATCATGAGACCATTCAGGTATGACCTAAATTAAATCCCTAATGATTATAGAGTGGAAGTGAGAAATAGATTTAAGGGACAAGATCTGATAGAGTACCTGATGAACTATGGATGGAGGTTTGGGACATCGTCCAGGAGACAGGGAGCAAGACCATCCTCAAGGAAAAGAAATGCAGACAAGCAAAATGGCTGTCTGAGGAGGCCTTACAAATGGCTGTGAAAAGAAGAGAAGCAAAAAGCAATGGAGAAAAGGAAAGATATATCCATTGGAATGCAGAGTTCCAAAGAATCTCAAGGAGAGATAAGAAAGCCTTCCTCAGTGATCAATGCAAAGAAATAGAGAAAAAAAAATAGAATGGGAAAGACTAGAGATCTCTTCAAGAAAATTGGAAATACCAAGAGTACATTTCATGCAAAGATGGGCTCAATAAAGGACAGAAATGGTATGGACCTAACAGAAGCAGAAGATATTAAGAAGAGGTGGCAGGAATACACACAAGAACTGTACAAAAAAGATCTTCATGACCCAGATAATCACGATGGTGTGATCACTGACCTAGAGCCAGACATCCTGGAATGTGAAGTCAAGTGGGCCTCAGGAAGCATCACTACAAACAAAGCTAGTGGAAGTGATGGAATTCCAGTTGAGCTATTTCAAATCCTGAAAGATGATGCTGTGAAAATGCTGAACTCAATATGCCACCAAATTTGGAAAACTCAGCAGTGGCCACAGGACTGGAAAAGGTCAGTTTTCATTCCGATCCCAAAGAAAGGCAATGCCAAAGAATGCTCAAACTACCATACAATTATATTCATCTCACATGCTAGTAAAGTAATGCTCAAAATTCTCCAAGCCAGGCTTCAGCAATATGTGAACCGTGAACTTCCAGATGTTCAACCTGGTTTTAGAAAAGGCAGAGGAACCAGAGATCAAATTGCCAACTTTCACTGGATCATCGAAAAAGCAAGAGTCCCAGAAAAACATCTACTTCTGCTTTACTAACTATGCCAAAGCCTTTGGCTGTGTGGATCACAATAAACTGTGGAAAATTCTGAAAGAGATGGGAATACCAGACCACCTGACCTGCCTCTTGAGAAACCTGTAAGCAGGTCAGGAAGCAACAGTTAGAACTGGACATGGAACAACAGACTGGCTGCAAATAGAAAAAGGAGTACGTCAAGGCTGTATATTGTTACCCTGCTTATTTAACTTATACGCAGAGTACATCATGAGAAATGCTGGTCTGGATGAGGCAGAAGCTGGTATCAAGATTGCCGGGAGAAATATCAATAATGTCAGATATGCAAATGATACCTCCCTTATGGCAGAAAGTGAAGAAGAACTAAAGAGCCTCTTGATGAAAGTGAAAGAGGAGAATGAAAACGTTGGCTTAAAGCTCAACATTCAGAAAACTAAGATCATGGCATCCAGTCCCATCACTTCATGGCAAATAGGTGGTGAAATAGTGTAGACTTTATTTTTTGAGCTCCAAAATCACTACAGATGGTGACTGCAGCCATGAAATTAAAAGATGCTTACGCTTACTCCTTGGAAGGAAAGTTATGACCAACCTAGACAGCATATTAAAAAGCAGAGACGTTACTTTGCCAATAAAGGTCCATCTAGTTAAGGCTATGGTTTTCCCAGTAGCCATGTATGGATGTGAGAGTTGGACTATAAAGAAAGCTGAGTGCCGAAGAATTGATGCTTTTGAACCATGGTATTGGAGAAGACTCTTGAGAATCCCTTGGACTGCAAGGAGATCCAACCAGTACATCCTAAAGGAAATCAGTCCTGAATATTCATTGGAAGTACTGATGTTGAAGTTGAAACTCCAATACTTTGGCCACCTGATGTGAAGTGCTGACTCATTTGCAAAGACCCTGATGCTGGGAAAGATTGAAGGCGGGAGGAAAAGGGGATGACAGAGGATGAGATTTTTGGATGGCATCACCAACTCAATGGACATGAGTTTGAGTAAACTCTGTGAGTTGGTGATGAACAGGGAGGCCTGGTGTGTTGCACTCCATGGGGTCACAAAGAGTCAGACACGACTGAGAGACTGAACTGAACTGACAGAAGTCAGACACAAAAGGTCACCTACTATGCAATTCCACTCACAAAATGTCCAGAATACACAAATCTGAAGAGACAGAAAGTAGCCAGGTCTCTTCTAAACATCTGAGACTCCATTCCTGCTCTACAAATAGGTTCATCAATACCATTTTTCTAAATTCCATATATGTGTGTTAATATATGATACTTGTTTTTCTCTTCCTGATTTTCTTCACTCTGTATAACAGGCTGTGTTTATTCACCACAATAGAACTGACTAAAATTTGTTCTTTTTTATGGCTGAGTAATATTCTATTGTACTTATATACCACAACTTTATCCGTTCATCTGTAGATGAATATCTAGGTTGCTTCCATATCCTGGTTATCATAAATCAGGCTGCAATGAACAGTGGGGTACTTGTGTCGTTTAGAACTGTGGCTTTCGGCAGAAGGAGTGGGACAAACGGAGAATGTAGCATCAGCATTATATACACTATCATGTATAAAAAAGATAGCTGATGAGAAGTTACTATACAACACAGGGACCCCAGCCTGGGATGGGTGGAGGGGAGGGAGGCTCATGAGGGAGGCAAAAGTGAAAAGTGAAAGTGAAAGTCACTCAATCATATCCGACTCTTTGCAACTCCATGGACTATACAGCCCATGGAATTCTCCAGGCCAGAATACTGAGGGGGTGGGGCGGAATGTATGTACAATTATGGCTGATTCTCACTGTTGTACAGCGGAAATCAACTCAACATTGTAAAGCAATTTTCCTCCAATTATAAAATAAATTGAAGAAACAAAAAAATAGGGAGGCATGACTGGGGATAACTGTAATGGATATGGGTTTCTTTTGGGGTGATAAGAATGTTCTGGAGTTACTGGTATCCTTACACAACATAGTTAAGTATATTAACAATCACTGAATTGTGCATTTTGAAATGGTTATGGTTAACTTTAGATTAAATGAATTTTATCTTTTAAAAAATATGTTGCTGCTGTACATTGCATGGAGTTTTCAGGAAGGCAAATAAGTTAGGCTCATTTGCATCTGTAACAAAAACGAAAACTCCCAGAAATGCCTCCTCTACTCATTGCCTGAAGCCGTGAGGAAGGTGGGGGATCCTACCCACCAGACTCTGCCCTCAACCCCCAATCCAAGGATCCTTGAGGCCAGAGGGTACTCTGCAAGGGGAGGAAAGGCAGGGTATCCAGAAACAGAGGGACTAGATGCCCCCCAGGACATGATGAGACCATCCTAGCCACACCGTATCCTTCTCATTGCTCCCCCGCCCCCTCCCACCCAAGTTTAGGCCATGGTAGGTGACCAGTGTACCCTGTGTGGGGTACACAGAGGCTGTGACTCAGATAGCAAGCACCACTTGCAGGGTCTGTGGTCTGAGAAGCACACAGGTGGACAAACACCAAGATCACAGCTGAATCCCACCTGCAGCACCCTCACATCTCTCCCGGCCTCGGCACCACGCTGGCCATGCAACCTCTCCCCGGACCCTGTCCTAGCCTCCAACGGGACCACACAGCTGCTGGCACCAGCCATTACAGCGTGGCTCACATGGGCCTTCACAATGAACAACAACTGCCTGCTGAAATGATGTGATCCAACCTGGAGCTTCTGAGGAAAGACACTGCCCAAATTATTGCACTAATTATTGCACTCCTCTAGGGAATCTTCCCAACCCAGAGACTGAACCTGCATCTCCTGCATTGGCAGGTGGATTCTTTACCACTGAGCCACCTGGAAAGCTCATTAGTGAATAATCACTGTTAAAACCGTCAGGTTAGAAAAGGAAAGAAAACTCATATGGTCGTCTTGCTGTATGTGTCTGGGTCCTGATCTCTTCCTATCTCACCAGTCGCCCTAGATTAGGACCCACCCTAAAGGTCTCATTTCACTCCATCTCCAAACATGGTCAACATCCTGAGGTTCTGGGGTCAGAACATCAACACATAAATTGTAGAGGGTACAGTTCAGCCCAGGACAGGACTGTCTTTGAAAGGGAAGAGCACAATAAACAGCAGCCACTATGCTCGAGTGTGACTCCAGGGCTGAGAGGCTGAGAGTCCCTCCTATACCTCTGGCTCTCCGGCAGAACAGCGGCACGAACACTGTGGGCAGCGGTCCTGGGGCAGCAGGGCCCAGTCACTGCACCCAGGAACAGCATGGAGTTGAACCCAAAACAGTGATGAACCTGACCCTGTCCCCAGCTGGGGGCACTTCTTCCCTCACAAGTGAAGTAACCATCCCCAAAAAGTCTAAGCAGAATGACCCCGTTGCGCCCGTGATGGTGCCACAGTGGCCTGAGACCAGCATTCACTCTCCAGGGAAACAGCGCTCACCTGTCTCAGGAGGGACACTCTGGCCCTTCTCTCTCTCAGGAGCCCCTTTCTCAGGTGGGTTTCTGGAGGCTGGAGTCACAGGGGCCTTCTTTTCTTGGCTGTGTGAAACCTCAGGATAAAGTTTCTTCAGTACTTTTCCAACAAACACTACAGAAGCAATCAATTTGCAAAAGAAAGGAAAGTATTACTGGTTGAAGTTTTATTTAAATTGCAAATGAACTTTATATAAAACAAGACATATCATGACATCACCATCTCAGGGCTAAGTGACTGCCCCTCCACAGGACACAAAAAGGGTGGTGCCTACAAGACCCCCAGCACTGTCCCCATGAGGGTCACCCCCCCAGCACTGTCCATCACAGCACCCCCACTACTGACCCAATCACAGGACCCCCAGCACTGTAGGCATCAAAGGCCCCCCAGCACTGTGTTTGCACTAGGTACCCCCACAGGTGTGAGCACAGGTGGGCAAGGTGAGGCTGGGAACTGATGGGGCACGTGGGCTCACAGTTCTGTTCTTCCTCCACCTCGTCGCTGGTTGACTATGAGCTGTTTTCAGACCCTGGTTTGTGGTCCTGGGCTGCAGAGCAGCCCTGGAGAGGCTGGGTCCATGCCAGTTCATAGCAGACAGGCTGGGCAGACCCAGGGCCCCCTCTGGGGCCCCCACAGGGACAGCATAGTTGGCACAGTGCCTACAAGGATGCAGATTCTTCACTTGGCTTATCTCAGGGCACTCTCTGCCCTGACTGGAGGGGAAGCGCTGCCACAGTGAATAAACATTTCTGTCCTGATTTAAGTGTGAACAACGAGCAGGGACAATCTCAAAAGAGCAGCCAAGAAAGATGAGGGGAAAGGTTAATCCAGTGAATCTGTTTTGAAGTGAAATGAAGTGAAAGTTGCTCAGTCGTGGTAGACTCTCTGTGACTCCATGGACTGTAGCCCGCCAGGCTCTTCAGTCCAAGGAATTCTCCAGGCAAGAATACTGGAGTGGGTAGCCATTCCCTTTTCCAGGGGATCTGGATCAAATCCAGGTCTCCTGCATTGCAGGTGGATTCTTTACTGTCTGAGCCATCAGGTAATCTGTTTTAACCTCATTAAATTTAGAAACAAATCAACAGAGAGAGAGAGAGAAAACTGCTCTAGTGACCAAGTACCATGGGGCAGAAACCAAGAGCAGGACTCTGGAGACAGGCTTGAGGTATTCAGACGACAAAGTGGGGGACAGACATTAGGGCCATTGAGGAGGCGGTGATGTGAGGAGGGGGAAGTGAGAGGTCACGTGTGACGGGGCCGCTGAGCCCCCTGTGGGTCATGGAGGGCAGGCTCCTGTCCCCCAGAGGGAGCACAAGCCTAATGGCATAGACCGCTCCTCCTTTCACCCTGTGCGCAGATGGCCCTCACTGCAGAAATAAGCCCCTCCAATTGGTGCTAGTTGGAAAACACACAATTTGGGTCTAAAAACACAACAGGCCTCCTGAGAAAGCTACTCAAGCCCAGGTGGTGTTCAGCCAGGCGCCTGGGGGGAGCATGGGGTCCTGGTGTCACCCGTCTGCCCACCCCCGGGAGCCCCTGCAGAAGAAGCCAGTCCTCGCGGGGATGCCCTCATTTCCCCGGCCACGCGGAGGCCCTGCCTCCCAGCTCTGCCAGGTTGGGCAGCACAGGCCTGTGAGCATGTTCCCCAGGCCACTGCGGACGGCCAGGGCAGCACCTGGGTCACAGGGAGGCGGTCTGTTCCATTAGGCCAGCACTCCAAGACCTGTCCAAAGGGCAGGTTCCAAGTTTCCAATAGAAACTGAATGGTCACGTGCATTTCCTTAAATAGCAGAGGGGAAAAACTTCTACTCCAGAAAACCGGGTGCAATTTCTGGGAGAACCAAAAGCAGCTGACAAAACCCTAACCAGTCATCCTGCTCTAAAATGAACTTGGGGACACTTGGAGCCCGAGAGCCACCTGGGCTGGCAGCAGCTGATGCAGGCATCCCGCTGAGGTCACGGCTGAGCTCTGCACACACATGTGTGTGAACACATGACTACACTACAGGAAAACCAGACATGGGTCATCACCAAGCAGCGCGTGCATCCACTGCGGAACACCACACAGCCTGAAGGAACCAAGATACACCGCAATCCCAGGGAGAAACCGGCACGACCACCAGGAAACACTGAGATGAACCAGTCACCTGACAATTTTGCTTCCACTGGTGCCCTGACACAGTGGCAAGGGCGCGGCACATAGCAGGCCGGCCATGGGCGGAGACACGGGCTGTGTGGCTGCGGCACTGTCCCTGAATTCAGCGTGTCACCTGCACACACTGTATCTATGACCTAGCTGGCGGCCTGTCTGCAAAGTAGGTCTTGAGGCCCTCTGGTCTCCACTCACTGCCTTTTGGTGTCTCTGCATGACCCTGGGGTGTGGGGGTGGGCCCAGGCCTGCAGCAGGTTCAGGATATGTGG
Organism: Bison bison bison; assembly: GCF_000754665.1. Classification (NCBI taxonomy): domain Eukaryota; kingdom Metazoa; phylum Chordata; class Mammalia; order Artiodactyla; family Bovidae; genus Bison; species Bison bison. The sequence continues at coordinate 887,662 of NW_011494178.1, read as the reverse complement.
TCCTTCCTCAGGGACAAGACTCAGCCCAGAGCCCAGGCTGGGAGCTCCAGGGCTAAGGTCCTGGGGCCAGTCTCTGGGTCTCTGACTTGGGTGGGGTCTGACGGCTTCAGGCTTGCCTCACAGCTGGCTCTGGAAGCTGATAAATATACATGTCTCATACAGGCTTCCCAGGTGGCTCAAAGGTAAAGAACCTACCTGCCAATGCAGGAGACAAGGGTTAGATCCTTTGGTTAGGAAGATCCCCTGGAGGAGGAAATAGCACCCTGCTCCAGTATTCCTGCCTGGGAAATCCCATAGACAGAGGAGCCTGGTGGGCTACAGTCCATGGGGTTGCAAACAGTCAGACATGACTTAGTGACAAAACAACAACACATGTCTAAATACTTTCAGTTGTCACAATTTAAAGCATAGTCTTTTAAAAAATAATGATTTTAATTTTCCAAAATCAACTTTAAAAGAGCCATGCGTAACAAACAAAGTAATACTTTCTACCAGCTAATACTGCTGGAGGAGTCCTCAGTGAATTTCACTTCTTATTCACAACACAGAGAATAAGACCACTCAATGCATGAACGTTGTCCTCTAAAGAAAACAAGCTGTCAGCGAGGACCTGCCCCCACCCCCACCCCCCATCAGCTCATCTGCTTTTCAAACGGAGGATGGGGTCGCTCCAGTGCAGTCACAGAAGGAGCTCATAGTTTACTTAAATAGAAATCACTAGCTATTAATATTTTATACCAAAAGAAATGTGCAGCCACTGGACTCTAACTTCTTGGAGCCTCTAGGGCTATGAAGGACATGGGTGCATGTGAACTGCCTACCAGTTTACTACAGATAGGGACTTCTGGCCACAGCTATGTAGGGATTCAAGTCAAAAGCAGAACAGAAATGAGAGGTTACTTTTTTCAGGGTACTGGCACACAGTAAAGCATCATTTTTAAAAAGCATCTGTCACCTTTGGTTTGTTGAAATGCACCTTGTGACTGTGTGTATCAGTGTTTGTGTGTGTTGCCTACTGCAAATGTAGCCCTAAAAATCAATTTAGGTGTTAAAAGTCTCTTTTGTGCTTAATTTACATTGTGCTCAAAAACAAACAAAAAAGAGCTGGGTGCTCAGGTTCAGGAAGGCAGCTCTGTGTCACCACAGGGACCCAGTGACCTGCCTGCTCCTCCCTCCTCACACCTCGTCCTCCTGCTGTGCCCCTACCCCCTCTCCCAGCAGCAGGAGCAGGTTCTAACTTGAAACTCTGGTATCTGTCAAAAAGTAATCAGTAGAATATAAAAAAGCAGAACGGACATGGATGCCTGCAGGAGATGAGTACAATCACTACGCAGATGGGCGCCTGGAGTTGGGACACAAGAGACACAGCAAAAGGTCACCATGGAGAAAACCATCTCGTCTGAAGTTAATAGGATGGAATACCAAACAGAGAGATCAAGTCTCTGTGTCACAGGGGAATCAAGCCATTTTGATATGATTTTCAGAGAGGACTGTCATCCACACTTGCTGTTTCAAGCTAAAGACATAAGACAAAGAAAAATAAATCTTCAGTCAAGTCTTCTTTGGAAATTAGATACCTGGGAAGGACTGTGAATACATGTACCTCAAAAGGAAATAGATGGCTTGATTGCTGGTGGTAATTCAATTCTGACCTCTTTCACACAGCTACATGTTTAGAATCTAACAGCTGGGGGTAAAAAAAGGCAGGGGTCTGCTCCATGTTTAACAGAGGTGTTAGTGGCAGTATTTCAAGTTATCAGGCCTCCTTCGCGGTAGTCTTAGGAAGGAGGGTCTAACAGGCCCCTGCCTGAGGGACTTGGTTCCCAGCACTCCTCCCAGAGGGGAAAGCCTCCTCATCAGGGGATCTGGGTGAATATATTTTCTATTAGAAAAGGCTCTCATAAAAACAAAAACAACGGAAATAGAACTTTTTCTTCCATAGCGTTCCACTCTGAAAAAAGACAAAGGAAAATGAAAACTATGCGTTTAAAAAAAAAACCCTCTTGAACTTTGAGGCCAGTAAGTTACCCCATCAACATCAAAAATATTTTCCTTTTCCTTAAAAAAGTTCACTTTGATGGTAAAGTAACACACATTTCCCTCAACATCTATGTTCACATCTACGTTCATACTTTATTTAACATGGATGTAAAACTACACATTTCTTTTTACTACATTTATACTGGAGAGCTTTCTGGTAATAGAAATGATATTGATTCATTTGTGATTCTCTTGCCATATCATCCCTATGAACCACTGTCTCTCAGAAAAGCACAATTCTCAGAGGACAAAAAAACATGTGTAGAGCTAATCTGGAGACATGAGGAAAAAAATTAGCCAAAAAACTGTATTTTCAAGGGTGGATGTTAAATGGAAAGCAGTAAAACTGATGGGGCCACATATTTATAGAAATTACACAAAAATAAAGAAGACCCTAAGTATTAACAAATAACTTTAAAAATGTGATTTCTAGATATTTCATTATGAAAGAAGGCTACCAGAACGAACAGGTTTATAACATACCTTTTAAAAGTGATTATCTAATGGAAAAGTGATTATCTAGAACTTAAAATGAGAGTTGGCAGGCTTTTTGAAATCATATATAAATGAATAACTACTTCTGAAAATAAGATCAGAAATGGAATTTCATTGAACTTTCCCAGTGGCCAGTTTGATCACAGCCTCCCAACTATAGCCTGGCTTGGTACAGAAAATCTTCCAAAACAAACACACACCAAGAAAATCATAAAGAAAAGGAAGAGTTCCCCAACCTCAGTAAACAGTGACTCAGATGATTCCCTTTTCCACCTGATATCTGTATAGCTTAAGAGACACTTTAAATTTTCTTAAGTTTAAGGTACTTCTTGGAATCTTAAACAGTATTTTCAATTTCCTATTTTCAGTAAAGTAATATTTATCTGCCAACCTCTCTATAGCTTTTTCCACCACAATATTCAATATGGGTTTTTTGTCCTGTAATATGAAAAGGCTGCCTAGGAATAAAGGAATACATTGATAATAGTATTGTATCAATTCACAAGAAAGAGAAGCTCAATATATATGCAAATTCAATGATAGTTTCTTAATGAGTTTCATCATAGAATTATAAATGGAAAAACAATTAGCTAAGATTAAGCAAGAGTTGGCAAGCTTTCTGAAATATTAATTAAGAGGAAACTAGTTCTCAAAATAAGACTATAAATAGTATTCAAATGGAACATAACTGGAATCCTACGCCATGACCAATCTGAGGTGGCCTCACCATCTAAGCAGTAGACATACACTAAACACTCAGTTTCTCACAAAACTTTAACACTTAAAAATATTTCAAACTCTGTCCAAAATTTTTCCTCACAGTTTTTTAGCAGCAATTACTATGCCATTAGCCATTCTGAAACATTTTAAATGCACGTAAGGCTGTGATCATTTTGTGCGGAGAGCAAACACTGTTCTTGTTTTGTCACCAAGACACGACGCAAGGGATCTGGCAGGGCAGGCTGAGGGGACACTTGAAGGCAACTCAGAACGTTGCCACATCCCAGTTGGAAGATAGAGGAGACCCCGTTCCTTCTACTCCAGTACTGTTACTGAGGTGCAGTGTTCTCCTACAGAGGAAGCAGACTGGGAATGCTATCTACTTTTCTCCATATTCTGCCTTACAGAGAAATTAGTTTCCTTATTTTACGTAAATATTAACTATAGTTGCCACTGGGCTTTTCCTTTCAAAGGGCAAAAACACAGCATCTGTTTTAATGGAGAGAAGGAAAGAAAATAATCATGGCCTGAACTAATCCAAGTAAAATGAGAAACATATCCAAAACCTTCACCTTTACTTGAAACCACACAACTCCTAGAAGAAAACATAGGGAGAAAGTTCTTTGACAACAGGAGTCTTAGTGAAGATTTTTTTTTTTTTTTGATTTGACACCAAAAGCAAAGACAACAACAGTAAAAACAAAAGAAACTAAAAAGCTTCTGCAAAACAAAACCACCAACAAATGAAAAGGCAACCTACTGAAGGGGAGAAAATATTTGCACACTATAAATCTGATAGGGGCTAATATCTAAAATATATTAAGAACCATGCAATTCAGTAGCAAAAAGGCCCCAAATAATCTGAGTAAAAAATGGACAGAGAAACTGAGCAGACATTTCTCCAAAGAAGACATACAGGTGGTCAACAGGTACACAGAAAAGATGCTCAAGATCACTAATCATCAGGGAAATTGAAATCAAAACACAATGAGATATCACCTCACACCTGTCAGAATGGCCATCATCAAAGAAGACAGGAAATAACAAATGTTGGTGAGGATGTGAAGGAAAGGAAACCCTTGTGCACTGCTTGTGGGAATGAAAATTGGTGCAGCCACTATGGAAAAGAGTCTGGAGGATCCTCACAAAATTAAAAATTAAACTATGATACGATATACAATTCCACTTTTGGATCTGGGTATTTATCCAAAGAAAATGAAAACACTAACTTGAAAATTCAGACACATGTACCTCAATGTTCACTGAAGTTATTCACAATAGCCAAGATATGGAAACAACCTACGTGTCCGTGGATGGATGAATGAGTAAGGTGTGGAATACTATTCAGCCTTAAAGAAGGAAAGTGCCATTGCCAATAACACAGATAATCTTGAGGGCATTACACTAAGTGGAATAAGCCAAAGAAAGACAAATACTGTAAGATCTCACTATTTGTTGAATCTATAAAAAAAAATAAATAAATAAAAAGAAAAAAGGAGCTCATAGATATAGAAAACAGACTGACGGTTACCAGAGGTGATTGAGGGATGGGACAAATTGGTAAAGACGGTCAAAAGATACAAGCTTCCAGTCACAAGTAAATAAGTCCCAGGATGTACTTGTACAGCATGGCGATTACTGCTAACAGGCATATTTCCTAAGACAGAAAGTAGGTCCTAAAAGCACTTATCACAAGGGATTTTGTAGCTATATGAGGTGATGGATGTTAGCTTACTGGGTGATGGCTTTGTAATATGTAGCCCATCATGTCACTATGCTGTACACCTAAAACCCATACAGTACTGTGTATTGATCATATCTGAATAAAACTGAGGAAAACATAATCTTCCCTTTTTTCTAATTTTAATGTTGATGATACAGGGTAATGAGAAGTTCGCTGAGCTTCTCAAGTGTCTGAAGTTCCCTGTATCTCTGACATTCATTCTAAAGCATGTGCCAGGTTAGCCAATTAAATGTATCCATTCTGCCTTTGAGTGTTGGCTGCTCTGCCCTGTCTGACTCTTTGGGACCCCATCAAGGACTGTAGCCCATCAAGGTCCTCTGTTCATGGAATTCTCTAGGCAAAATAATGGAGTGGGTTGCCATTCCCTTCTCCAGAGAATCTTCCTGCACGGGGGTCAAACCTCCGTCTCCTGCATTGCAGGTGGATTCTTTACAGTCTGAGACACTAAGGAAGTCCCATTCTGCCTTTGGTGCTGGTTAAAAATATGCCACCACTTAATAAACACTAGTTAAGTCCCCAGAAATTGAGGGTCCCTGCACTTAAATGGTTTGAGAGTCTGAATGTGGGGTTTGGGCAGGTCTTCACACCTGTCCCCTATAGTCTCAGGTCCCAGACTCCTACAGCCGCCATCCCTCACAGTCCCGTATCCTCACAGTTCGCGTCCCCGCAGTCCCGAGGCCTCACAGCCCCCGTCCCTCACAGCTCCTGTCCTCACAGACGCCCTCCCCGCCTCTCAAAGCTTTGTGTTCCTCATAGCCCCCATCCCCACAGTCCCGGGTCCCCACAGACCTTGTCCTCACAGCCCCCATCCTCACAATCCCGGGTCCCGGCCCCGACAGCAACCCCCACACCCCGCGCCATAGCCCCCATCCCTCACAGTCACGGGTACCTCAGAGCCCCAGTCCTCACGGCCATTGTCCCCCACAGTCCCGGGTCCCGATCCCCACAGCAACCCCCACCACCACGCCATAGCCCCCATCCTTCCCAGTTCTGGGTCCCCACAGACCCTGTCCTCACAGCTCCCTCGTCCCTCACAGTCCCCGTCCCCACAGCCTCGGGTCCCCACAGTCCCGAGGCCTCAGACTCCCCATTCCCCACAGCGCCGGGTCCCCTTCCCCCAAAGCCACCGGTCCCCCGACACAAGCGGTCCCCGCCTACCGTGCCTTCGCAGCGCAGCCATGGCAAGCTCACGACCCCGGGGATCCCAGCCCAGGCAGGAGCAACTCTGCTGCACTTCCGGCCTCCGCCTTTGTAGACCCGCCCACAACAGCAGGATTGTCCAATCAGAATTCGGAACCTCTGCCGCTGGACGCCAATCAGTAGCGCACCGGCTGCGGATTGGCTCTTACGCGCTCCGGGCACGGCCCGCGGGCGTTAGTACTCTGAGCATGCTCGGAGGGAAGGGCGTGAACCCGGGAAAGCGGATAAGGACCGCGGAGGAATCTGCGGGAGGGGATGAGGCGTTATGGGCTCATCTGAAGAGCGTCACTGGAAGGGGGTGGGTACGTCAGCGGGAGGTGTATGGGGTGTCAGCAGGAGGGGAGCCAGGGACTGGGTCATTGGGAGGAGGTCAGCGAGGGGCGGGATTGTGCTCCTGGGTGACCGCCCGCAGTGTCATTCTGGGTCCCAGCGCTGCACAGGGATGCGGGCATTAGGAAGGGTCCGCTGAGCGCCCACTGGGCCAGGGCCCTGAGGTGCGAAAGAAACTGGGACTAAAAGCAGAAAGGAAACCGGGAAGAAGGAAACTCGGGGGCCGCCCACTGACCCCGGACCCTTGTGGCGCGGATCCCTTCTGCCCACTGTTAAGATTTGTGCTTTGTGCTTCCGTCCAACCATCTCACCTACTCCGGGACCTTGGTTTATAGTTTACTCCTCTTCCTTGAGTCCGTTTCTTGGAGAACATTATTTCCTGAAAGCCTGTCTGTGTGGAGCCCTGCTGTGGAAGCTGGGGTTCCTCCTTAAGAGCAGGGAAGGGGTTTCAGACTGGGGAGAGGGGTGTCAGGAAGGCCTCCCAGAATGTAATTTGAGGGAGCAAAACTCCCGATGTCCAGGCAAAGGGCACTCAGCAGAAGCCCAGGCCTGGAGCAGCAGGCCCCAGTGCGACAGGAGCCCAGGGAGGAGGGACGGTGACAGAGCCCTCAGGCAGGAAAGCAGGCAGTGCTGAGCAAGGTCGTGTAGGTGCAAGGATTAGGGGAAGGATACGCTGGTTTGCAGCAGAGGAGTGAAACTATCTGACACCCACTTTGAAGAAGTTGCCTGAGCCACTGAGCTGAGAGCAGACTGTGGGGAAAGCAGGGGCACCTCGAGTCCACGGCAGTGAGAAGGACATCGGTGGTTAACACCGGGGTGGTGGCTGTGGGAAGAGGTGGTTGGATCTGGATACGTGTGAAGATAGGGCAAGAGAGGTTTTCTGACTGACTGAGAGTGGCTGTGGCAGGAGAGGGGTGGCCTGGCTCCAGGTTTTGGTCTAGAAACTGGGAGGCTGGAGTGGTTCCGAGGATTTGAGAAACCTCCTGGGGGTGGGGGGCAGTCACTGTTGGGTGGCGTGCAGTTTGGAGTGCTCCTTGGATGTATGAATGTGGGCATGGATCAGGCAGTTGAGTGATTTTCGACGAAACAGAAAGGACCTGGATGGGATACACAGCTGGGCTAGTTGGCTCCAGGTGCATTTAAAGCTTTAAGGGGGAGTGTAGACAGAGAAGTGGTTCAAGTACAGCTCTGAGGGGTTCTAACTCCTGCAAGGTGGGGAGATGAGGAGGGAGTGGGCAGGGGGTAGGGAAGGACAGTGAACTGTCCTGAAGCCAAGCCATGTCATCACTGGTCGGAAGTGATATTGAGGACCCATCACAGACAATTGCTGGAGAAGGCAATGGCACCCCACTCCAGTACACTGGCCTGGAAAATCCCATGGATAGAGGAGCCTGGTAGTCTGTAGTCCATGGGGTCGCCAAGAGTCGGACACGACTGAGCGACTTCCCTTTCACTTTTCACTTTCATGCATTGGAGAAGGAAATGGCAACCCACTCCAGTGTTCTTGCCTGGAGAATCCCAGGGACGGGGGAGCCTGGTGGGCTGCCGTCTATGGGGTCGCACAGAGTCAGACACGACTGAAACGACTTAGAAGTGAAAGTTCTCAGTGACCTTGATTACAGTCATTTTGTTGAAGTGGTAGAGGCAGAAGCTTGCTGGGAATTCAGTAGAGAAAATTAACTGCAGGAGAGAAATGCAAGATACTGGATGCAGACCGCTCTATTGGACCCAGGATGGGGCAGCAGCTGGAGGGTCCCTAAAGACAGAACACACATACATACACACATATAATTGAAAGAGAGTTGTTTAGAAAATACACTTGCCATACATACCAAATGTATGTGCTGAAAGGTCTGATTAAGTTTGAGACTGAAAATGAATAATGGAACACAAATGACACAATTTAAAACTGGGCCAAAGACCTTAACAGACATCTCACCAAAGACAGATGATAAGTAAGCATATCGAAGGTTGTTGTTGTTCAGTCCCTAAGTTGTGCCCGACTCTTTGTGACCCCACAAACTGCAGCACGCCAGGCTTCCCTGTCCTTCACTATTTTCCGAAGTTTACTCAAACTCATGTCCAGTGAGTCAGTGATGCTATCTAACCATCTCATCCTCTGCTGCACCCTTCTTTTGCCTTCAATCTTTCCCAGCATCAAGGTCTTTCCCAATAAGTTGGCTCTTTGCATCAGGTGGCCAAAGTATTGCTCCACATTATATATGTCATCACAGGTTGCAATTTAAAACAATGAGACAACACTACTCATCCACGAGAATGCCCAGATCCAAACACTGACAACATAAAGGGGGTGGAACAGCAGGAACTCTCATCATTGTTGGTGGTGCAGCCACTTTGGAAGACAGTTTGGGGGTTTCTTACAAAATGAAACATACTCTTATGATCCATCAATCTCATCCCCCGGTATTTTCCCAGATGAGATGGCAACTTATGTGCACAGAAAACCCTGCACACAGATATTTATAGCAGCTTTATCTATAATTGCCATAACTTGGAAGCAACCGAGGTGTCCTTCAGCAGGTGAATGGATAAATAAACTGAGGTGCATCCAGACAATGGTATATTATTCAGCTAGAAAGAAATGAGCTATCAAAAGATGTGAAAAGACATGGAAGAAACTTAAATGCATATTACTAAGTGAAAGAAGCCAACCTGAGAAGGCTACAGATTGTATGTGATTGTAACTCTATGACGTTTTGGAAAAAATTAAACTATGGAGAGAGTAGAAGGATCAGTGGTTGCAAGGGATTGGGTTGGGAGGGAAGGCACAGAGAGGACTTTTAGGGCAGTGAGACTACTCTGTCTGATATTATAATGGTGAAAACATTACTATTCATTTGTCTAAACCCACAGAATATACAACCCCAAGAATGAAGCCCAGTGTAAACTAGGACTGGGTGATAGTGACATGTCAACATAGGTTCATTAGTTGTAATAAATGGACCATGTAGTGCGGATGTTTTTAGCAGGGGAGAATGTGCACATGTAGCAGAAGAGGGCATATAGGAAATCTCTGTACCTTCCCCTCCATCTTCCTGTGAACCTAAAACTACTCTAAAAAAATGAAGTCTATTTAACAATAGATGGTGTACGAGAGAGGGAATGTCCAGAATGCTGTCCTTGATTAGTTCACATCGTGACCTTGTTCTCTACCTCAGCTTCCCAGCAGTGTCAAGCAGCTCTGGTCTTTCTAACCATACAACAAGATCTTCCCAGAAACCATCTCTTTTCCTGCAGCCCTGTTCCTTTCATCTCTTTTACACCTAGACGTCTCGAAAGAGTTGACCACAAAGTCAGTCTCCACTTTTGTCACCTTCAGTTGACTCTGCTGCCCAGCTGTGTCTCCGTCCCCCCGCCACTGTAACTGCTCTTGCTGAAGTCATAGAACCTCACATTCCGGGGCTAGCCCACACTTGGCAGTGTCCACATACCATTTGGTGGTCTCCCAGAAGCTCCACCCACCCAGCTGCAGAGACCTGGGATTCATTGGCGTCCTCTCCTCATCTCTCCCCCATGACCCACTGAAAAAATCACAGCAAGTGTGTCCTTCCTACATCATTTATTACTTACATTGCCTGGTTCATGTCTTCATCATCTTTTACTACGGTTTATCCAGGCATTTTTAAACTGATCTCCACAATCCCACTTTTGTTTCCTCACTCCCACCCCACCTCCATCTCTTCTCCTCACAGCAGTCAAACTACCCTTTAAAAAATCTCATTGCGCTTCAAAAGTCAGTGGATGTAATCCATCACATTGACAAACTAAAGAAAAATCACGTGATCATATTAATAGATGCAGAAAAAGCATTTGACAAAATCCAGTAAAAATCCAAAATTCATGATAAAACTGTCACCAAACTAAGAAGAGAAGGGAACTTCTTCAAACTGATAAACAACAACTGCAGAAAACCTATAGCTAACATCATACTGGTATGGTACTGGAGAAGACTCTTGAGAGTCCATTGGACTGCAAGGAAATCAGACCAGACAATCCTAAAGAGTATCAACCCTGAATATTCATTGGAAGGACTGATGTTGGAGTTGAAGCTGTAAGACTTTGGTCACCTGATGTGAAGAGACCAATCACTGGAAAAGACACTGATGCTGGGAAAGATTGACAGCAAAAGGAGAAGAGGGCAGCAGAGGATGAGATGGTTAGAGAGCATCACCAACTCAGCGGGCATGAATCTGAACAAACTCTGAGAGACAGTGGACGACACAGGAGCCTGGCACGCTGTAGTCCATGGGTTCACAAAGAGTCAGAGATGACTCAGCAACTGAAAAACAACAACAACATCATACTTAATGGTGAAAAACTAGATGCCACCCTGCCACCATCAGGGACAAGGCAAGGATATCCTTTTCACCCCCTTTCAACATTGTACTGGAGATCCTAGGTAATGCAGTAAGACATGAAAAGGAAAGAAAAGGTATATAAATTGATAAGGGAGAAATACTACTTTGTCCACAGATGACATGATTCTCTATGCAGAACATCTTATTTCCCTGCTAAAAATCCTACATCAAATTTCACTGTATATAAGATACAACTTAGAGTCCTTAAAGTGTCCTTTGAACATCCCTGACTTGATGGAATTCCAGCTGAGCTATTTCAAATCCTGAAAGATGATGCTGTGAAAGTGCTGCACTCAATATGCCACCAAATTTGGAAAACTCAGCAGTGCCCACAGGACTGGAAAAGGTCAGTTTTCATTCCAATCCCAAAGAAAGGCAATGCCAAAGAATGCTCAAAAGACTGCACAATTGCACTTATCTCACATGCTAGTAAAGTAATGCTCAAAATTCTCCAAGCCAGGCTTCAGCAATACATGAACCGTGAACTTCCAGATGTTCAACCTGGTTTTAGAAAAGGCAGAGGAACCAGAGATCAAATTGCCAACATCCGCTGGATCGTGGAAAAAGCAAGAGAGTTCCAGAAAAACATATATTTCTGCTTTATTGACTATGCCAAAGCCTTTGACTGTGTGGATCACAAGAAACTGTGGAAAATTCTTCAAGAGATGGGAATACCAGACCACCTGACCTGCCTCTTGAGAAATCTGTATG
>NW_011494178.1:872556-875329 GCF_000754665.1 Bison bison bison | reverse complement strand
GAAGGGGACGACAGAGGATGAGATGGCTGGATGGCATCACTGACTCGATGGATGTGAGTCTGAGTGAACTCCAGGAGTTGGTGATGGACAGGGAGGCCTGGTGTGCTGTGATTCATGGGGTCGCAAAGAGTCGGACACGACTGAGCGACTGAACTTAACTGAACTGACTTGTTCTCCAGATGCACTCTTATTTTCTGTCTTGCTCCTTCTGACTGTTCTTCCCCTAGGTCATCACACCTGCTCTTCCTCCTATCTGAAAGCATTTCCCTGCCCGGCTTTCTTCTTACCTGAATCCCATTCCTTCTCCAGGGCTCTGGTAGAAGTGGCTTTCTGACTGCATGCTGGTTCTTCTGCAGAGACCCCTGCGCTCACCTTTAAATCCTACAGGTCTTTCTCTGAAGCTGTGAGACTTACTCAGTCAAGGAACCTGGGGTGGGGGGAGCAATCGGCAATTATTGGCAAATGGAAATCAGATGGAAAAATGTCCAGCCTCAACTGAAGGCAGGCAGTTCTGAGGGGCGTTCCATGTGGTGCCTTTGGGGATCCCCAGCCAGATTGAGATCCCACTCTCCACAGAGGTGGCCAGATTGATAACACATCCTATTAACATTCCTTTGCTCCTTGTCTCACTCTTCCTGCTTCCTTTCTCATTTCCTGCATCACCCTCCCAAATGAACTACCTGCACCCAAAGCCACATCCCACGACCTGCTTGTGGGAGAACCCAGAGGAAGATAAAGTCTTAATGAAGATTTCCTCAAAAGGTTCTTCTCTCATCTTAGAGCTGCGTGGTTGCCATTTAAACATTGAATAGCACCCTCTACTTTCCTTTAGAAAAGTAATTATAATTTGTGATTGTATGTTACGTCTTATTTTTAAAAAGTGATTGGAAGTTCCAGGGGCCAGAGAAGGCTTCTCTGTTGTGCTCACATATGGATGGATATGTTGGGCACTCAGCACACTTTTCTTATTTTTGTTTTTGCTCTTGCATGAATGAATAAACGAATTTTTTAAAGATGAAAGGATGAAGGACCTACTGTATAGAGAGGGAGTTCAATATTCTGTGATAACCTATATGAAAAAGAATAAATACATGTATATGTATAGCTAAATCACTTTGCTGTACACTTGAAACAACTTTGTGAATCAACTATACTCCAATATAAAATTAATTCACTTAAAAAAGATGAAAGGATGAGGACAAATATGGAGAGGGGGGAACTAAAGGGAAAGTATATTTTAAAGTAAAAAATTGATCTAGAATTTAGATTTGTGGTTGTGGTTTGAAACATACAATTCATTGGTTTTGACAGAGGAGAGAAGTTGGAAGATAAAAACTAACGAGAAATGTGACTGTGGGGAGGTTTTCTTAGTTCATCTTGTATCCACTCCCTCAGCATTTGGAATTCTGCTGTGAAGATAAGCTGTAGTTGATTAAGGGGAGTGATCAAATATATGAAGAAATATTATGGAGACAGTGCTCTTATTTTCTTTAGACCTTGAAAATTTCAGAAGATTGGTTAGTCTCATCCCAAATAATTTTGGTCGCCTGATTCTCTATTCCTATTCTGTTTGTGTTTGTCGCTCAGTCGTGTCTGACTCTTTGCAACCCTATGGACTGTAGTTCTCCAGGTTCCTCTGTCCATGGAATTCTCCAAGCAAGAATAATGGAGTGGGTTGCCAATCCCTTCTCCAGGGGGAAGGGATTCCTGATTCCTATTCTAATTCCTGTCCATTTTCCTATAAACTTTCTTCTTGGTGTTTTCTCTCATTTTAGCAGCTTTCACGTGTTTGTTTGTTTGTTTAATCTCATTTAAACTTCACAACAGCCCAGTTAGAGAAGTGGTAAGCTTCGTTTTTGCAGGCTTATGAAAACCTGGGCTCCGGGACTTGCCCAAGGTCAGGTAACACGCTGCCATAAGCGGGAAGGAAGCCAGGTGGTCTCCGGTTACCCGTGCGGCGGCTTCGCGCTAGGCCGTGGTAACTTTCCTTCCCCCTGGCTATCCAAATACGGACAACATGGCTAAATTTTCCAGTTCGCTGCAGGTTGTGAGAGCCCGGTTTCCACTGAACCATTCTTCTTCCTCATCCCTGGGCTGGTACGGTCTGTGCATTGCTGGGAGCGGACGCGCGAAGGCGGCCAGACCCCCCTCCCCCAGGTTTACCAACAGAGAGACGCTGCTCCTGGGCCTGGGGACGCCATGGGGGCCCTTCCTTCCTGCTAAGACAGGCGGTACGTTCCTCTCTGGGGAAGGGCGCGAGTGGAAAGGTGGGGGCCGGTTTAGGTGCCCGCGATAGCAAGAGGGGCAGCCCAGCGACACTCGGGCCAGCATGTAGGATACACACGTCTCCGCGTCCTCTGCGCCGCACGAGCATCCTGGGTGTGGAGACTTCACCCCGTCCACGAATCCCTCGCACCATGCTCCCGCGTGCCATTCCTCCCTCTCCCGAACCGGCCGCGCTGTGCCGGGTGTCGGGATGCCCGTCGGACCCGCTCGCTGAATTTCCAGCGCCCGGAGCACCTGCTCCGCGCGCAGCCGGGAGGCCGCTGCCCCCGGAGACCTCTCGGGAGCCTCAGGTCCCCCGCCGTCCCCGCGTGACCCGCCGCTCCCCGCGCAACAGTTGGCGGGCCGGGCGGTGCGCGCGCTCCCCGGCCGTGTGCGCCAGGCGCGCCGGGCAGCAGGGCGGCAGGCGCGGGCAGGGGTCGCGGCGCGGAAGCCTGGCACTCCCCCAGGCGCGGTCCCGGCCCCTCTCCAGATGCTGCCGCGCGCCGGC
>NW_011494178.1:867749-871248 GCF_000754665.1 Bison bison bison | reverse complement strand
GCTGTGGGTGGTTTTGGAGCCGGAAATGTAAAGCGCACCTGCTGTTTCTGGCATCCGAAGAGGATTTCTGACTAGGACTCTCCCGAGGGGCCTCAGCCCCCGGGGGGCCTTGGGCCTGTGCCCACGGCTACCAACTCGCGCGTCCTGTTGGCCACTGTGTCTGATTGGAACTCGCGGGCCTGGTGATTATGACTTAAGGAAGATTCTTATTTGAAGATGTAAATCGGTTTTTATTAGTTATTAGAAAATTCCCCGGTGTCTCAGCGTGGCCTGAGGGACCCCAGCCTCGTCCAAAAGGACCCTTTCTCTGCCTGGAAGCTGACACCACAGAGCCCTCTCCCCTCCCCCCACACCTTGGAAGGAGCGTTTGGGTTTGAGTTAAGGTGCAACATCGTTTTCATTTTAACTTCCTTTATATTCTCTGCAAAAGATAATAGGTAACCAAGGCAAAAAATGGTGAAATGATGAAAAAATGGTAATTTTTGGCAGGTCAAGTTGTTACTCTGGTGTTTAAAAAAAATGTCATTAATCAGGATTTTCCAGTAGCCAAATTGTCTTGTGCAGGCGGCTGGGTGACTCACAGATTTGGCTCTGATAGTAATTGTAGAGTGTGTGTACCATTTCCTTTTAGATGGTGTGACTTTCTCATTGCTTGGAACGGAACAAATTAGAATATTTTATGCCCCGCATCTGGCAGCAGGACCAGCGGGCTGTGGGGGACACTTTCTGCTCCGGCACATCTGGGCTGGGAGAGTTCCGGCCCCAGTGGATGAAGACGGTGAGAAGCAACAGTGCTGTCCTGGAGCCGGAGGCCCCTTCCCCCACCACTTCCAGGTCCCGCTGGGCTGCGGTCAGTGTTCCACCAGTGGGGGCCTGCTCTGTGTGCGCCTGCCTCTCCTGTCCTCTTGTGCTTTCCATCCCCAGTCTCCTCCGCTCTTGGTTAAGAAATAAGCCCTGGATGATTTGCCCTAGCGACCAATCATGTTGTATCTGCATATTACATTTCAAGTTAAACAGCAAAGTGAATTCTGTGTAAATAACCCACGGTGATGAAGTAACTAGCAGCACAAAGGTGTTTTCTGAAATATGTATTCTAGTCAACTTTATACAAAGTGATGCTGCTAGAGACAGAAATAAACATGCATTTATTCACCAGCGTGTTAGTGCCTTAGGTTTCTTGTGTTGTAGATGAATTAATAGCAATGTATCTTATTTTTAGAGAATTCAGATGCTTTTGCATCATTTCTCCCCAGTGACAGAATGTGTCTCCCTATGGCAGTCTAATACTTCTCTCATTTTTGCCTATTTCATTTTTGAAATTGGTGGAAATTTAACATTAAACACTAAAAGTGAAAAAACACTGCAAAACTTGAGTCACATTGGATTCCAGATACCCAGAATCCAACCAGTTCTGAAACTAAATTCCAATGTTGAAAAGACTGTGAGAGGACTTGCTATCCGTGTGTTTAACAGTGTCTTCCATCATGTCGCTACATGATGAAGTTGAAGAAGTGCTGGCATTCTTTTATATTTGAGGAAAAACTTCATGATTTCTCAGTTCCTTAAGGAGCTGAGTGATACACACTTTGATCATAGATTTTAAAGGGAAATTAATTAAATGTATTATTTATTGACCCTTGGAACGGATACGCCACGGTCATTCAGTAGATACAATAAAAGTAACAGTGATTCATCATTTTGTCCAGATGGGAGTCATATTTAAAGCACTGGCAGCATGTTTGTTATAAGAGAATTACAGGCCACCCAGCAGGAAGTTAGTGGGCAAAGCGTTCTGCGCAGTTAAAAATCATTCTGATCAACCACAGCTTTACATACAAGTTACTTTTATCTTGTAACCATATTCCCAGCAGATCACCAGCTTTTAACAGTAGGTGTTGTGGTCTTCTGGGCACGTGTGTCATGAAGACTGAGCCCGATAGTGTCCTGTTTATTCATGGCAGATACTCTCGTTTTCTGGGAGCTAATAATCACATGCGCTTTGGTGTTGCTGGGAAGGGCTGGGGGTGCAGAGCCCCCTACATCCTGCATCTGTGGCTGGGAGTGCCTTCCCCTTCACAGCGCCCAGGACTTAACTACAAACTACAGTTTGGTGTCCGTGCTAATCTCCTGAGCAAAGACAATGGGCATCCATGGCTGAGGCCAGCCCTTCCTTTTTGTAGGCGCCTGTGCACTGGCCACACCTGCCGTGGAGAGCCGGTCAGGCAGCAGCCCCAGGGCCTGGAGGGTCCCCTGCCATCAGCACCTCCTGCTTCCAGTGGTTCCCACATTCCCACAGGAGTGGCAGCTGGGGTTACTCTTCAGCGTACACACCCCTCTGGAATCATCCCCAGGAGCTTTTCCAGGACCTTGGTTCCTGAACATTTGTCTTTCTTGCTGAGTCTCTGGGGAGTTTGACTTGCCAGGCCGAGTTCAGTCTATGTCTGTGGTCCGTGTCTCCTGTTCTCTGGGATAACTGCGCACTGACTTCCTCAGAGCCGGCCTCACCGCTTTTATGGTTAGGCTGTGGGGCCTGCCGTGTGCTTGGTTGGAGCAGGCTCCTAGTTGATAAGGAAGTCAGGCCTCCACCCGTCTCTGAGCCAGACAGTCCCTGGGAAGAGGATGGCATTTCTTCTCAGCTGAGAACAGTTCGAGAGGAAAGCTTCGGGAGGTAAATCTGAAAGGATGTAGGTCCAACACCACGCAGCCTGGGGTGAGGGGGTGGGGGCAGGGGTAGCCTGCTGGAAGGGAAGTCAGTGCCCAGTGCCCTGGACGGCCAGGCCACGGTGGATGGATGCACTTTGTCCTACCACGTCACTGTTGTTCAGAGTCAGGGAGGGCCTGAAACCATCGTTACTGCTTCATTTTCAGTTTTGTCAACCAAGAAATCCCCTTTTGAAGTGGGTTTCTGTCCCGACCACCCAATGGGATGTAGAGGTTTTACTTTCCCTTCCAGTTTTCTCTTCAATGCTCTCATCTTGTCCTTCACCCACTGACACCATTCTCTGGTATCCCTTTTTGTGTGTATACCCAGAAAAAAAAACAATAGAAGTAATTTTTGCTAAAAAGGAATAAATGTTTGCAACCAGCCCTGCATAAAATCTTATACCCATGCATAAAATCATATCAACATTGGTTAAAAAGTAAATCTATGTAAATAAGAAGGAAAGTGAAGTCGCTCAGTCGTGTCTGACTCTCTGCGACCCCGTGGACTGTAGCCCATCAGGCTGCTCCATCCATGGGATTTCCCAGGCAAGAATACTGGAGTGGGTTACCATTTTCTTCTCCAGGGGATCTTCCTGACCTGGGGATCACACCCAGGTCTCCCACATTGCAGGCAGACACTTTAACCACTGAGCCACCAGGGATAAAATCTAAACCTTTGTAAATCTATGTACATATGTATGTGTTAGTTGCTCAGTCCTGTCCGATTCTTTGCCACCCCATGGACTGTAGCTCACCAGGCTCCTCTGTCCATGGAATTCTCCAGATAAGAATACTG
>NW_011494178.1:853017-867554 GCF_000754665.1 Bison bison bison | reverse complement strand
CAACCCAGGGATCGAATCCTGGTCTCCCTCATTGCAGGCAGATTCTTTACTGTCTGAGTCACCAGGGAAGCCCAGTGGTACTTGTAAATCTAAGTGCCATTATCTTTTTAAAACATGGGCCATACTCTGCACAAATGAAAAAAGTACTGAAATGATCTCCTGGGGCCCATAGAGTACACATTTTAAGCCAGGAAACATAAAATTATCCTCTTGAGCAAAACGGAAACTTATCCTACCAGTTTTGTACAATGCCGACCAACAGCTTTTTATATTGGTTGTAGGTAGCAGTTAGGACGGAAAAGGCAATGGCACCCCACTCCAGTACTCTTGCCCGGAAAATCCATGGATGGAGGAGCCTGGAAAGGTGTAGTCCATGGGGTTGCTGAGGGTCGGACACGACTGAGCGACTTCACTTTCACTTTTCACTTTCATGCATTGGAGAAGGAAATGGCAACCCACTTCAGTATTCTTGTCTGGAGAATCCCAGGGACAGAGGAGCCTGGTGGGCTGCCGTCTATGGGATCACACAGAGTCGGACACGACTGAAGCGACTTAGCAGCAGCAGCAGCAGCAGCAGTTAGGAATGAGGGTTCTGGAGTCAGAACCCCGGGTGGCTGAATGGCACTGGCAGCTTATTTGCCCTCATTATATTTTCATCCCTCATACAGTATTAATGTGGTAGTGTTGTCAGGAGGATTAAATGAATTGATGAGTATGAGGCAATTGAAAAAGTGTGCATAGTAAATGCCTAATACATGTCCACTATTTTGATCATGAAAAAGTAAGATTGGGGCCCAGGTTGAGCCATCCTGCATTGGATGTAATCAAGCCACTCTCCAGTTTCCCATAAAACTTAGATATTACTGTTTCTAGTCTTCTTTTACTTTCTTATATATCTGTTTTGCAACCTCTTTTCAAAAAGTTTTTTGACTCACCAATGAAAGGATGAGGTTGAAGAAATGAAATTAAATAGAAATAGACAGTCAGAACCAATAAGTATGGTAACCACAGGGGTTAACACAATCCTCTGAGTCTGAGTTTCTGGGACGTTGTTCAGTTGCTAAGTTGTGTTTAACTCTTTGCAACCCCATGGACTGCAGCATGCCTGTCCTTCACTGTCTCCTGGAGTTTGCCCATTGAGTTGGTGATGCCATCCAACCATCTCATCCTCTGTCACCCCCTTCTCCTCCTGCCCTCAATCTTTCCCAGCATCAGGATCTTTTCTAATGAGTGAACTTTTCCCATCAGGTGATCAAAGTATTGGAGCTTCAGCTCTGGCATCCTGGAAGCCAACTTGACAAAAGCAGAAGACACAGCCCTCACTCCATTCCCTTATTGAGTGGGCACTGCAGACTCGTTTTTCAGTGAAGAAAAGATTTTCTTGAGTGCTGAATCTTAAAAGATGCTCTCTTGGAAGACTTTGTGTACAGGAGTAGGGATATAGCATATACATCAGTTATACCAACACAGAAGTGTTTTTCACGATTACAACAGACTTTGAAGGAAACCAAAAGAAAACACACCAACAACCCACAAGAGGGGCAGTGACCTTTTCCTTGTATTTCCACATTCCCTCCATGACCAGATGGGAAACTGTGGGCTCGGGAGCCATATTCTGGGCTCCAGACCTCCCCCTGGTCTGTTTCGTGAATGTTGATAGTGAGTTCACGCTGTGTGTCTTAGGGACGATGCGGATTTCTTGGGTGGCCTTTTCTTATGTGCACGGTGCTTTCAGGTAGCAGCCGGGTTTGGGGTGTGACTCCTGCAGGCGGAGGCGTCCTTGCAGCTTCTCTCTCTGTGCTGCCTGCTCCCAGTGTGCCCGGCCCACCACCCACTCGCCTGCCCCTGGGAGGGGAGCTCCAGCCCCCAGGCGCGTGGGAGCTGCTTCAGCAGCCCTCCTGCTGCCTTCCCTGTGCGTCTGCGATGGGGGGCCCCCACACCCCTTGAGGGGACCCCTGTCCTTATAGAAGGATGGCTTGCCAGCCCAGCCCGGCGCCTGCCTGTGAGAGGACAAAGGGCACTCTCCTCGCCATGCCTTTCCCAGACCAACTTGGTGTGCCCTCCTCTCCCGTCACCACAGCCCTGGCTGGGTGGGAACACTCCCTTACCAGCTCTGGTTTTCCTTGTGCTTATCGTCTCAGACCTCAAGCTGCTTGTCCCCAGACCCTCGATATCAGGACACGTCCGCCAGGAGAAGCGGGGAATGCACAGGCCCCCCCGTGGATCGCATCACTCAGTGAACTTTCAGGTGGACATGAGAATCCACAGCTGGCTGACCCCCTCACACCCCCGAGAGAGGTTCCTCAGTTACCTAGGGCTTCTCTGAGTTTTGCGAATCTCACCGAGACACGAAACCTTACAAGCACGGCAGTGGATTTGCCTGTTTGATGAAATCTTTGGCTTTTTAAAAATAATTTCTGGGAGAGAATTCCCTGGTGGTACAGTGGTTAGGACTTTGCCCTGCCAAGGACCCGCATTTAATCCGCGGTCGGGGAACTAAGATCTCATAAGCTACGAGGCATGCCCTCCCACCAAACCCAGATAATTTCCATTTTCTGACATTCTTTGTAATACTTTAACAGTTTCTAAAGAGATTTCTGAATATCTGTTTTCCAATTCTATGAGAAACTTAGTACAGGATCTGTATTATAGATACTTTAGAAGTTTTCATAAACAGGTGAATGTTGTCCTTCAAGCTTCTGCTGTGGCCATTGTAGAACACTCCTGTGTCTACTGCATAACTGTCTAGACTATTACTATGGTTATAAGTAAAAATGAAAGTGAGAGTCATTCAGTCGTCTCCGACGCTGGGACTCCACAGACTGTAGTCCACCAGGCTCCTCTCTATGGGACTCTGCAGGCAAGAATACTGGAGTGGGTAGCCTATCCCTTCTCCAGGGGATCTTCCCAACCCAGGAATCGAACCAGGTTCTCCTGCATTGCACGTGGATTTTTTACCAGGTGAACTACCAGGGAAGCTATGGTTATAAACAATACACAATAAAGTATGGCTCCAAGTTGTGAAAGGTTGGTTCTGCAGCTCTTTAAAGCAACTGAATAGTATTTTTTAGTCTTCAATTCATCCATTTGCTTGTTTCTCTAGTGTTATTGTATTAAAAGTCATGGCAGGCATTCAATTTAAAAAAAATCTTCTTTTGCATATAACTAGTCTCTACTTTGACGTCTGGAAGTGAAATTCACTTAGGATTATATCCTAAGAAAATAATCATGAATTTACAGGAAATTAGCTAAACAGAGGTTCAATTCAGATTTGTTTTATAGTAGAATATTGGAAACTAGCAATAACCTGAGATTAGATAAATTCATTATGATGTAGCACATTGTAACAAAATATACATCCATTAAAAAGGTGAAACTTAAATGTTTGAGCAAACTGTGGGAGATGGTGAAGGACAGGGAAGCCTGGTGTGCTGCAGTCCATGGGGTCCCAAAGAGTCGGACACGATTGAGCGACTGAACAACCACAGCAGGGTGTCCGCCTCCCGTTAAGTGAAGCATGCAGATGGCCAGACAGCACGTGGGCCGTCCTTGTCCCTCTGCTTCCCTGAGGCTGCCGTGCAGGTGACACAGCGGGGCATCTGGAAGGACCCAGCAGTTGGTGGAGAGGGGGGCAGGGGGGTCACCCAGTTGTATCGGCACCTTGCTTGGGGTGCAGGCCTTGTCCCAGAGCCCTCTGCACCACTCAGCGCCACCCGCCGCCTGCGTGGCAGAGTCCTCTCTCTCTGCTCAGCCTCGCTGCTCCCTCCGAGCTGTTCCCTGAGCTGTTGGCTTTGGAGGCCTGGTGTCAGTGTTGGGGCCTTCGCACAACCCTTGTGTGTGCTCAGCGTCTGTCAAGGATGTGCGCTCTGCTGGGGTCCACTGTCTGCGTCCCTCTGCTGTATCAGAGGCCCGCGGAAACACTTGTGGAGTATCGTGGCACAAGCTGACTTCTGGGTCATGTTGAATCGGGACAGATATTCTTGGTCCCCAGGTGGTCCTTCCATAGACAGACTCTGTCTGGTGGCTCTGCCTCCATCATCCTCACCAGCCAGAACGGGAAGAGGTTGGGGGACCACGCAGCGGGTCCTGGTCCCATGGCCTCTGTCACATGCTATGTGCACCTCAAGGGAGGTGGGAAAGAAGAGGAAAAGCTTTGAGGTCAGCTGACTGTTTCTGTGAAATGTTCCTCGTTTCTTTTCTGGAACTTCTTCAGAATCTTTGCTTCCTATCCCATCAGCCCTGATGAGTTCCAGCAAGAAGGACAGATCTTGTTTGGGTTTAGGTTCATCTTCAGCCACTCCTCAGACCGTGTCTGGTGTCCCTGAGGCCATGCAGACAAGGGGGTGCCATGGGAAAAGCTGGGGAACAGCTGATTATCCTCAGAAATCAGAGAGGATGGCTGTCTGGGCATCACCAGGAGTGTCTGTCACATGGCTTGTCTGAATTTTAAACTGCCTGGGACACATAATACTGTAATTTAATAATGTCTTAAAGGAATTTTGGTGCATCCATGCGGTAAAAGGTTGCAGAACTGTTATAAAGTGAACAGGACCCACTGGACTCTCTGGACCTAGTCTGCCTTTGATCAGTCATCCACCTTGGCATCATCAGATGGAATTCAAGTGTCAGTTTCTCAAGCGCCGGAAGCAAATGGGGCTCACTTCAGCACGGCGGAGCCCGCTGGCAGGACCTGGACTTGCTCTCGGCCTAGACGATGGTGAAGACGCTGGGGAGAGAGGGGCCCTGTGGTGGGCTGAGGTAGCCTCTCCAGCACCTGCGGGCTCTGTCCCTGCCTCACCCTGCGAGGCCTGGTGTCCCGGGACTGATCCTGCTGAGCTTTGCGGGTAGAGGTGTTGGTGGACCGCGGAACGTATCCATGCTACCCTGTGACCCAAGGTGGGGCCCAACCTGGCCTTTCCCAGCAAAGCACTGGAGTCTAGCAGGGTGGGTGGGGGTGGGTGCAGACGAGAGATGGAGTGTCTCTTGTTATCCTCCAACATGCTTCTATTTTTACTCATGTATTGGGAGAAACCAAGGTCTGCACTGTTGGATGTCCAGCAGGGTCCCCAGAGATGACTCCGGTTACGAAGCGTGAGCGGTGCACACAGCCCGTTCTCTGGCCCTGCCTCTGGCCCCTGGTGCATCCTTCACAGCTTTCTCTGTTCTAGGTTTAGGATGTGCTTTGGAAAGTATTCAGGGTTCTCCCAGTAAGCAAGAATAGGCAAAACCTGAGGTCAGCACATTGTTGTCAGACTCGTAACGCATTTCCTTGGCTACCAGATCCTCTCTTTGTTATATTTATTCCACTTTTGGAGACTCATCTTTCCTGTGATATTTTTTGTTCTCTCATAGCTGGTGGTGAATTGCAGGCTGCTCGGGCTGCTTTCACACATTTTCTTTTTTGTTTTTTTAATGGTCATCTACTCTGCTAAATATTTAGAAATCTGTACAAATTAATGACTTGGAGGCCACAACTCCATGACTTAGAAATAATTACAGTTTGTGTCTTGCTTCTTCCCCATCTCATTTTTTAAACCAAAATTGGGAACTAGCCTTTTTTTTTTTTTTCCACTTTATATTCTTTTCTGAGAATTTGTCCAAATTTTCAAAATATTCTTTGACAGCTTGATTTTTCTTAAATTTTTATTTGTTTATTTTATTTTTGGGTGTGCTGAGTCTTTGTTGCTGTGCTAGGGCTTCCTCTACTTGCAGAGAGCAGGGGCCGCTTTCCAGTTGCAGTGTGTTGGCTTCTCACTGCAGTGGCTTCTCTTGTTGCGGAGTGCAGAATCTAAGATATGCAGACTTTGGGAGCTGTGGTGCACCGGCTTTGTAGCTCCGAGGCATGTGGGACCTTCCCAGACTAGAGATCGAACTCGGGTCTCCTTGACAGGGATGAATTGCAGGGTGGATTCTTAACCATTGAACCAGGGTAGAGTCTTAACTATTGGATCAGCAGGGAAGCCCTTAGACAATTTGATTTCAATTGAAGTATTAATATAATATTCTGGTGTGCAGTGTTATTCAGCCACTCCCCTATTGCTCAATGTTTAAGTTGCTTACACAGATTTCTGGTCATCTGTGATTAGTATCTTTTTTAGTGTTTTCTGAAGGTCTATATAATTTTTCTCTAGTAAGTTCCTAGAAACAGAATTATTGGGCTAATGGCTATGTCTCATGCAACAGGGCTGCTGTAACAAGTTACCATAAACTCAGGGCTTAAAACAGCAGAAAACAAGAGAAGCTCCAAATCAAGGATCCCAGGGCTGTGCTCCCTCTCGAGGGTGCGGGAAAGGGTCCTGCCTGCCTCTGCCAGCCTCTGGTGCCTGACGAAGTTCCCGAGGCTACGGCATCATTCCCACCTCTGCCCGTCTCCACAGCCCATCTCCTCTCTGTCGGTGTCTTCCTTTCTTCCACCTCAAATCTCTCTTCAGTGGACACTTGTCATTGGATCTAGGACCCACTCAGATAATCCGGGACTTTCTCCTCCTGTCAATGCTCTTAATTTAAACATATCTGCAAAGACCTCTTTTCCAAATAAGGTCACACTTAGAGATTTCAGGGATGCATCAGTTCAGTTCAGCTCACTTCAGTCGCTCAGTCATGTCCAACTCTTTGCGACCCCATCCATCGCAGCATGCCAGGCCTCCCTGTCCATCACCATCTCCCGGAGTTCACTCAGACTCACGTCCTTTGAGTCAGTGATGCCATCCAGCCATCTCATCCTCTGTCGTCCCCTTCTCCTCCTGCCCCCAATCCCTCCCAGCATCACAGTCTTTTCCAATGAGTCAACTCTTTGCATGAGGTGGCCAAAGTACTGGAGTTTCAGCTTTAGCATCATTCCTTCCAAAGAAATCCCAGGGCTGATATCCTTCAGAATGGACTGGTTGGATGCATGGGGACACTCAAATACAGTGGGGATCAGTTCAGTTCAGTCCCTCAGCCGTGTCCGACTCTTTGTGACCCCATGGACTGCAGCACACCAGGCCTCCCTGTCCATCACCAACTCCCGGGGTTTACCCAAACTCATGTCCATTGAGTCTGTGATGCCATCTAACCACCTCATCCTCTGTTGGCCCGTTCTCCTCCTGCCCTCAATCTTTCCCTGCATCAGGGTCTTTTCTAGTGAGTCAGCTCTTTACATCAGGTGGCTAAAGTATTGGAGTTTCAGCTTCAGTATGAGTCCTTCCAATGAATATTCAGGACTGATTTCTTTTAGGATGGACTGGTTGGATCTCCTTGCTGTCCAAGGGACTCTCAAGAGTCTTCTCCAACACCACAGTTCAAAAGCATCAATTCTTCAGCGCTCAGCTTTCTTTATAGTCCAACTCTCACATCCATACATGACTACTGGAAAAACCATAGCCTTGACTAGACAGACGTTTGTTGACAAAGTAATGTCTCTGCTTTTTAATATGCTGTCTAGGTTGGTCTAACTTTCCTTCCAAGAAGTTTCATGGCTGCAATTACCATCTGCAGTGATTTTGGAGTAAAAAAAATAAAGTCAGCCACTGTTTCCACTCTTTCCCCATCTATTTGCCATGAAGTGATAGGACCCGATGCCATGATCTTAGTTTTCTGAATGTTGAACTTTAAGCCAACTTTTTCCCTCTCCTCTTTCACTTTCATCAAGAGGCTCTTTAGTTCCTCTTAACTGTCTGCCATAAGGGTGGTGTCATCTGCATATCTGACGTTATTGATATTTCTCCCAGCAATCTTGATTCCATCTTGTGCTTCTTCCAGCCCAGCGTTTCTCATGATGTATAAGCAGGGTGACAATATACAGCCTTGACGTACTCCTTTTTCTATTTGGAACCAGTCTGTTGTTCCATGTCCAGTTCTAAGTGTTGCTTCCTGACTTACTTACAGGTTTCTCAAGAGGCAGGTCAGGTGGTCTGGTATTCCCATCTCTTTCAGAATTTTCCACAGTTTATTGTGATCCACACAGTCAAAGGGCTTTGGCGTAGTCAATAAAACAGAAATAGATGTTTTTCTGGAACTCTCTTGCTTTTTCAGTGATCCAGCGGATGTTGGCAATTTGATCTCTGATTCCTCTGCCTTTTCTAGAACCAGCTTGAACATCTGGAAGTTCACCATTCACTTATTGCTAAAGCCTGGTTTGGAGAATTTTGAGCATTACTTTACTAATGTGTGAAATGAGTGCAATTGTATGGTAGTTTGAGCATTCTTTGGCACTGCCTTTCTTTGGGATTGGAATGAAAACTGACCTTTTCCAGTCCTGTGGCCACTGCTGAATTTTCCAAATTTGCTGGCATATTGAGTGTAGCACTTTCACAGCATCATCTTTTAGGATTTGAAATAGCTCAACTGGAATTCCATCATCTCCACCTGCTTTGTTCGTAGTGATGCTTCCTGAGGCCCACTTGACTTCACATTCCAGGATGTCTGACTCTAGGTGAGTGATCACATCATCATGATTATCTGGGTCGTGAAGATCTTTTTTGTACAGTTCTTCTATGTATTCTTGCTACCTCGTCTTAATATCTTCTGCTTCTGTTAGGTCCATACCATTTCTGTCCTTTATTGAGCCCATCTTTGCATGAAAAGTTCCCTTGGTATCTCCAATTTTCTTTAAGAGATCTCTAGTCTTTCCAATTCTATTGTTTTCCTCTATTTCTTTGCATTGATCACTGAGGAAGGCTTTCTTATCTCTCCTTGCTATTCTTTGGAACTCTGCATTCCAATGGATGTATCTTTCCTCTTCTCCTTTGCTTTTCACTTGTCTTCTTTTCACCGGTATTTGTAAGGCCTCCTCAGACAGCCATTTTGCCTTTTTGCATTTCTTTTTCTTTTGCACTGAACAGTGGGGATACCCACCTTCAGAGGGAACCAACATTCCACGAACCTTGAAATTGCTGTGGGCGACTTTTTAGACCAGAGCTTCCCACTGGCACTGACCTCGATGCTCACCTTGCTGCTCCCTCACCAAGTACCGGAGAAGAGCTGTGAGTGTGGCCGTGGGTGTGGCACAGGAAAGGCTCTGTGCAAGCAGCAGAGAAAGGGTCAGCAGGTTCGACCAGAGCTCGCGGGAGTCTGTGCCCACCTGATAGAGCTCCGAGCTGAGCCTGGAACGCCGTCCTCTCCAGCCTGAAAAAATGGACTAATATACTCTATGTGCAAAGGTTTTCATGCCCGCATAGAAATGGATGGGGAAATAAACTGGAAATTGATGATGGGGTCCATAAGTATTTGAGAATGAGAACCGGTAATGAATGGTAACAAAAAGGTAAGTTAAAACATCACTTGTAAAAAACTTATCAAATGGGTTGTTATTTTAAAAATGCTAACGACCACACATTTTCACCCTTGGGTTTTCAAGGCATCCTCTGCTTTGTGTCAGTGTGTCTTCCCGTTTTGTTCCCAGGTGCCCAGTTCCTCCTGGGCGTGCTGACCACAGAACCCTGTGCTTCAACTTTATAGTGAAGGTAGATTTCCTATTTCAAAGGTTTAACGGGATAGCATTTTTAAAAAGAATTGAAGCTGGCTAAATTTAGTGTCTGAAAAATGTCCAGGCCGAAAATAGCTCTATTCCAAAACATCTGTCCCCAGGCCCAGACTGCTGGGCTTGGGAAAGGTGGACGTTTCTGCCTGTGTCCCACTAGCAGACTGGTGTCCCCAGCCACGAGTCGTCACTGAGCAGGTGTGTGTTCCTCGTGTGCCGGCCTGTTGCGTGGGAGCATGATCGTCCCAGGTACTGGGCTGCTTCTGACCCAGGCCTGATGAGCCATGAGGAGGATCACTCTTCCCCTTCTTCTCTCGCACCTCCTGCTCCTTACTGCTCCTCACTCTTTGCCCTTCTGAAGACATTAAAACAAGATGAATCATAAGGTTCAAAAACATAAGGCTTTTGCTGGGATTCCTTTCCCTTTCTTCATTCTTATACTAAGTGTTAAATTCCTGCTTCGTCTGATATTTTTTCAAGTTTAATATCTTTTTTCCTTTTTTTAAGAAGTAGCCTTCTGGTAGCCCAGGAGAAGGTTGTTCCTTCATATATGTTGCATGGGGCTCTCGGGAACCTGATGTTTGCATAGAGGCTTTCATGTCTCCTGCAGAGGATGGGGAGGGGGAGGGGGGGAGGAGGCAGGGGAGGAAGAGTTAGAGGAGGTGAAGAAGGAGGTGGATGAAGACGTGAGTGTGGACACCATCCCCTTGGACGTCACTGGCACGGCTCCCTTCTTAGTCTTCTCTTATGACACTCGTGCACTCAGCATGGACAGACCTGTCCCTCTTGCTGCCCAGCTGTGTAGCCAGAGGCAGAGGTGAGACCCCGTGAGTCTGCCGTCGAGCCGGCCATGGGGTGGGGTGCCCCCTGCACTTGGCTCATCTTTGGAAGGACCTTGTCTGTTGTGGGCTGTGCAGGATGCGCGGAGAGTCAAGGCAGTGCCCCCCATGCCTGGGCTTCAGGTGGGCACGGGGCCAGATGAGGGGCTTGGGGGCCCTCAGCTGGCCACCCTCCACCACGTGTGGTCCAGGGGTGGGGATGAGCAGGGGGCATCTGGGAGCCGTGCTTCCTGTCTGCCTAGCTGGCTTCACGCTCTGAGTCCCTTGACTTAGTGCTGAGCACAGTGGACCCACGACGACAGAGGGGCCTGGATTCTTGGGAACCGATGAAGGGCTGCAGACGGTGGCTGGGAGGTGGCGGGCTGGTGGCGGCCTGTCTGGGCCCCTGCAGTGGGTCCTGTGGGGTGCTCACGGCACGTCGCCTCACTGCAGCCTGATGTGGCCACCCCTGCACCAGGCCTACCTCTCAGGTGCAGGGCAGCCTTGCTCTCAGGTGTGCTGGTCCTCTGTCCATTTCAGTAGATGCCTGCTTATCCTGTTTGCCAAGGACTGTTGTCAGAAGTGTGGGCACACTCTCAGTCACTCTACTCTTACTGTTTCCCCCTAAACCCCCCATCTGGAAAGAACACACTGATTACAGAGAAGAGATTCCTTTGACTTATTTGGGTCGAGCATTATCAGCTCTCTGCCACCAACAGGAGAACAGGGGCCTGGAGAGTTGAGGAGCCCTGGCAGCCAGGGGCCTTGGTGGAGGCTCAGGCTGGGAGTAGCCGGCAGCCCTCAGACCCCATTGTCCTGGGGAGCCAGTACAGTGGTCACCTTGGTGGACCCCCCTCGTACTCCGGAAGCTGAACTCCACATGAGCACCTTCCAAGGAGGAGAGACATCAGGTGAGGTTGGAATCCTGTCCCTTCTCCTTAGTGTTCCTCTGGGCTTCGCAGCCACAACTTGTGGATAATTCGACTTCTCCATCTGGAATCGGGGTGTTGGATCTTGAGGAAGACTCCTGCGTCCACCTGGTCTACGCTTCCTTCTGGGACAGCAGAGCCTGGAGTGTCTGCAGGATTCCAGGTGTCGCTCAAGGTGCTTGGAAGTCAGGATGGAGTCTTGGGGAGTGAGACATTCCTGCCGAGGCCACGGGGAAGGTGCTGGGAGGGAGAGCCATCCACCAGCCCAGAAGCTTCTCTGAATTCTGATTCTCCTGCTCCGGTATTGTAGGTGTATAGAGGCTACCAACGCACCAGGTGTGTCCTCTGAGATGATCCAAGATAATAAAATGACATCAATAATCATTATTTTCCTTGAGGCCTTTAAAAAAAATCTGTGCATAGAACACTGTGTTTTAGGGCCTGCCACAGGTGAGCTGTGAGGACATCTGTGTAGCTGTGAGGAAGTGAGTGTTGGGGAACCCTGACTCATGGGCCCACCCCGAGTGGACACCTCATGGGGGACACTGTGTGCCTGAACTGGAGGACGGGCTGGCGGTGTTACGCCCCTGGGAGGACATAGTCCTGTAGGGCTGTGGGGTGGTCCTGGGGGTGCGAGAGGCACCCATAAATATATCTGAGCCAGCACCACGGCTGCTGCAGGGGGTCCCACCCCATGCTTCCAGCTCCTCTGTGCTCCTGGCGACCCTTGGGGTGTGGGCATCACTGCATGGCATCTGTTGGCAGCTCATCTTCCAGATTCTGCCGAGTGGTGCTTCTGGAACTTTGTGCTAACAGGCTTCACTGGACCTTACAGGAAGGCACAGGGCCCTGGTTGAAAAGTTGGGTCGGTGCAGTCAGGAGGGTGGTGACCCAAGATCTACAGAGACTCCTGCGTGGCTTCCCCACGCCCCGTGTGTCCTGAGTGCCTGCACCTCCAGGTGGAGCTGAGCCTGGCTAGAGAGGGAGCAGTTAGGTCCTCTGTCCCCAGGGAGGAATCATCAGTACTCAGAGCAGGAGGCTGGAGGGGTGCCCACCTCCCCACCAGGATAGGATGCATGTCTTTAATTGTTTGGTAAATCAAGTAATTTGTAATAATCTGGGTAACTTTGAGCGAATTTCTGGAAACTTGCTAATCATACAGTCCTTTGAAAAATAACTTTTGGGTGCATACAAAAGAGTACATAAATGTTTATTACTGATGAATAATTCATTTGATGTGTTTTCTTGTAAATCCTCTATGTGCCAAAATTGTGCTCCACATTATGTATATTTTAGTAAATAAACCAGAAAGACAGTTCTGGTTGAGAATCTGTGGAGGGAGGTAAATATTAAATAAATATAGAGCAATCATGTTACTAAAAGTGTCTTGATGCTCAAGATTATAATTCAGCTGGAGGGACTGCTGTGCCCAAGTATTGGTTCTCTGACCCATGTGGGCGGCCTGGAGGCTAGGGGCAGACATGGCACTTCTGGTTCTGGGAAGAATGAATAGGAGTCAGGGGCAGAGTCAGGGAGTCTTCCAGACCTGAGGAATGAGGTGCAGGGGCGTCAGGGATGAGCTGGGCTCTTGGCCTGAGCCAACAGGGGTGCAGGTCCAGCCCCTGAGGTTGGAGACCACCAAGTTCCTGTGTGGGAGAGTCCTCTGCTCTGTTTTCAAGTAGGATAATGTAGTTTAATGTACTTAAGAGAAATCTAAGACAAAAAATGCATGAATGTTATCTTGCCAAACCAGCCTTGCTGTTTAGGTGTGAAGGTTGGGATCTACTTTTTCCCTTCTCCCTGGATCCATCTTCACATCCAGCCAACCCAGACACCATGGGTCACTGGGAAGCGATGTCTGTTGGACCAAAACTGGCTCCAGTTGGCATATCCTCTGGTGAAGCCTCACATTTCTCAGATGGGGAAACTGAGGACTGGCCCAGAATTCCTTCTTCTCCCCACGGAGCTCTGTGCCTGGCCACACCCTCACCACACTGTGCTCGAATTAGGAGAACGTTCTCACAGCAGCCCCCCACCCACCCCGCCTCCAGTCTCTCTCAGCTTGAAGCCATCCTACACACAGCTGCTGGGGTAATCTTTCTAAAGCCGTTTTTATCATGTCACTTCTCTGCATGCTGTTTTCTGTTGCTTTTTGTCAAATCCAGATTTCTCCTTCCTGGCTCTCAAAGCTTTCTGCAAAATGCCCCCTCTCTGAGGGTTTCCATTATGGGCCTTTACAGAACATTTGCCCCAAAGTGCTGCTCAGATCCCCTGTGGCTGTCTCTCTGTTGCCTGCCACCGGGCCTTTGCACATGCCAGACCACCCACCTGGAAAATTTATCAGCCTGTTCCTTGCGTCACTTTTCTTTCTCGATGTGCGCCTGTTCTGCTTTTCTAACTGTGAAACCCCTTTCTCCTTGGAACTGACCCCTGTATATGCTTCCTTCCCTCAACTCCAACTGTTCGTTCACCGTCTGCTTTCCTTTAGTAATTAGTTATTCATCTCATAACATTCAGAAGATGTCTTATGTAAGATACTTGAATCCAGCAAAGCAGTCATCGTCTAATAATTGGCTGGATTTACAAAAATATACTAGGAAACCCCCGCCCTCCCCAGGAGCTTTCTTTAAAAAAATAGCTTCCTTTATGTACTGGCAGTGATGCAGTTACATGAGGTTTATTTCACAGTGGGGTTAGGCTTGTTCTGAGAGTTGTCACACCCGTGTTTGATTGGCTGATGGGATATTTTGGCAGATCCCTGAGAGTCCTAAGCATGATACCCAGCTTGGACCCCCCTCCGTCTGCGTCCCACGCTTCGCTGTGCCAACTTCCCAGGCAGCGCGGCTCCCAGCTGGGGGCAGCTTGCAGCCCTGCATTGCTGCATCTCAGATCAGACGTCCTTGATTTAAAGACTGTGTGTCTTTGACTTCCCTGGTTAGGACTCATGCTTTTTGCAGAATCTTGATGGTGTTGAGGCTGGTGGGAAGTTGTGTACAGCTCCCTGGGGCTCTGCGTCAAGTTCGCTATGTCGTCACAGGCTGTCTATTCTCTGTGCTTGAGGCCAGCAGGGTGAGCACACCAGACTTCCTTGAGGGAATGCCCCACAGCCTCGTTATTGTCACCCTGGTTGGGCAACTGCCTGGTGTGGTGGCTGCCGAGCGAGGACCAGAACTGGCTGAGTGCACTTGACCATGACATCTGGGCTCGGCCAACCCTCTCTGGGCCTCAGTGACGAATCTGTCAAATGGGGATGAAGATAATTTCTCACTTGACAGATGGTTGTGAAGATAAAAGTGGGGTTACTGAGGCCTGGGGGGCGGTCAGCGGGCC
>NW_011494178.1:836163-852917 GCF_000754665.1 Bison bison bison | reverse complement strand
CGGGGGGCGTGGGGCTGGGACCAACACGCAGGCCTTTCCTTTGGCCACGCTCCCCATGGACAGCTCTGCCCTGCTCCTGAGTGCTGTTTGCACACTCATAGTGAAAGCATTTTTTACCATACAGAGAGCTATATTTATAAGTAACTCTGCATAGCCCATATTTATGGCAAAGCAATTTTGAATCACTTTCCAAATTTTCTTCATTTACATCTAACAATCTCTGACTTTTTATTAGAATGTCTTTTATTTTTATTGTTTAAAGATACTATCTGTGAGCATTTTTGTTAGAGATAATGAAACAACTTGTCCTCTGAACACATCAGAAGTTCACAGGCTGAACTGGGAACTTTCAGAAAATGTGAGTTTCCAGGATTCTCTCAAGGCTCTAGCCTTGATGGCTTTGTCCTTAATGGGTGTTCCCCGTGGGGCGTGGGACCAGGCCCACCTCCCTCAGCACCATCAAGGGGACAGTGAGCAGATGGGTGGGGGGCTGGCTTAAATTTCCTAGTGACCTTACGGCGGGTCTGGCTCCTGCAGGGCTGTGTGGGGTCTTCTCTTTGCAAGCACACGCTCGGCCCCGTCTCAGCACAGCCCTGCTGCCCTCTGTTGTCTGTCCACGCTTCCCGCTCCAGGTGGGGCAGGGGGCTCATAGCGAAGATGGCTGTGTGTTTTTTGGGCACAGAAACCACTCACCTCTTCTGGTTATGTTAACTCATGCTTCCCATGTCGAGGTTATTTACTTACAACCGATCAGTCACTCTGCTGATGGCCCATAAGCACACCAGCCCCTCATTCCTCCTGGTCCCCACCTCCCCAAGCAGCTCACTGACTCTGGCTTTCACAGTCCATGTGCGTGGACGGAACTGGAGTAGATGATTCTGGTTGTTCAAGTTATAAACATCCATTTCTCTTCCTCTGTAGTTCTCTGGGTTTAATTATTCATCAAGATTGTATCTAGGTTACTTATACTGTGATCATTATTTTCCAACCTTGTTGTAGAGACAGTAGGGGTTCTTGTTCCCCTGCTAAGTCAGCATGGCATATACCATGTGGGCACGTCCTCCCAAGTCCTCCAAGACAGGTGCCACCCTTGATAAGCCCTTAGCTAGGCCAGCGGATGAAAGGCAGAAGACTCAAGTCAGTAAAATCAGAAGTAGAAGAGGAGATATTATGATGGATGCCTAGAAATAAGAGGATCATTGGGGATTTAAAAAAAAATAATTCTACGCCAACAAATTGGACAACCTAGAAGAAAATGGATAGATTCTAAGAAACATACAATCTGCCAGGCCTGAATTGAGAAGAAATAGCCAGATCAGACCGTTAACAATAAGGAGATTGAATCAGGAATCAACAACCTACCAGCAAAGAAAAGTCCAGGATCAGATGGTTTCATGGCTGAATTCTACCAGGTACTCGAAGAACTCAACCAGCTCTTTCTTAAAATTTTCTAAAAATGGAAGTAGGTGAAACATTTCCAAACTCATCTTATGAGGCCAGCAGCATCACCCCAACACCAAAGCCAGACAAGACCCCACGAGAAAAGCAAAGCAGGCTGCCTCTCTGTTGTTGTGCATGCTAAGTCACTTCAGTCGTGTCCAACTCTTTACGACCCCATGGACTATAGCCTGCCCGGCACCTCTGTCCGTGGGATTCTCCAAACAAGAATACTGGAGTGGGTTGCCATGCGCTCCTCCAAGGGGTCTTACAGACCCAGGGATTGAACCCGTGTCTCTTACGTCTTCTGCATTGGCAGGAGGGTTCTTTATCACTAGCGTCTCCTGGGAAGTCCAGCTTGATATCTCTGTTATAAAGCTGGTCTGATGAAAGCCTGGACCTGTAGGTGTTGGAGGTTTCAAGGCAGGTTTGGGATGAATGGGTGTCTCAGGTCTGAGGCCCATGGTGCCAGGCAGGGACAGGAGGCAGGATGCTGTAACCGGGTGTCACCTGTATCAGAAGTCTTCTTAGTATTTCCTTCAAATAAAAACTCGGTACTACGTCTGTACTTTCTATATACACTTTGAAGTAATAATGAAGAATTTTCTTTAGGAGGAGGAAACTCTCAACTCTATCTCCTTATTCTTGCGTCTCAGGTTTGTTATTTAATAAAAATTTAAAAACTAATTACTTTTAATATATATCTTTACATATGTCTTAAAGCAATATTTACACATACTTAACATAATCTTGCCTGGAAAATCCCATGGATGGAGGAGCCTGGTAGTCTGCAGTCCATGGGGTCGCTAAGAGTCGGACATAACTGAGCGACTTCACTTTCACTTTTCACTTTCCTACATTGGAGAAGGAAATGGCAACCCACTCCAGTGTTCTTGCCTGGAGAATCCCAGGGATGGGGGGAGCCTGGTGGGCTGCCATCTCTGGGGTCGCACAGAGTCGGACACGACTGAAGTGACTTAGCAGCAGCAGCAACATAGTCAAGGCTATGGTTTTTCCAGTGGTCATGTATGGATGTGAGAATTGGACTGTGAAGAAAGCTGAGTGCTGAAGAATTGATGCTTTTGATCTGTGGTGCTGGAGAAGACTCTTGCAAGTCCCTTGGACTGCAAGGAGATCCAATCAGTCCATCCTAAAGGAGACCAGTCCTGGGTTTCATTGGAAGGACTAATGCTGAGGCTGAAACTCCAATACTTTGGCCACCTCATGTGAAGAGTTGACTCATTGGAAAAGACCCTGATGCTGGGAGGGATTGAGGGCAGGAGGAGAAGGGGATGACAGGATGAGATGACAGGATGTCATCACCGACTCGATGCACATGAGTTTGGGTGAACTCTGGGAGTTGGTGATGGACAGGGAGGCCTGGCGTGCTGCCATTCATGGGGTTGCAAAGAGTCAAACATGACTGAGCGACTGAACTGAACTGAACCTATGGGCAAACAGTGGAAAGTATGTGTTAGTTGCTCAGTCATGTCTGACTCTTTGCAACCCCGTGGACTGTAGCCCACCAAGCTCCTCTGTCCATGGGATTCTCCAGGCAAGAATACTGGGGTGGGTTGCCATGCCCTTCTCCAGGGGATTTTCCCAACCTAGACATCGAACCCAGGTCTCCTGCATTGCAGGCAGAGCCACCAGGGAAGCCCCAAACAGTACAAAGTAAACAGCAGCAGGGTCTTGCTCCACCTCTTTCAGTCCCAGGCCCAGGAGAATCAGTGGTAACTAGTTTTAAATAGACTTTATATTTCAAAGCAGTTTTTGGTTCACAGAACGTTAAGAGGAAGGCAGGTGATTTCTCACATACCATACCGTTGTCCTGCCGTGCACACCGCCCCCCGTCATGAACGTCCCCGCCAAGCAATGCATCTTTACAACTGATGAAGCTCCATACACGCGTCACCGCTGCCCAGAGCCCGTGGTTCACATTAGGATTCTCTCTTGCTGTTGTCCGTTCTGTGGGTTTGGACAAGTGTATAATGACATGTATTCATCATTATAGTGTCCCACAGAAGTTTCATTGTGTGACTCACTTTTTACTATGTACTTTCAGGTCTTCACAGATGATTTCCATGTCTCCTAATTAAGCTACTCCAGTCATTGTTGACTGTTTACTGTGTTTTCCCCTTCCCTCCGTATAACCCGGTTACTCCTGCTGGGTTCTTCTCTCTGCTGACTCATTAGCTTTCATGGATAAGCTCCATCTTCTTCCTTATTATGTTGGTTCTGGTGGTGTCACTTGACATCCATTCTGTGCTGTGAGGCATCAGCACCACTCACTCAGTCACTTTCAGCAGCATTTGTCAAGGGTGAGTCCATTTAAGTTCTGTTTAGAAATCATAGTTAATTTTCCTGCTTCTGCTATGAGCTGAAGACGGAACATAGCCTTTTGGAGTTGTTGTAAATGCTCCAGGGGGCGTTGCTCAGAGAGAACCACCCTCCTTGGTCCTTCACCACCTGATTGGCAGGCCGGAGGTTTTCTTCCAGGATCTTTGTTCTGATTTTTTTCAGAACCAAGTGCTTTCTGGGTGTGAAGTGCAGCCTCACCTTTTAACTCTTCTCTTGGCTGTTTTGACCTACAGTTCCTCAAAGATCTTGTCTTTCTCTGTCTCGACTTTTACCTTCCTTTGGTTGGTGCATGTCTTCAAATAATTTCCTGAGAAAATAAGAGTAGAAGATAACTTTTCTGGTCTTGCGCATCAGAAATGCTGCCCTCATTACGTGTGAAAGTTTGGCTGGGTATTGAATTCCAGGGTCAAAATAATTTTGTCTGAGAATTTTGAAGGCCTTTTCCCATTGTTTCCTGTAATTTAGTGTGGAAAGTCCAGTTCTGCTTCCTTTGCTATAACTGACTTCTTTCTGGACATTTTTAGCTTTCTTTTATGTTTGCGTTCTAAAGATTCACATACATGGGTGTAGGTTTTTCCCTGTTTCAGTCAAAATGCTGGGCCACGTGGATGCTTTTGGTCTGAAATTATGTGATCCTGGCTTTGGTAAACTCTCATGTACTATGTCCTTGATAATCTATTACCTTCAGTTTCTATTACCATCTATTTCTTCTGTTATTTTCCCCTTTCTTTTCTCTTCTCTTTTATCTTTCTGAAACTCTTCTTCTTCAGATGTAGGACCTGCCCCAGATAGACTCTTAATGTCCTATGTCTTTTCTATTATGTACTTTTGCATCTTTTGTATATTTTTATATTACTTTCTGGTAAATTTTATCAATACTGTTTTCTATCAACATTTTATTCTCAGCAATTTTCAGTTTCTAAGACTTCTTTTTGCTCTGTTTCTTTTTTCATGGCCCTGAATCTTCTCAGATTTCTCTGTGGAGACTAACTTGCTCGGTTTTTCCTTTTACTCTATTTCCTGCAATGTCTCTTTCACTTTTTCTGTCACTGTGGCTCTGGTTCTGTGTCTGGAGGTGGAGCTGGTCACCAGGTGGGCTTCTCCTCGGGGCGGTTGGACACAGAGCTGGCTGTGTTGCTGGAGAAGTTCTAAATGCAGAGTTCAGGTCTTCAGTTAGAGCAAATCAATTCTGGTTTTGAAGCAAAGAAGTTCCGATTTTCCCAGTGGATTGCGGGCAGGCTGCTGGGCATCTTGCATGAAGGGGTGTGAGGACGATGCGGTCACTGAGTTTCCTGGGTCCCTCTGCCCCGTGAGCCGTCTGGGACCCAGGCATCCCTGGGCAGCCGGGCTCGTGTCCTGGCTCTTGCCTGCTTCATCACCTCCTCGACTCTGCGTCCTCAGCAGCACTTTCCCTCCATGCGGCACTACACGCGATACTCCAGCACCTGCTTCTTTCACATTCATAGATTTCCTTCTCCACAGAGCCCTTGGCAGTCACTTGGCGGGGTGGTGAGGTCTCAGAAGGAAGAGAAGGCTAGTAAATTAAATACTTGAGTGCCTCAAGTCAGACGTGAACCACGTTTCAGTTTGAAAAGTAGTAGGATTCTCTGGCATTATTAAATGACATTGGCCAGAAGTTCACTAAGGTTACTGTTTTCCTGTCTCTCTTAAGCCCTTTTCCTGAAAGGTCTGCGTGTGTGTTTTCGCATTTCACAAGTAGACCTAAGGATGCTGGGGGAGCAGAGTGCGGGGACCGATGGTGGTAGGAAGACCTGTGACGTCTCCTGTGGTGAACGTGTCGCGTGCGTGACCTTTCCTTACAGACAACACAGTATGATGCGGCTTCCCTTTCTCCTTAATACTAGTCCCGAGGCTCGGGGGCTCCACTCCTCAGTGTTCTCATCCCATCTCTGTCCTCACGATACACCGCCCTGGCCCCTGCAAAGACCCTGGGGAAAGGGTGCGTCCATGTCTAGGGGATGCTCAGGACAAGGGTGGGAGGGGAGAGGCTGGCACTAGGGGCTGGGCACCGTGTCCTGGTGCCAGTCAGGTGGTCCAGAGTTTTTATTTCTCCACCAGACCTGAGGAGGACCCCTCACATTGTCATCTGGTGGATCATCAAGTGTGGTTTTGGATGGAAGATTGCCGTGACTTTGCTGTAACACTTTCTGGGAATCAGTGGCTCGGGTCTCTGTGTGAAAAAGGTTTCTCATGCTTAAATCTCAGCAGGTAAAACAGAGAACAGAAATATGCTGGACCCGGTTTCAGTATAGCAAGAAGTTGTACTAATTAATGTAAACATTTTTTAAAAGAACTCTATTGTGAAAGTGGTGA
The DNA here is from genome assembly GCF_000754665.1 of Bison bison bison. Classification (NCBI taxonomy): domain Eukaryota; kingdom Metazoa; phylum Chordata; class Mammalia; order Artiodactyla; family Bovidae; genus Bison; species Bison bison. The sequence goes on along the minus strand of NW_011494178.1, from coordinate 846,785 downwards.
AAGTTTAATCTGTATGTTTAAAATTGTTAATAAAAATTTGCACCAGCCCCAAGGATCCTGTATTGAACCAATATAATATTGTAAAGTAATTAGCCTCCAATTAAAATAAATTAAATTTTAAAAAATTTTGCAATATCTCTGTAAAACACTTGGAACCTCATGGTCACAGGATGCCTTATTTCAATTCACATACATTTCTTTGTTGCAGGGAAGAATGAAGTGATGATCAATAAAAACTTTCAAGCGTAAAGTATATTACTTTAGGGTGAAATCCTTTGGGGTAAATGGAGTGGAATTAAGAGTTGAAGGCGTAAAAGAAACAGTGTAAAATTTCTAACTGCTTGGTTCACACACAGCTCAGAGTTGGACTTGCCCCCTGCCAGGAGCGCAGTTTGTCTGTGGGGCTCGGTCTGCTCAGCCTCAGTATCACAGCAGGCAGCCTGGAGCACGGTGGCCCCTGAACAGATATAGTCATTTTGAGGCCACTGGATGCATACAGAAGAACCGGGGAGCGCTTTCATTTAATGGCAGTCAATATGCTATTCTAGGAATTAAATCATTTGCAATGCTCTAGTAGTCATTTAAAAATTTTCAAAGGGTGCTTGAGAAAAATCACGAAGACCACTAGTTTGGGGAATTGGGAATCAGGGGTCTGATGTTCAGGGAGCATGGGGATGGGGGGTAGGAGCAGTGGGAAGACCAGCTCTGGACACAGAGGCTGGGAGGGCCCACAACCCCCACCCCCAGCTCTGGGGAAACATCCCCTGCCTTGGCCCTCTATTATACTGATTTGAAAAACCTAGTTTTTAGAGAGTTACCTCTTATTTAAGCCAATTGCAGTGTTACCATATTCAGATAACCCTTTTTGCACAGGGGGATAAAGGGCCCTCTGCTCAGGGAATTTATGAGTAGTGCTGCCTGAATCCGAGGGGCTGAAATGGGCTGTGCTGTCCTCCTGGTGAAGGGGAGAACCTCCCAAGGGAGTGGCATGGACATGGCACCTTGAAGTGGGTCATGTTGGGCCAGGGGTCCCTACCTTTGAGGCTGTTCCTGGGAGAGATTGTCTGAAAGGATCTGGGAAGAAAGAGAGATGGTTATGGAGATGAACACAGAGAGGATGGGCCAGGTGATCTGGAGAGGCACAGCTGGCGTCAGGTCAGGCCCCGTCCAGCATCAGCACTGCTGAAGAGGGGGTGAGCCTGCCTGGCGGGGACCTGGGCGTCCCTCCCCAGGACACGCAGAAGTGCCTCGTGCACGCGGAACTCGCAGTAACCCCGTGCCTGCCGTGGACCTGGAAAAGGCTGACAAGAGTCAGGGCAGTGGAAACAGAAACCTTCCTTATCGCGGTGCTGAACTTCAGCCGATAATCTCCTTGTTTAACATAACAGGGAGGATGAAGCAGAAAGGAACCGGCTCGCAAATAAAGCAGGGCTCTCGCAGTACCAGAGTTGTCCAGCCGTCCTGGCAACGTCCCTGGCTTCTCACAGGACCGCGCCTTCATTCCCATGGTACGTTGTGTCTGCCCACTTCCCCATCTAAGTTAGGGTGTAAGTATGTTAGATGAGGGCTTCCCTGGTGGCTCAGATGGTAAAGAATCTGCTTGTAACGTGGGATACCTGGGTTCGAGACATGGATTCAATGCCTGGGTTTGGAAGATCCCCTGGAGGAGGGCATGGCAACCCACTCCGCTGTTCTTGCCTGGAGAATCCATGGTCAGAGGACCTCGTGGGCTACAGCCCATGGGGTCACAAAGAGTCTGATACCACTAGGCGACTGAACAACACCATGTTAGGTGGCACTGAGTGTTGGTCCTGTCCTCCGGGAATCCGCTGTCAGAACTCTGTCTGCACACAGTTCCCGGCCTTCTGAGGGGAGCGAGCAGCTCCCTCTGCCTGGAGGGCCTGGACGTGGCCTCTGAGCAGCAGCGTGCAGTGTGGGGCTGCAGTTTCATTTTAGGTCCTCTTTAGACAATGACTTCCTTCACAGCACCTTTTAAACACTTACTCAGTAGTTTACGTATTTCCTTTGATGAGATTAAAACTGACCTAAACACTTATTATATATATTTGTCACTGTGGTGTTTAAAAAAGAACTCTCAGTTTCATCTAAAATCCATTACTGTATCTTCTGAGACAATATTAACAAGATGGTAACTATGGAGTCCTCGAGTGCCGTCTGGCCTGGCGCTGATCCTGAGCTCAAGCTGTTCTGTTTTACGACGAGTTCGTAAAACTCATCTGCATGTTGTGGGCCAGTCAGTTTTCTAGCCGGTGCTGATGTAGGAGCTGCAGCAAGTTATCCAGATCTAGAATTAGTGATTTTCAAGGTGGATGAAACACCCTTCTATTGGAAGAAGATGCCATCTAGGACCTTCATAGTGAGAGAGGAGAAGTCAATACCTGGCTTCAAAGCTTCACAGGACTGACCCTCTTGTTAGGAGCTAATGCAGCTGGTGACTCTAAGTTGAAGCCAGTGCTCCTTGACCATCTGAAAATCCTAGGGCTCTTAGGATTATGCTAAATCTACTCTGCCTGTGCTCTGTAAATGGAACAGCAAAGCCCGGATGATAGCACATCTGTTTACAACATGGTTTGCTGAATATTTTCAGCCGACTGTTGAGACCTGCTGCTCAGAAAAAAATGTTCCTTTCAAATTATTCCGGTTGCTGACAATTCCCCTGCTCACCCAGGAGCTCTGATGGAGAGGGATAATGAGATGAATGTTGTTTTCGTGGCTGCTGACACAACATCCATTTTGCAGCCCACAGATCAATCAGGAATTCCTACTTTCAAGTCTTATTATTTAAGAAACACATATCATAATGCTAAAACTGTATACCATAGATAGTGACTCCTCTAATAAGTCACTGGGCAATCAAATCAAGTCCACTGAAAATCTGCTGGAAAGGATTCACAATTCTCTGTGCTGTTAAGAACAGTTGTGGTTCATGGGAAGGGGAAAACATATCAACACTAACAAGAGTTTGGAAGAAGTTGGTTCCACCCCTCCCTCATGGATGACTTTGTGGAGGTTCAAGACCTCAGTGGAGGAAGGAACTGCAGATGTGGTGGAAACAGCAAGAGAACTAGAATCAGAAGTGGAGTCTGAACTGCTGCATCTCATGATAAAACCTGAAGGATGAGAAGTTGCTTCTTACGGATGAGCAAAGAGCAAAAGTAGTAGTTTGAATCTACTCCTGGTGAAGATGCTGTGAAGGTGGTTGAAACGACAAGAGGACTTAGACTACTCAGTAAACTTAGTTGATAAAACAACAGAAGAGCTTGAGAGGATTGACTACAGTTTTGAAAGATGTTGTGCTGTGGATAAAATGCTATCAAACAATGTTGCTGCTGCAGAGAAATTGTTCGTGAAAGGAAGGGGTCAATCAATACAGTGGACCTCACTGTTGTCTTAATTTAAGAAATTGCCACCCCAACCTGCAGCTTCCACCACCCTGATCCATCAGCAGCCATCAACATCAAGGCCAAGACCCTGCACTGACAAAAATATTACAACTTGCTGAAGGTTCAGCATGTCTTTTTAGCAGTAAAGTACTTTTTAATTATGTATAATTTTTTTATACATAATGCTGTTGTATACTTAACAGACTGCAGTATAGTTTGCAGACAACTTTTACATGCACTGGGGAACCAAAATTTCATGTGATTCACTTCATTGCAGTGGTCTGAGACCTCACCCCACAGCTCCTAGTGTCTCTGAACTATGCCTGTATTGCAGAAAGAACTTGAAAATTAGGGGGAGTGAGTGGCACTTACATCTCTCCCCCCACCCCAGCTTCAGTACAAGTTTGTCTATTTTTACCTGCATTTTATATAAGGATTTTTGTGTATACGTTTATATAATCCAAATGCAAAAAAAAAAAAATTGGTAACATGGACTAGAAGATTTTCAGCTAGTCCTTCTATGACTAAGATGATTTGATAATTGATACATTTTAAGTACTGTGTTTGGTAAAGACCTCGTTTTCCTTTGGTATGTATGTAGTTTGTTGAGAATATTCTTAAGCCTGTTACACAGTGGCTGGAAAAATGAAAGACATTATTCACCAAGTAGCTCTATAACAGTTGGGTCCCGCAGTTGGTAGAGGAAGTTTCTGTTGAGATATTGTGCTGGGAACAAACGAATCATTTGCCAAAAGCATGGCATTTGACTTGATTGACTTAAATGACATTGCAATACAGCAGCTCTTAGGGGCAGATGAATTTCAGTGTAGGTTAGGTTCTAACACATCTAAAAAAGATCCTGAAATAACAGTGAGTTAAAGATATATATATATATATATATATATATATGTATGTATGTATGTATGTATAAACAAAGGCCAACCTGGGAGCATGCATGGCCCTGTGGACGTTCCTTCAGCATCACGGATATGGACGTCCTCTAGCTTGTTGCTCTGCCTCTTTCAACTTGGGTCTTGTCTCACACGCCAAGGTGGACGCCAGTCATCATATAAACTTTCCACCCAGCACTAAGAAGGGCTATTATTAAGCACTCCCTATTATTAAGCACCTGTCTTAGGGGTCACACAACATTTCTGCTACCATCTTACCTTATGAAATTTAGTCAATGGTCATTCCTATCTTCAAGGTAAGCTGGGAAAGGCAGTATTCATCCTAAAGCAGGAATATGCGCACTTCTATAAAAGGTCGGATAATAAATATTTCAGGCTTTTCAGGTCATTTCATCTGTCTTGCACTTCTCATCTCTGCCATTATCTTCTGAAAATAGCCCTGGCCACACATAAATGAATACAGATTGCCATATTCCAAGAAAACTTTATAGATACTGAAAATTGAATTCTATATAGTTTTCACATGTCATGAAACATTATTATTTTGGTTCTTAAAGTCATGTAACAATGTGAAAACCATTTTTAGCTTATGGCTCATATAAAAACAGGGAATAGCAACTGATTTTTGACAGGAGTGTCAAGTCTATTCAGTGGGGAAAAACTAGTGCCTTCAACAATTGATGCTGGGAAAATGGGATGTCCACGTGCACAAGAGTGAATCTAGACCCCTACCTCATACCATATACAGACATTAACTCAGTATGGATCAAATACTGGAAGAGCTGAAACCCTTAGAAGAAAACATAGGAACACATTTTTTATACTGTTGGTATGGCAATGGTTTCTTAGATACAGGACCAGAAATACAGGTAACAGAAGAAAACTATATATATACACACACACACACACACACATATGTATATATATATCTTCTCTAGTGACTTAGTAAAGAATCTGTATGTGTGTGTCTGTGTATATATGTGTGTGTGTGTGTATATATATATATAGCCTTGTTTATATTATAAAACTTTTGTGCAAAAAAAGCATCATCAATAGAGTAAAAGAAAGTCCATGAACATGAGAGAATATTGGCAAATCACATATCTGGTAAGGGTTTAATATTCAGGATGTATAAATCCTGCAACTCAGCCACAAGACAACAAACAACCCAACCCAGTTAAAAATGGACAAAGGACAGTAATCACTATTTCTCCAAAGGTGATATAAAATGGTCAACACACATGAAAAGCTGCTCAACATCATTAGTCATTAGGAAAATGCAAATCAAATCTACAAAGAGACATCACTTCACACCTACCAGGATGGCAAAAACAAATAAGCGAACCAAGAACAACTGAAAACCCCAAAACAAAGCAAAGGAAAATAAGTTCTGGTCAGGATGTGGGGAAATTGGAACCCTCATACTTTGCTGGTGGGAATGGAAAATACGGCACACAGCTTGGCAGACCTTCAGAAAGTCCACAGAAATACCTTGTGACCCAGCAGTTCCACTCCTAAGATGCACTTAAGTGATCTGAAAACAGCAACTCTAACTGGGACTCATATGCCACTGTCCTACCTTTATTCACAGTTGCTAGAAGGTAGAACACCCCACTGCCTATGGGTGATAAAGGGATAAAGAATGTGGTCTATCTGTACAGTGGAATATTATTCAGCCTTGAAAAAGATGCAGTCTGACACTGCTACAGGATGATGGATCTGGAAAACAGTGTGCTGAATGAAGTAAGTCAGATGCAGAAGTACAGATATTAGATGGTTCCAACAGTGGCTGACTTTATGTTCTGGGCTCCAAAATCACTGCAGATGGTGACTGCAGCCATGAAATTAAAAGACGCTTACTCCTTGGAAGGAAAGTTATGACAAACCTAGATAGCATATTCAAAAGCAGAGACATTACTTTGTCAACAAAGGTCCGTCTAGTCAAGGCTATGGTTTTTCTAGTAATCATGTATGGATGTAAGAGTTGGACTATAAAGAAAGCTGAGCGCAAAAGAATTGATGCTTTTGAACTGTGGTGTTAGAGAAGACTGTTGAGAGTCCCTTGGACTGCAAGGAGATCCAACCAGTCCATCCTAAAGGAAATCAGTCCTGGGTGTTCATTGGAAGGAAGCTGATGTTGAAGCTGAAAATCTAATATTTTGGCCACCTGATGTGAAGAGCTGACTCATTTGAAAAGACCTTGATGCTGGGAAAGATTGAAGGCAGGAGGAGAAGAGGACAATAGAGGATGAGATGGTTGGATGGCATCACCGACTTAATGGACATGAGTTTGGGTGAACTCCGGGAGTTGGTGATGGACAGGGAGACCTGGTGTGCTGCGATTCATGGGGTCGCAAAGAGTCGGACACGATTGACTTGACTGAACTGAACTGAACTATGTGGAATACTCAGAACAGGCAAACTCAGAGACAGAGTATAACACAGGGGTCAGGGGCTGGGTTGGGGGAGAGAGAGAGGGTTACAGGGCACAGAGTTTCTTTTCAGGCTGTTGAAACATTTTGGAAACAATCCAGCTAATTGTAGGACGTCATGAATATAATTAAGGCCCTCGAATTATACACTTACAAAAAATGGTTTAAATAGTAAATTTTATGTTATTTTGCCACCATGTTGACAAATCTTTAAACTCAGGGGTTGTGTTATTAAGGATAAATGAGTGAACACAGGACTTCTCTGGTGGTCCTATGGTTAAGACTCCATGCTTCCACTGCAGGGGGAGCAGATTTGCTCCTGGTCAGCGAACTGGGAGTCTGCACAGATGTTAGGGGTAAGTGTCAGGGCCTCTGTAGGTCCCTGGACTCTGTAGGGCCCTGAGTCCCTTGGGCAGCAAAGAGATCAAACTAGTCAATCCTAAAGGAAATCAACTCTGAATATTCATTGGAAAGACTGATGCTGAATCTCCAAGACTTTGGCTACCTGATGCAAAGAGCCAACTCGTTGGAAAAGACCCTGGTGCTGGGAAAGATTGAGGGCAGGAGGAGAAAGGGGTGGCAGAGGATGAGATGGTTGGATAGCATCACCGACTCAATGGAAATGAATTTGAGCAAAAAAAATTTAATAGTGAAGGACAGAGGAGCCTGGCGTGCTGTAGTCCATTGGGTTGCAGAGAGTCAGACAAGACTTCGTGACTGAACAACAAGAATAACAAGGGTGGGCCAACTTTTTAAAAAGTAACAGCATGGAATGTTAATGTTAAAAGCCTTACACTCTTGGGTAATAACAGCTAAGGAATATAGTAGTATTTCTTCATTCATTTAAAAGCCTAAATATCTTAGTAATTTGGTAATACTCTTAAAAACATTTTAAAAAATATATTGGTACCTGTATACATTTTAGAAAAATTTTTAAAAAGAAGGTATGTTATATATCCAAAGGAAATTAAATCACTATCTGAAAGGGATGTCTGTACTGCCTTGCTCATTGCAACATTATTTACAAGCCAGGATAGAAACAAACTAAACGTCCACTGATGGATGAATGGTTATATATACACAGCGTATACATACCCGATGGAATATCAATAAGCCTTTAAAAAGAAGGAAATCCTGCCTTTTGTGATAACAGGGATGGAACCTGAGGGCGTTATGTTAAGTGAAATGTCAGAGAAATATCAGTATGGTATGATCTCACTTATATGTGGGATTAAAAAAAGAAAACTAGAATAGAACCAGTTGAGCTCTTAGAAGTAAAGGATCGAATGGTGGTTGCCTGAGGCCCCTGTGTTGGCCAAAGGTAAAAGCTTCCAGTTATAGGATGAACAAGTCTGGGGGTCTGACATCCAGCTAGGTGACTGGTTAGTTGTGTATTATGCACCTGAAGTTGCTCTGAGTTTAGAGCAGTGATGTTCTCATCACAACAGCAACAACAAGAAGTGGTAACCATGTGAGGTGAAGGACTTGTTAAGTAACACTTCACAATTTATACATGTGTCAGATCTTCATATTTAGACCTTAAATTCACAGTGTTGTGTCTGTGTGTCCACTGTATTTCAGTGTGTGCTCAGCTGTGTCTGACTCTTTGTGACCCCATGGACTGTAGCCCACCAGGCTCCTCTGTCCATGGAATTCTCCAGTCAAGAATACTAGAGTGGGTAGCCATGCCCTTCTCCAGGGGATCTTCCTCGCCCAGGGATGGAACCTGGGTCTCCTGCAATGGCAGGCAGATCTTTACCACTGAGCCACCTGGAAAGCCTATGTTTCAGTAAAGGTGGGCAAAGAGAAGCCATACATCTGTCCCCGCAGTCACTCGGTGGTGATTCCCTGCGGTGACTCTGGTCTCCTAGGCTGCTTTGCCCACAGGCAGGCAGGTACCGGCAGTTCATTGCTTTTCTGTTGGTGCCTAATGAGTTATGAGTATAGCCGTGTTCTGAACTGTGTCCAACTGGGTGCTCTGTGGGAAGGTTTAAAAAGTCCCTGAGTGCAGTGGTGTGGACAGAGCCATGTCAGGGTCCCAGCAGAAGGGAAACATGTACTCTGAGTGATGCAGGGGACTCCTGGGGCCAGGTGGGTGCAGAGCTGTCACCTTGTCTGCAGATACGTCCCCAGCCATGGACCTTCCAGTGAACAGAAACACAGCGTGGGGCGGGGGGAGTGCAGCGTGCTGGGCTGGGGAGTCCGAGTACCACTGTTAAATAGCTCTGGACAGAGGCCCTTGGGGTCCCAGCCACAAGTTGCCTCTTGTGGGGATCACTCTCTGAGGTGATCACTCTCTGAGGAGGCAGGGAGCCCTGAGAGGCTGGGTCCTGTGACTAGCAGCTCATGGCGAGTCCAGAGGCTAGGACCTGGATGGGGGTCCCTGGTCCACATGAGGGGCTGTCCTAAGACCTGTTCCAACCTCCTGTTGTTTCCTGAGCGGAAGCCCAGGTATTTGGACTTGTACCTGGTTTGTTCATATTTCCTTGTGTGTGTGCTAAGCCTCCTTACTGTGAATATTTTTAAAACTATGTAAATAGTGTTTATGGTTGCACAACATTGTGACTGTATCTGTACTTAGTGACACTGAATTGTGTGCTTAAAAGAGGTTAATGTGGTAAATGCCATGTCTATTTTACCATAATAAAAAGTATGTAGGGAGATGCTGAGTATATGATTCCCTAATATACTACTTTTTAAAAATGTTTTACTGATGCTGGAAGAGCCAACACATAAGGATTTCTCTGTCTTGGAAGCTCTACCCTGCACCGGTGTTTATAGTAACTGTAGGTATTTTCTGGTGGCGGGTATAGATTTTTAAGAAGTGATGTGATTATAACACTTCATGTTTTCTCTTATGTCTTAGATTTTAAAGGATTGAAATGCATGATTGTTGATATATTAGAGCTTTCAAAATACATTTTCTTAATATTTTTTGAAGTTTTTTTGCTTGTGTCTCACTGCAGGGATCTCCAGCATCTCTCATAATTAAAGATTATGGTTATAGTTATGTTTGTAGTCATCCCAAATTTTGTCCATAAAATACATCATGTCCCATCACATACATTAAATGTGTTTTGTTAGAGGGCTTGTACTTCCTTCATCTTGCCTGGAGATATGAAAATAATCCAAACCTATTTCAGTTGAAATGATGGTAGTGCACCCGAATGGCCAATAGGAATAGGATTCTGCGTCTTGGACCAGAAGCACAGAATATAAGGTAGAAATTATCCTCAGGAGCATCGCCAGCAGCTCCTGCTCCACACTTTGCCTGTTATATTTAAAATGAAACTGAATTTGTGAAGTATCTGCACCCTAAAATGGAGAAGGAGCTTCTTCCCACCTCTGTCTCTGCTTCTAGAAGACTCTCCACCAGTACCTGCCCCCACTTCCCTGACCATCTTTCTCCTCCTGTAACTCACAGAGTTCACTGTTTCTAAGGAAACCCCCTGGCATCAACCCATCAGCTTTTAGGAGCTTGCATACTCGGATCCTCTGAGAGCTGGTTTTGAATTTATTTGCAGATTTTTTTTTCGTTGGTGGAACACTCGTGTGTTTGTGTGGCATAGCAGCGAGGAAGATGGGTTTGGAGCCACATAAATCTAAATCTAATTATGACCTCACCCTTACTGTCTTATAGCAGATGAGTCACTTGTCCTCAGTACTGGTTTCCTTACCTGAAAAGAGAGGCTTGTTCTAGTTCGCAGGGTGATTGTGAGTGTGGAGCCCGCAGCGAGGCACACAGAGCAGGATCAGGGCACAGATGTGTCTGCGTCCCTCACCTGTGTGCTCTGTCCCCTCACGGGCCAGCAGCGCTGCTCCATGGATGCTCAGGGGATGATTGTTCTGTAGAACCTAGATTACTGAGCCAGGGG
>NW_011494178.1:820269-836063 GCF_000754665.1 Bison bison bison | reverse complement strand
AAACCCGTGGTCTCTGATGATCATGACTTCCTCAAAAAAAGAGTTTCACTTGTAACTCAGCCACATTGTTCTGCATCCCCGATGTATTGTTGTTATTGGTGTAATAACAACAGCTGTGTAACTGGTTGTTGAAGTATAAATTTTCCTTTGTTTTGTGCTCTTTTTTCATTCATTACAGTAATCTCCCTCCAGAGTGACGATCTGTAGTCCTGAATGGGGTCCCTGGCTTCCTGATGTGCAGCCCTGTCTGGTGGGGAGCTGGCACAGAGTGGCCGTGATACACCGGCACATCTGGGCTCATCAGGGTTCCACTGATGGTGCCCGGGCAGCGTTTCTCATCCCCACTGGGGACCTTCCCGGATGCCTTTTAGAGTCATAAAGGATGATAAAGACAAAGGGCCGTTGCCTGTAACTTGAACTTTGTGGGTCTTTCAGGCGGTGTACTGAAAACCTAAGTCCCTGTTCACGTCCTGTGTCTGCAGCTTTGACCCCACCTTGCTGGGCGCTGGCCGGGCTGGTGTCCCTGTGGGCAGTGTCCTCAGTGTGTGTGCTCTGTGAGCCTCCTCACCTCCCAGGTCGCTCCTTTCACTAGGAAACACGCTTTCCTGCTGCTTCTCTGCAAGACCCCTCCCACCTTCCTAAGTGTCACGTTTTAGTGCCCGTAGACATTCAGGGTTTGGACACCTGCATGTGAAGGGGAGGGGCACGCACGGGAAGGGGTCAGGCCAGTCCTGCCCACACACCCCCTGGCCCCCAGGCCCTGAGTTTCTGGGGGCTCTGTCTCCATGTTACTGCCTGCATCTTGGTCCCCGGTTGTACTGGTTGTCCTGGCAGTCATAGTGGCAGTGGTGCTCATTTGTGCCCACAAGGTGGACAGCAAGTTCAAGGGTCAGTGCAGGGGCGAGGTGACTTGGTCAGGTCCGAGTAGCTGGTAGGTGGGACAGGAACTGAAAGTCGAGCCCACCCTCCTCTTGTCTTACGGTGTTCCCCACCCCCAATGCTAAAATATCTCTAAGGCAGCGACAGTGAAGAGACTTGTGTGTTTTCCCCAGTTCAGCAGGTGAATGAGCTCCGAGCTCTGCTGCCCCCGTGTCCCACTGGTGGTCAGTGCTGTGCTGGACCTCGAATGGATCTCATATTAAGTGTTCTTTCCCTGACATGGTAAAAAAAATCAGAACATGGCATCCATCTACTTTATTTGGATCAAACCACCTTTCGGAAACTCTCATCTCACTGTTTCATTTTCACATGCTATGAGCTCGTTTGTTTACAGACCACCTCCTTTCCAGGTTTGGTCTTGGGTGATGATGCTTTGTGATGATTTTGGAGATGACCACAGAGATGCCCTGTCACCGTTGTGGATGAGCCACACCGGAGTGAAGCATGGCTTCCTCTGATTCTGGTCAGAAGTGCTGTGTGTGAGCCCCGCAGGGCTCCGTCCGCAGGTCAACAGGAGGGCTGGTGTCCTCTGCTGTCCAAAACACGTCCTGGGGCTGGCCATGAAGCTTCCACCAGCCCTAGGCAATGCATTTTGTCCTTTTAAATCAGAATGTGAGAAACACTGATATTAATGCCTTACGGAGAGCTGTTTTATTGGTGACAGAAACACGGATTTCTTTTCAGATGATTTTTTGTTTTATAGTTATTTGGGCACAACATTGATGGAACTGAATAATTTGGGAAATGATAAAATTGATCGTATCTTTCGAATTGAAAATTTATTCTTTCTGAGTCTTGTTTGTTCTTCATACATAATTGGCTGAAGCAGTGTTTCATGGATTCCCAGGCAGAGTGATAGTGCATCAGCGTGTATCTGTGCTTCTTTTCCTCTGACTGTTTTCAGCTGCCCTGGCTGCCAGAAGAGGGCCAGGCCAGGGCTCTAGCGCGGGTGTCTGCTTCTCATTCTGGAGGCTGGCCATCTGGGCTCAGGGTCAGCGGGGCTGGATCCTGGTAAAGCCGCTTCCCCTCTCCTCACCTGACCTCAGGGCTTCTGCCCTCCTCCTCCTGTCTCTCTTCTTATTAGGCCAGGAGTCCTGTCAGCTGGGGTCCACCGTTAGGACCTTGTAGGATCTTAATAACGGCCTTAATGGCCGTGTTCCCAAGCAGTCACATTGGCAGTAAAGGCTTCAGCAGATACGTTTTGCAGGGACATAGTCCACAACACTGGTTAAAACACACATGGAAACCTATCTTTCTGCAAATTAAAATGGTCATTGAGTTCAGTTGTAGGAAAACAAATTCATTCATAGCATCATTGCTGATTCTCATGTTTTAGTAGAAGACTAATAATAGCTTATGTGACCAGACCAGAGTTAAAACAGGTAGTGGCTTAGTTTTTCATTGTTTTAATTTATAGGTGTTACCAAGATGAATTAGTTGTTTTAAGTATGATGCAGACAATTCAAAAGGTAGAGGTATAGTTTCAGGACAGGCTGGTTCATTTCCATGAGAATGTGGTTCAGGATTGCGGACCGGACAGTTCCTTAGCATTTGCAGGTAAAGCAGAGCAGAGAGCTGCCTTTGCTGGCGTGCCCCTAGTGGGGCACGCTGCTCAGTCAGGCTGTTTGGTTTCGGTCTGAAAGTGAAGTTGCTCAGTCGTGTCTGACTCTTTGCGACCTCATAGACTGTAGCCTACCAGGCTCCTCTGTCCATGGGATTTTCCAGGCAAGAGTACTGGAGTGGATTGGTGTCGGTCTACTTCCCTCCTTTTCACAGAAAAGTCCCCAGTGCTTGGAAAACTTGCCTCTTGTCCAGTACCACACAGTGGTGGTGCCATTATTTGAATGTGGGCTTATTTTAAAATTTGATATGTGATCCAACTGAAGGATCTTAGAATTTCCAGTTGGAAACGCCGGAATCTAAGTGAATCCTTTCTAACTATGCTGTGTCTGTCTTTACAATACACTGCCATGAGTTATGTATGGGTTGATTCTGCTTACACCTCTGTCCTGGGTATGCTAGAAAGGAAGGTTCTACCAGTCATGATTTCCAAGGAAAGCAGGTAAGGTGAGGCAGAGAGCTGTGGGTACTTCAAGTCTTCTTAGGAAACACTGCCAGGGGCAGACACCACCCAGAGGTCAGAGACATGGCTCACTCTTCTACACAACAAGAGTGCCTGGAAAATCAGAGAATGCTATGTGTTCAGTCCTTGATAAAACTAGACCAGGAATTCAGAGGTGGTACATCAGTACCAGGCTTCCCAGGTGGTAAGTGGTAAAGAATCCGCCTGCCAATGCAGGAGATGCTGGTTCCATCCCTGGGTCTGAAGATCCCCCAGAAGAGGAAATGGCAACCCACTCCAGTATTCTTGCCTGGGAAATCTCATGGACAGAGCAGCCTGGCGGGCTACAATCCATGTGGTCACAAAGAGTTGTTCACAACTGAACACAGGGCATACCCCTGGAACAGTGGTAGGAATTTGTGTTGGATATAAACTTAGAGCTGGAAGTAAGGCAGGACCTCTGAGAAGCCCTGTTTCCAGTCCTAAGATTGAGGCTTAAGTAGAAAAGAGATAACACCCCTCCTTTCTGCACTCTAGTAATAGGCTACAAGATTCTCTACAGCCTGGAAGAGCTAAGAGGGAGATTCGTGTATCAGTACCACCCAGTCCTCTGTAAGTGAAACATTAAAAATCAATTTGAGGACACGTGAAAGGTCTGCACACGCCCCGTTGAGCAGGACGGCCTACGAATCCTGCAGGTGTAGCTTGTCTGCGCATGCGCTTTGCGCTCTCCGGGGCCCGGTGCGTGGAGCGGGGACGTGGCCGCACACGTGACCCCACGCCCGGCCGCCGCAGCCCTGGGGCCTCGCGGCTCCTCGTGGGGCACCACGGCTGTTAGAGCTGTTAGAGCTGTCCCGGCTCTAACTGAAGGGCTGCCTGTGCCCAGGTTTCGCACTCTGCTTTAAGGTAAAGGTTTCTGTTTTGTGGGGCGCTGGGGTCTGACTCTGGGTTTCCGTTTTTCTCTTGGCCCGTGACTTACTCGAGGGCCGGGTCACGGCCGCCTCTGGAATCTGTACTTTGGGCTCGAGGGCTCTCCTAGACCCCAGGCACCCCGAGGGAACGGGCTTTGAGGAGCACGAAAAACGAGGGGCCTGAGGGAAGCTGTTGGAGATTCGGGCCGGCTGAGGGGAAACAGCCAGGAGGGTTCCCTGTCAGGAGAAGCAGGCCCGCGTGCAGGGGGCCGGGGAGGGGGGCCGGGCGGGGCGGCCGCGGGGACCAGGGCAGAGGCTGCTCAGTGCCCAGTCAGGAGGGACGCGCCCACCGCCCGCTCAGGACTCCTGTGAGGTTGCAGGCGCAGACAGTGAGGGCTGAGACCGGTGACAGGAGAGGCACCTGGTCGACTCGGACCCCAGAGAGCCAGCCCATGGGCCTCAGGCCAGCACTGCGTCCGCTCCCCTCTCAGCGTGGGCGCAGGGTGGCCGCGCGTTCAGCTTGAGTCCTCGCGGGTTGATCTTGCGGCTGTGTTGAGGCCGAATGTCAGCTCCTGGCGTCAGTCCCTAGGAGAGAAGGAGCTAAAGGTTGGAATTAGCTCATTCGGCTTTCAACGGATATAGACACTCTCTTTATAGACCAGGGCCTTCCCTGCTGGCTCAGCGGTGGAGAACCCACCAGCAATGCGGGGGGTGTGGGTTCGACCCCTGGGTCAGGAAGATCCCCTGGAGCAGGAAATGGCAACCCACTCCAGTATTCTGCCTGGAGAATCCCGTAAACAGAGGAGCCTGGGGAACTACGGTCCATGGGGTTGCAGAGTCAGACAGGACTGAGTGACTGAGCACGTTATAGACCAGAGTGGGACTTTGGAAATGAGGTGGTTCTGCCCTTAGAAGGTTCAGACTGTTGGAACAAGACCCGGCATCCGGGCGACTCACAGATCCCGTGTCTGCTGAGAGCTTGCTAGTTGGCAGAGGACATTTTCTGCAGTGTTCTCACAGGTGGGGAGGGCTGTGGGCTCTCAGGGGTCTCTGTCGTCAGAGCACTGATCCTGTGCATGGGGGCTGCACCCTCATGACCTCTTCACCTTGGGGTGGGTTACTACATGGTTTTGGGAGGACACAGGTGCTCGGTCTGTAGCAGAGGTTCAGGACCCTGTGCTGCAGTCCCATGGGCTCCAGTGAAATGTTTAAGGAATCATATACACAGATCTGTCAGTTGCCTATTCCCACCTGAGACCAGGGGTCACAAAGTAGAGCAGTCATATCATAGAATCTCTTTCCAAATGTGCAAGGTTTTTCTGTACGTAGAACTAGTATTGACCAAATGTGATGTATTTTAATATTAGGAGAAAATTGTTTTTCAGTCGCTCAGTTGTGTCCAACTCTGTGACCATGGACTGCAAAACACCAGGTTTCCCTATACTTCACCATCTCCTGGAGCTTGCTCAAACTCATATCCATTGAGTCAGTGATGCCATTCAACCATCTCATCCTTTGTCATCCCCTTCTCCTCCTGCCTTCAATCTTTCCCAGAATCTGGGTCTTTTCTAATGAGTCAGCTCTTTGAATCAGGGGGCCAGAGTATTGGAGCTTCAGCCTCAGCAACAGTCCTTTTAATGAATATTCAGGATTTATTTCCTTCATGATTGACAGGTTTGATCTCCTTGCAGTCCAAGGGACTTGCAAGAGTCTTCTCCAACACCACAGTTCAGAAGTATCAATTCTTCAGAGCTCAGCCTTCTTTATGGTTCAACTTTCACATTTGTACCCGACTACTGGAAAAACCATAGCTTTGACTAGATGGACCTTTGTTGGCAAAGTAATGTCTCTACATTTTAATATGCTGTCTAGGTTTGTCATAACTTTTCTTCCAAGGAGCAAGTGTCTTTTAGTTTCGTGGCTGGAGAAAATAGGGACATATAAATAAACATCACATTTCCAAGGAATGTGTGATCTGACATTAATACCAGCTGCTGTTAATCATAACAGGGTTCTGTACTGCTAGTGACCGGAACACAGGAAACGTGCCTGGGACATTTACCTGTTCCCAGTGGTGTTCTGGGAACAAGTAAATGCCCAGGGTAACTTGAAATAGCTTTTCCTTTTGAAAAATAGCTTTGCTGAGGTATAGTTCACATACCCAGCAATTCACCATTTAAAGTGTATAATTCCGGGGTTCTTGTTATATTCACAAAACTGCAGCCATCACCAAACCAATGTTGGAACATTTTCATCACCCCTCAAAGAAACTGCCCACTGGACGTAACTCCAGCCCCTGCTCCTGGCAGGGCTGATCTGCTTTTTGTCTCTGTGGATCTGTCTGCTCTAGAAATGAATCACACTGTCCCTGGTCTCTGGTGACCCGTGTTTTTCACTGAATGGTGTGTTTTCAGGTTTCACCATGTTGTGGATGTATTAGCACTTTGTTCCTTTTCTTTTTGTGCTAAAATATACATAATATTTAGCCTTTTTACCATTTTAAATTCAGTGGCATTAAGTAAATTTATGATATGCAACCTTCATCAGGGCTTGCCTGGTGGCTCAGATGGTAACGAATCCACCTGCAATGCGGGAGACCTGGGGTCTATCCCTGGGTTGGGAGGATCCCCTGGAGGAGGGCCTGACAATCCATTCCAGTATTCCTTCCTGGAGAATTCCCATGGAGAGTGGTGCTTGGCAGGCTACAATCCATGGGGTTGCAAAGAGTCAGACATGACTGAGTGACTAAGCATAGTACAAGCTTCAAGAGTATCCATTTTCAGACTTTTTTTCCTTAACAACAGAACTTCATTCTCATTCAACGCTGACTCAATCCCACTGCGCACCCCCCACCACCACCACCCCACCCCTGGTGACTTTATTCTACTTTGTCTCTGTGAACTCACCTATTCTAAGTATGTCATATAAATGGAATCATCCAATATTTGTCCTTCTGTGTCTGCCTTGTCTCACTTAGTGTAATGTTTTCAAGGCTCATCCATGTTGTAGTATGTTTCAGAGCTCCCTTCACTTTTAAGGCTTCATAATATTCCACTGTATGGATTTACCACATTTTGTTTATCCATCATCTGTTGGTGGGCACTTGGGTTGTTTCCAGCTCTTAGCTACTGTGAGTAATGTTGCTCTGAGCATGTATATAAACATAATCTGAGCCCGTTTTCCATGTCGGATGTATGACTAGGCACAGTAACACCATCCTAGTGGGTGTGAAGTGCAATATCATTGTGTCTGATTTGCTTTTCTCTAATGACTAGTGATGCTGAACTTGTTGGACATCTGTATGTTTTCTTTGGAGAAATTCAAGTCCTATTTCTTGAATTGTGTTTTTTTCTTTTTGTTATTGTATTAAGAGGTTCTTTATATATTCTAAATATTAATTTCTTATCAAATGTATGACTTGCAAATGATTTCTCTCTCTCTCTTTTTTTTTTTTTTGCTGCACCATGTGGCTTGCAGAATCTTAGTTCCCCAATCAGGGATGAATCTGGGACCATGGCAGTGAAAGCACAAAATCCTAACCACTGACTGGACTGCCCAGGAACTCCCCAAAAGTTTTATGTTGACCTTAGGTTTTCTAAGAATTTTATATTTTTAATTGTTTAGCTCTTTGATCCATTTGGAGTTAATTTTTCAATGTAGTAGAAAGTGAGGGTCCAGCTTCATTTGTTTTGCTTGTGGATCTTCAGGTTTCCCAAGGACCATGTGTTGAAAAGACTGTCCTTTGCCCATGGAATGGCCTTGGCACCCATGGATTGTAGCCCATCAGGCTCCTCTGTCCATGGGATTTTGCAGGCAAAAATACTGGAGTACATTGCCATTTCCTTCTCCAGGAGATCTTTCTGACCCAGGGATTTAACCTGAATCTCCTGTGTCTCCTGCATTGGCAGGCGGATTCTTTACCACTGAGCCACTTGGGAATCCCTATGTATAAGGTGAGGGTCCAGCTTCATTTGTTTTGAACGTACACGTTCAGGTTCCCAAGGACTATGTTTTGAAAAGACACCTCTTTCCCCATTGAATGGTCTTGACACCCTTGTGGAAAGTCAGTTGACCATATGTGTGAGGGTTTCTTTCTGGGCTATCTATTCTGTTTCATTGGTCTGTTTATCTTTCTGTGTGCCAGCACCATGGTTTGATCACTGTTGGTTTATAGTGTTTGTAGTGTTGGAAGTGTTTAGATCAGAGAGTGTTTCAACTTTTTTCTTCATTTTAATATTGTCTAGGCTACTTGGCAATGGCACCCCACTCCAGTACTCTTGCCTGGAAAATCCCATGGATGGAGGAGCCTGGTAAGCTGCAGTCCATGGGGGTCGCTAAGAGTCAGACACAACTGGGCGACTTCACTTTCACTTTTCACTTTCATGCATTGGAGGAGGAAATGGCAACCCACTCCAGTGTTCTTGCCTGGAGAATCCCAGGGATGGTGGGGCCTGGTGGGCTGCCGTCTATGGGGTCACACAGAGTTGGACATGACTGAAGCGACTTAGCAGCAGCAGCAGCAGCAGGCTACTTGGGCTCCATTAAGACTCCATATGAATTTTAGGCTGGATTTTTCTCTTTCTGCAAAAAAGCGCTATTGCAATTCTGACTGAGATTGCATTGAACCCATAGATCACTTTGGGTAATATGGTCATCTTTTTTTAAAGTTTATTATTTGTCTATAATGTTTATTTCATTTATTTATTTGCCTGCATTAGGTCTTAGTTGCAGCAGACAGGATCTTTGTTGTGTCATGCAAGATCTTCTGTTGTGGCTTGAGGCCAGCCTGTGGGCTCTCAGGTTGCAGTTCGGGGACTTAGTAGCCCCTTGGTATGTGTAATCTTAGTTTCCCAACTAGGGATCAAACCTTTGTTCTCAGAATTGCAAGGCACATTCTTTACCACTGGACCACAAGAGAAGTCCCGATATGGTCATCTTAACAATATTAAGCCTTCCAATCCCTGAATGTAGGATGTTTCCATTCATTAATGTCTCTTTCCATTTCTTTTAGCAGTGTTTTGTAGTTTTCAGTGTATTAGTCTTTTGCCTCCTTGATTGAATTTATTTCTAAGTATTTTATTTTTTGATGCTTTTGTAAATGAAAATTTAAAAAAATTATCTTTTAATATTGTTCATTGTTATTATAGAGATGCAGCTGATTTTTGTGTGTTGATTTTGTATCTGCAATTTTGCTGAATTCATTTATTAGCACTTAGAGTTTTTTTAATCCAAATAAAAATAGGAATTGAAAATAACTTAAGGTAGTATTTTTGGAGCAGTTTAACATTCACAGCAAAATTGAGGAGAAAGTTAGAAATTTCCTGTGGTGCTTCCCAGGTGGCTCAGTGATAAAGAATCTACCTGCTAGTGCAGGAAATGCAGGTTTGATCCCTGGGTCAGGAAGATCCCCTGGAGGAGGAAGTTGCATCCCACTCCAGTATTCTTGTCTGGAAAATACCATGGACAGAGGAGCCTGGTGGACTAAAGTTCATGGGGTTGCAAAGAGTTGGACACAATTTAACGACTGAGCATGGCACTAGAGATTTCCTATACATCCGCTGCCCCTACACACCACAGCCCACCACCACCCCCCATCACCATTCTTGCCTGATGGACTGCGTGTTACAATGGATGAACCTGCATGGACACGTTGGCATCATGCCAAGCCTGTGGTTACATCACGATTACATCAGGATTCACCCTTGGTGTGGTATCTTCTGAGGCTTTGGACAAATACGTAATGATGTGTATCCATCATTATAATGCCACACACAGTAGTTTCACTGCGCTAAGAATTCTCCATGCTCCACCTGTTCCTCCCTCCTCCACACCCTGATCTTTCTCCTGTCTCTGTGGTTTTGCCTTTTCCAGAATGTCATAGAGTTGGAATCACATTCTTTAGCCTTTTCTGATTGGCTTCTTTCACTCAGTGATAATGCATTTAAGGTTTTTCCATGTCTTCTTATGATTTGATAGTGCATTTCTTTTTATCACTGACTAATCCTGCATTGTCTGGATGGACCACAGTTTATGTATCCAGTCACCTACTGAAGGGCATGTTGACTGCTTCCAAGTCTCAAGCAGTCCCACTTGTCTGTTTTTGTTCTGTTGCCTGTGCTTTTGGTGTTTTATTCAAGAAAGCAATGCCAAGTCCAATGATACAAAGCATTTCATCTGTTGTAGGAGTTTTATGTTTGGGTATTTAATCCATTTTGGGTTAATTTTTGTAGGTGGTGAAGATAATGAGTAAAGTCCAACTTCATTTTTTTTTTTTTTTTTTGGCGTGATGATGTCTAGTTTTCTCAACATTTGTTGAAGAAATTGTCCTCTCCCTATTGTGTGGTGTTGGCACCTCATTGAAAATCATTTGACCATGTGTGTGAGGGTTTCTCTCTTTGCTGTATTCCTCTCCTTGGGCTCTTTGTCTTCATGCTCTAAAACCAACTGGTTTTGATAATTACATGTATATAATTACACGCGTTATTAATATAACCATATGCATATTGTCTTCTGCAATTGCTTTTCAAATCAGTTAAGGGAAGAAAGAAAAAATGTGTATTTATGTGGTATTTTTAATTGTTTTCTTTTATAATAGTTATCTTTACCTGCTGTATTAGTTTTCTGTTGCTGCTGTAGCAAATTATCACAAATGAGGTGGCTTAAAGGACCACAGATGTATTATCTGGCATTTCTGGAGGTAAGAAGTCTGAAATGTCCTTGCTGGACTATAGTCAGGGTATCAACAGTACTGTGTTCCTCTGGGAGGCCTAGTGTAGGATCCACTTCCCTGCTTGCTTCCGCTTCCAGCGGCTGCATGACTCAGGGCCCGTTCATCTTCAGAGCATGTAGAGATGGGACTAAGCCCTCTCGCTGCCATCTTGCTTGCTATCTGTCTTCTGCTTTGCTTTTCCAGTCATATGGACCTGGTGATTCCACTGGGCTTACTCAGATTATCCAGAATCATCTCCTGTCTTGATATTAGCTAATTGCCAACCTTAATTCCATCTGCAGCCTCAACTCCCCTTTGCCATGTACCACAATGTAAGTCACAGGTTCTGGATATTAGGGTGTGGAGATTGGGGAGGACTGTTATTTTGCCTACCTTACTGGTGTTCCCACCCACCCCCACCCCAGGTATCTGAATGACTGGCTTGAGTCACTTGCTTTCA
Organism: Bison bison bison; assembly: GCF_000754665.1. Taxonomy (NCBI): domain Eukaryota; kingdom Metazoa; phylum Chordata; class Mammalia; order Artiodactyla; family Bovidae; genus Bison; species Bison bison. Next base: position 824,982 of record NW_011494178.1, on the reverse strand, counting down.
GTCAGAAAAATTTACTTTAGTATTTCTTCTAAGTTCTGCCAGTAATACAATCTCTGTTTTTATTTATTGGGAAATTTCTTTATTTTACCTTCATTTTTGAAAAGTTAATTTTGATAATTGTAAGATTTTTGGCTGACAGTTTTTTTCTTTCAGTGTTTAGAATATGCTGTTTCCTTCTGAATTCATTGTTCCTAATGTAATTTCAGAAACAGTCTTCTTGGCGTTCACCTATATGTGACAAATCGTTTCTGTTGCTGCTGTCCAGCTTTTCTCCTGGTGTTTAGCTTTTGTGTTATGATGTGTCTGGGTGTGGATCTCTGCATGATCCTGGTTAGAATTTGTTGAGCTTCTTGGGTGTGTATATTAATGTTTTTCATCAAAATGTGGAACTTTGAGTTCAGCCATTGTTTCTTTGAATATTTTTTCTGTTTCTCTTTCCCCTTTTTCCTCTTGTTCCTTTTACACATATGTTGATTTAGCTAATGAGAGCCCACATTTATTTTTTTGTTTTTTAATATTTATTTATTTTATTTGGCTGTGTTGTGTCTTAGTTGTGGCACATGAGATCTCCCATCTTCATTGCAGCATGTGGGATCTAGTTCCCTGATGAGGGACGTAACCTGTACCCCTGCACTGGGAGCACAGAATAGTCTTCGCCACTTGACCACCAGGGAAGTCCCTGGCCCACATTTCTTTAAGGCTCTCTTCATTTTACTTCATCCCCCTTTCCCCTCTGCTTGTCATGTTGCATCTTCTCTACTGACCTATCTCAAGTTTGCTTATTCCTCTGCAATTCAGATTTATTTCCAAACCCGTCAAATGAACTTTTCAATTATCATACTTTTCAGTACAAGAATTTCCATTTAGCTTTTTTGCCAATTTCTATGTCTTTATTGATATTCGCTATTTTCAGTTCTTTTTCAAGCATGTTTTCCTTTAGTTCTATGAACATATTTATAATGGATGTTCTGGTGTCTCTGTTAAGTCTAAAACCTGGGTGCTCTCATAGGCAGTTTCTTTTCCATTGCCCCCCCTTTTTTTGTTTCTGCATGTGCATCACATGTTCCTGTTTGTGTGTCTCATAATTTTGTATTGAAAACTAGACATTCTAGATAACTTATTGTGACAGTCCAGGATGTTGATCTTCCCTCTGGGGCTTCCTTTTGACTTTGTTGCTTGCTTAATTTTTAGTACTTGTTGACTGTACTCTCCTTTGCTTTTCGCTTCCCTTCTTTTCAAAGCTATTTGTAAGGCCTGCTCAGACAGCCATTTTGTTTTTTTGCATTTCTTTTTCTTGGGGATGGTCTTGATTCCTGTCTTCTGTACAATGTCACAAACCTCCATCCATAGTTCATCAGGAACTCTATCAGATCTAGTCCCTTAAATCTAATTCTCACTTCCACTGTATAGTCATAAGGGATTTGATTTAGGTCATCCCTGAATGGTCTAGTGATTTTCTCCACTTTCTTCAATTCCAGTCTGAATTTGGCAATTAGGAGGTCATGATCTGAGCTATAATCAGCTCTCGGTCTTGTTTTTGCTGACTGTATAGAGCGTCTCCATCTTTGGCTACACAGAATAGAATCAATCTGATTTCGGTGTCGACCATCTGGTGATGTCCATGTGTAGAGTCTTCTCTTGTGTTGTTGGAAGAGGGTGTTTGCTATGACCAGTGCATTTTCTTGGCAGAACTCTATTAGCCTTTGCCCTGCTTCATTCTGTACTCCAAGGCCAAATTTGCCTGTTACTCCAAGTATATCTTGACTTCCCACTTTTGCATTCCAGTCTCCTATAATGAAAAGGACATCTTTTTTGGGTGCTAGTTCTAGAAGGTCTTGTAGGTCTTCATAGAACTGTTCAGTTTCAGCTTCTTCAGTGTTACTGGTTGGGGCATAGGCTTGGATTACCATGATATTGAATGGTTTGCCTTGGAAACGAACAGAGATCATTCTGTCATTTTTGAGATTGCATCCAAGTACTGTATTTCGGACTCTTTTGTTGACTATGATGGCTACTCCATTTCTTCTAAGGGATTCCTGCCCACCGTAGGTATAATGATCATCTGAGTTAAATTCACCCATTCCAGTCCATCTTAGTTCACTGATTCCTAGAATGTCAATGTTCACTCTTGTCATCTCCTGTTTGACCACTTCCAATTTGCCTTGATTCATGGACCTAACATTCCTGGTTCCTATGCAGTGTTGCTCTTTACAGCATTGAACCTTGCTTCTATCACCAGTCCCATCCACAACTGGGTGTTGTTTTTGCTTTGGCTCCATCCCTTCATTCTTTCTGAAGTTATTTCTTCACTGATCTCCAGTAGCATATTGAGCACCTACTGACCTGGGGAGTTCATCTTTCAGTGTCCTATCTTTTTGGCTTTTCATACTGTTCATGGGGTTCTCAAGGCAAGAATTCTGAAGTGGTTTGCCATTTCCTTCTCCAGTGGACCACATTCTGTCAGACCTCTCCACCATGACCCGTCCATCTTGGGTGGCCACACAGAGTATGGCTTAGTTCATTGAGTTAGACAAGGCTGTGGTCCATGTAATCAGATTGGCTAGTTGTCTGTGATTGTGGTTTCAGTCTATCTGCCCTCTCTCAGTGGCTACCATCAAAGCAAAGGAGAAAAGGAAAGTATAAACATCTGAATGCAGAGTTCCAAAGAATAGCAGGGAGAGATAAGAAAGCCTTCCTCAGCGATCAGTGCAAAGAAATAGAGAAAAACAATAGAATGGTAAAGACTAGAGATCTCTTCAAGAAAATTAGAGATACCAAGGGAACATTTCATGCAAAGAAGGTCTCAATAAAGGACAGAAATGGTAGGGACATAACAGAAGCGGACGATATTAAGAAGATGTGGCAAGAATACACAGAAGAACTGTACAAAAAAGATCTTCACGACCCAGATAATCACGATGGTGTGATCACTCACCTAGAGCCAGACATCCTGGAATGTGAAGTCAAGTGGGCCTTAGGAAGCATCACTATGAACAAAGCTAGTGGAGGTGACCAGTTGAGCTATTTCAAATCCTGAAAGATGATGCTGTGAAAGTGCTGCACTCAATATGCCACCACATTTGGAAAACTCAGCAGTGGCCATAGGACTGGAAAAGGTCAGTTTTCATCCAATCCCAAAGAAAGGCAATGCCAAAGAATGCTCAGACTACGGCACAATTGCACTCATCTCACACGCTAGTAAAGTAATGCTTAAAATTCTCCAAGCCAGACTTCAGTAATATGTGATTCGTGAACTTCCACATGTTCAAGCTGGTTTTAGAAAAGGCAGAGGAACCAGAGATCAAATTACCAACATCTGCTGGATCATGGAAAAAGCAAGAGAGTTCCAGAAAAACATCTACTTCTGCTTTATTGACTATGCCAAAGCCTTTGACTGTGTGGATCACAATAAACTGGAAAATTCTGAAAGAGATGGGCATACCAGACCACCTGACCTGCCTCTTGAGAAACCTGTAAGCAGGTTAGGAAGCAACAGTTAGAACTGGACATGGAACAACAGACTGGTTCCAAGTAGGAAAAGGAATACATCAAGTATGTGTATTGTCGCCCTGCTTATTTATATGCAGAGTACATCATGAGAAATGCTGGGCTGTATGAAACACAAGCTGGAGTCAAGATTGCTGGGAGAAATCTCAATAACATGAGATATGCAGATGATACCACCCTTATGGCAGAAAGTGAAGAAGAACTGAAGAGTCTCTTGATGAAAGTGAAAGAGGAGAGTGAAGAAGTTGGCTTAAAGCTCAACATTCAGAAAACTAAGATCATGGCATCCGGTCCATGACTTCATGGCACATAGATGCGGAAACAGTGTAAACAGTTCAGACTTTATTTTTTGGGGCTCCAAAATCATTGCAGATGGTGATTGCAGCCATGAGATTAAAAGATGCTTACTCCTTGGAAGGAAAGTTATGACCAACCTAGACAGCATATTGAAAAGCAGAGACATTACTTTGTCAACAAAGGTCCGTCTTGTCAAGGCTATGGTTTTTCCAGTAGTCATGTATGGATGTGAGAGTTGGCGTATAAAGAAAGCTGAGTGCCAAAGAATTGATGCTTTTGGACTGTGGTGTTGGAGAAGACTCGAGAGTCCCTTGTACTGTAAGGAGATCCAACGAGTCCATCCTAAAGGAGATCAGTCCTGGGTGTTTATTGGTAGGACTGATGTTGATGCTGAAACTCCAATACTTTGGCCACCTGATGCGAAGAGCCAGCTCACTGGAAAAGACCCTGATGCTGGGAAAGATTGAGGGCAGGAGGAGAAGGGGACGACAGAGGATGAGATGGTTGGATGGCATCACTGACTCAATGGACATGGTTTTCGGTGGACTCCGAGAGTTGGTGATGGACAGGGAGACCTCACGTGCTTCGGTTTATGGGGTCACAAAGAGTCAGACATGATGGAGGCACTGAACTGAACTGACTGGACTTTCTCAGTGATGTCTACATCCCCTGCAATGTGAGCTCTTCAGAGGGCACAGCCTTGCACAGTTACCTGGATAACAGTAGTTTTATTAGATTTTTGTTTGTCTCAGTATTTTCTCTATCTTAACATTTCTGCCTCATTTGATATCATATCCAGCTGTTGTGTGAAGTAAAAGTCGCTCAGTTGTGTCCGACTCTTTGCAGCCCATGGACTGCAGCTCACCAGACTCGTCTGTCCATGGAATTCTTCAGGCTCTGCTAATTGTC
>NW_011494178.1:782337-820169 GCF_000754665.1 Bison bison bison | reverse complement strand
CTAATTGTCAGCTGATTGCTCTGTTGTTCTCTGTTATGCCCAGGGGAATACTTTGTGCCACACAGTCTGATCCAGTTACATCTGGGCCCCCTTTCAAGGATGGTTTCTGAGGTCTCTCTTTGAGATTTGGTGCAGCCCTAGGAAAGCTCTTCTTAGATGTGTATTTCCCTGCTTCTTTGTGGTAAACTTGTTTGCCTTTATCGTTGTTGTCATACACTTGGCATCCTCATTTTCATTCCTTCACCAAAATGTCCATTGTCTCGATGGTGCTCTTGGGCTTGGGTTTCTCATAGTTTGTTTCAAATGAAGTCAGTTCCTTGGGGAGAGTCAGGGGCTCTCGGTTTTCCTGGACTGCCTCTCCTGTGGGGCACAGGCTGTGGGCTGCGGCTCCAGGCCTGCTATGCTCTGAGTGACCCCTGCTCTAGAGGTGGGACCGGGCAGCTGCAGGTGTGTCTGGTCTTCTGGGCGTGCTTCTTGTCTTAGTCGTGCTGCTCTGACAAATCACTGTAGCCCAGGTGGATTAAGTAACAAGTAAGTTACTTCTCGTGCTCTGGAGCCTAGAAGTCAGTTCTAGATGCTGAGGTGGTCAGGTTCTTGGAGAGGATTCTCTTCCTGGGTGTGGCCTTTTGCTGATGTGTTAGAGAGAGTGGGGAGGGAGGGAGGGAAGAAGAGAGAAACCAGTGTCAGTCTCTTGTCTCCTCCTCTTTATACAGGACTGATCCTGTCAGGGAGCTCCACCCTCATCTAAACTTGATCACTTCCTGAAGACCCTACCAGTTATTACGAGCACACTGACGATTAGAGCTCAAAACAGGAAATTGAGGGGGACACAAGCATTCAGTCTGTTGTGCCTCTCTACCTCTGTTTTATGGGCAAAGGACAGTAGAGGTGCCCTCTGGCTTTCTGTATCTGGAGTAGAGTTTCCTCCCTGAGAGATGGACTGGGTTGGGGAAGGATGCTCTAGCCTGCTGGTGCATGGCCAGAATTTTGGCCTTTGGAGTTTAGGAGAATGGGAGATGCCAGTGTCCTGGCCTCTTGGGCCCCTTCATTGAAGCTGAAGGGAGGAAACCCATCTGCATACCTGGAAAGGAACTTCCCAGACACCGACAGGGGACAGGAAGGGAGCTGGTTGAGTTTACTGAGACCATGTTTACTGCAGACTGTTAATATTTCTTTATTTGTTACATGTTCTTAGGTCAATTTCCAGACTTTAAATGGTTGCTTTTTAATAAATAATTTTGACTCATGTGGTTGTTTGGCTGGGAACAGGGTTGAGGGAGGCTAGCTGGTCCATAACACAGTGACCAGGAGAATACAAATTAAGGTACCGGCTGTAGCTGGGCACCTGTCGCATCCACAGATGTTAATGAAGCAAATCATATCGAATGGTGAGGACGCGGGAGAAGGAGCCCACTCACACTGCATGTGGGAGGGTTAGCTGTGCGTACAATTGCCAAGCAGCCTGCAGTGTCCAGTAGAGTGGAAAAGCTTCACCCGGCACCTGGAAAGCTCATCTTTTCATGTCCATTCTAGAGAAACCCTCATGCTAGTGTTGAGCGCTTATGGTGTTTATTTCAGTGTGGCCCATAGTCACCCATGTGGCACTTGGAAAGATTCTTGAGTAAAAATAAAAGCAAGTGTCAAAAAGATTGTTTCATAGGATGTCCTTGATGTATGTTTAAACACGTTTATTGTATATTTATCTGTGGATAAAGACAAGGAAACTAACAACGATGTGAGTCTTGCACGTTAGTGTGTCCGTGGGTGTGTGGATGAGGGCACAGTGGACACCCAGCATGAAGGTCTTACTTCTTAAGAAAATGTAAGCAATGGATGCCCAGTTTTGTTATATTGTCCTTCATGCTTTGTCATATAAGAAACTCAAAATGAGAAACAAACACGCAAAATCAAGTTCTTAATTAAGGAGAACATTCTAGTATTTTGGAGTAAAAGGCAGAAGGCATGTGAGTATCTAAGATAAGATGTGGCACTCATCAGGAACTGCCTCCTGATTGTCCGTGGGTTTGCCCAACTGGGAATGCTGACGGGGTCTGTGTGAGTTCACGGAGTCACAGGCCAGGGACGCCACCTCGAGAGGGTGACTTACCTCTGTTAGGAAATCTTTGTTTTTGTACCACGTGTTTCCTCCGCCATCAGCTCAGAAACAGCGCAGAGCTTCTGAAGCAAACACTGACAGACCCCAGGGTCCTCCGGGGGCACTCCTGCTGTCAGGGAGCTCCCTGCAGCGAGGCAGTCCCCTGCAGGCCCACAGCATCCGGGAGCTGTACAGGGCGTGTTCTCCTGGGCCTCAGGGGGAGGTTGCCGTGGTGACAGCCGTGCCCACCTCCCCCCCTCCCCACTGCAGTCAGGTGCCCACAGCTACTGCGGCTCCACTGTTCTGTGCTCATCTCCCCTCAGCGAGAAAAAACATCCTGAGCTCAGTCACACAGTGGCCCCTCGTCTGCTCTCTGCCTGCACAGTCTGGGCCCAGCTTCCTGTTTGTTTGATTAGCTGCCTCTACTTAGGGTGCTGACTGAGACCCCGAGGGCTGGGGCCCTCCTTGTGCTGCCCACAGACCTACCCAGAGCCCTGGCTGTGTGTACAGCTGAGGCTCCAGGCACAGGCCCGGCCCCGCAGTGCTCCAGGCTCTGCTCTCCACTACTGCATTCAGGGAATGGGTGTCAGACACGCTCAGGGGCGATGCCCCAGGCCTCCCTTCCTGAGACTCATCCTGCGCCTAATAAATGAAGCATGTGGTCGATACCTTCTAAACTGCGTCACGGGTGCTGCCCAGGCCCCTTCACCACAACCAGTGCCATCTGAAGCTGCACCCTGCTTAGAACCTGATTAGTACCTGATTTGGAGAAGGCAATGGCACCCCACTCCAGTACTCTTGCTTGGAAAATCCCATGGATGGAGGAGCCTGGAAGGCTGCAGTCCATGGGGTCGCTGAGGGTTGGACACGACTGAGCAACTTCACTTTCACTTTTCACTTTCTTGCATTGGAGAAGGAAATGGCAACCCACTCCAGTGTTCTTGCCTGGAGAATCCCAGGGACAGGGGAGCCTGGTAGGTTGCCGTCTATGGGGTCGCACAGAGTCGGACACGACTGAAGCGACTTAGCAGCAGCAGTACCTGATTAGTACCTGTTTCCCCACGTGTAGGTTTTCCTAAATTTGCTGGGATGTGTTATGGGTGTGTGGAAATGTTTCATGGATGGGCTTGCTGAGTGGTGGGTGAGCCCTTGGGCAGGGCTGCCGTGGCTCCCACACCCTGACTTCAGCAGGTCCCAGCAGCTTGGCAGTTGGACTTCATAGCGGCTTCATAGTGGCTGGGCTTGCTGATGTGGGTTGGTGCTCAGAGGCCCACGTCAGACTCTGTAACCCTATCTCTTCTCTCTCCTGAGAAGGAGGGTTTTACATGGTTTTAATCATACAGTGGTGAGCTCAGCTTAAATGGCACTTTACTCAAACCTCAATTCTGATTTCTTTACGTACAGGAAGTGCCTTGGGGCTGTTGTGATTTATAACTTGGTTTTCTAGGGAAGGTGTGCATATTGAGATGATCTTTTTGGCACGTGTACAGCTTAGAGGGCTTGGAGCTGGTCTCTAGAGAAAGCGGTGTCTTCTCTTTGACTCATGACAAGCCAGGAGCTGAGCTTGTGTGTATACAGTGGGCGGGGGTGGTGGGGGGTAGGCAGCAGGTGGGGGACGGGCCAGCCGAGCCTGGAGGTGACGGTCGGCACCACCCTCCATTCCCACCTCCCTGTGTCTCCTCCTCTGTCTGTTCGTGACCTTTCCCTTAGCAGTGCTGGCTGGCAAGATCATGAAGTCAGAGCTCACCGACCACGGGACTAGAAAGGGACTTAAAAAATTGCCTATGAAACTAGCAAAACATTGTAAATCAACTGTAATCCAATAATTTTTTTTAATTGCCTGGTTCTCAATTGAAATTAAGTGCCTGCAGCTCTGGGAGCTGCGTCCTCCCTGTCCTCCACGGGGACTAAAGGGGACGCTTTTGCCGCTTGCTGGCTTAGGTCAGCAGTTGTTCATGCTCTTCATGTCTGTAGGCTGAGATCAGGGCACTGGAACCAGGTTCCTGGCTAGTGTGAGTCTGGAGGGAGCACAGGGGAACCCGCAGGACCAGGACACACGGGGCCTCCCTCCTTCAAAACCATATTCCTGTGTCCCATTGCTCTAGTCTACATGCTTTTTCTTGCAACTTAGCCTGTAGGCCAGTTTTGGAATTTTATACTGTGGAGTCTCTGGACTAAGTCAGACTTAGTCCAGTGGGGATGTCTGCAATGGGGTCGTTTACCAGGTGCCAAAGCCAGTGGGATGAGGAGAAGTAGACAGCTCCTGTCCTGGGTGTCAGCCATGGAAGGTGCTGTGAAGAAAAGGGCACAGGAGGTGCTACCCAGAGACCCTAGGTTGTCCCCCCAGAGGCACGGGTGTCCCAGGGTGGGTGGGCCTTGTCCTGTCTGCAGGGGCAGGGTCTTCACACCCGTGGTGATGGAGGTCATTCCAGCCAGGTGTCACCTCTCCATGACGGGCGGGGGCATCAGGCTGTGCTGCCAGCTGAGTCCCCCACACCAGTGATTTTCAGAACCTTTTAAATTTGGGCTTTTGGACAAAGGGGTATGCACTTCAGCTGTATTTGCTCTATTTGTGAGGGCAGAGGCAGCTGGGAGTGCAGGAGGGCAGGTGAAGGGGGAGAACCATCAGGTCTCCCCTTCCTGTTCTGCCCCTTTTCTGGCACACATGTGCATGTGTGTGACACACAAACACACATACATACACATGCACACAAGTGTATACAGATAGGCACATGTGCACAAGCACACACGCACAAGCACATATGCATGCACACACATAAGCACACACATGCACAAGCACACATACACAAACACATACATGCACAAGTACACACATGCAGACATGCACGTCCTGAGTGTGGGGCTACAACTCTCCTCCAGATCCTTGCTAGGTGGACTACTTAGACTTGGGGTGTGGGCTGGACCTCACATGTATAGGCTTATGTTGGGGACTATTCTTGACATGAGTTATTCGTTGAAATCAGTCAAATCAATCCCTCTAGTGATCTCCAAAACCAAACTCTGGGGTGACATAAATGATGTAAATTGTGCAGCAAATAAGTTTTGACAGTGGGCTTGTCTGTGTTGTCTCTGAATCCACAGGCTCCGGTTGGGGGATTGGAGGTGGAGCTCATCCAGGTAAAAACGCTTTCCTCTGGGCAGGGACGGCCCTGCAAGGGCCTTGGAGTCTCCTTTCACAGTTGCCAGAGTCCTCGAAGAGGATGAGGTGAACCAATTCTGCCCTGCCAGAGCTGAGCTCCAAAGAACCAGTCACCCCAGAAGCCCAGCTGGCTTCATTCAGACAGTGGAATAATGAGGCGTGGGCGCAGGCTCTCTCAGGGCAGATTAAGACCTTACTCATGGGCTGTTTCCGGAGAAGGCAATGGCAACCCACTCCAGCACTCTTGCCTGGAAAATCCCATGGACGGAGGAGCCTGGTAGGCTGCAGTCCATGGGGTTTGCTAGGAGTCAGACATGACTGAGCGACTTCACTTTCACTTTTCACTTTCATGCATTGGAGAAGGAAATGGCAACCCACTCCAGTGTTCTTGCCTGGAGAACCCAGGGACGGGGGAGCCTGGTGGGCTGCCATCTATGGGGTCGCAGAGTCGGACACGACTGAAGCAACTTAGCAGCAGCAGCAGCATGGGCTGTTTCATTGCTGCCCTCAGTACGTTGAATGGCCTGGAACTGTGAGTGTGAATGGTGGGCTGGCGGGGGCTGGTGATATCTAGGGCTCCTGAGCAGCACAGGCTGGCCACGCCTCTCAGCTATGACTGGTGGGTGCATTGGCAGAATGGAGATGGAATTGGGCCCTGAGATTCTGGATAATAAAGTGCCTCAAGCACGTTCACTTCTACAAAAGAGAAGCTAGATTCAGGTTGCTGGGCCCAGCCCTACCCCAGTGGCTGCATCTCCTTCCGTAGCTGTTTCTGAACCTGTGTTTGCAGAGGACACTTGTCCTGGCCAGGCCTGATCCATACTCTGGCCCCGCTGCTGATGCTGCGTGGCTCTCCCTCATCAGTCTTACCTCGTTTCCAGAAAGGAACCAGAAGGCCACCCAAGTGTGAAAGTGTCGTCCGGGGAAGAGGACAAGATGCAGGCACAGCTGGTTAATCAGGCAAGGGTCTGAGGTGTCAGGAGCTTTGGGCACTGTGTGTGCCCCTTACAGGAGACATCACACAGCATTTTTTAAAGGAGAGTGGACACACTTGAAACACCAGACACTGTTTGTGGGTGTAGCATAAGTATGCGGTACGTGCTATTGGCAAGTAGTTTACATACTAGCAACTGATTTTTTAATTAAGATCAGAGGCTTGATTATCTGGAATAAATTTATGGGAGGAGAATGCGATCGTTTCTATTCTGTGATAGCCAAAGAGGTGCTGTCAGTGTGCGATCACCAGGTATGCTAAGTGGCTCATGAATATCAGTGTCACCAGACAGGCCCTCTCAAGAAAGAAAATCCACACAAAAATCTTTAAGGTTAATAAATAATGGTAAGCAGAAAAATCTCAAGGACTAATTTGGAATAATTGGAAGCTGAAATTCTATGAAGTGCAGACTTACAGAGACTCGTGGTATCAGATTTCAGTAGGAAAGACATGTTGGCCTCTTGAATTCCCACGTGGCATCCCGTGAGGAAATGCTGGATGTTGTTTCACTGGATTGGTGGTGTCCTTGTCACACGGTCGGGATGGGTGGCCACAGTGAGAGCAGCCACTGACCTGGACATGTACCCTTGACTTAAAGTCAGGAAAGATGTGATATGACTTGTTCAATGAAGTGGCACAGAGATAATTCCCATAAGCCTTCACATTCCTGTGCTGGTCCTTAAAAAAGATTTTTTATGGAAACTTTCATGTAGTTTGGAAAGGTAGAGAGGAATGAAGCTCTGCTAACATTAGTTCAAATGATTTGGAGAAGGAAATGGCAACTCCAGTATTCTTGCCTGGAAAATTCTATGGACAGAGGAGACTGGAGGGCTATAGTCTCTGGGGTTGCAAAGAGTCAGACATGACTGAGTGTGCACGCACATTAGTTCAAAAATCCTGAGTCACTGACATTTGGAGGGAAACACTGGACTCCGAATGACTTAGATGAAGTTTCCACATCCACTTCTGTGTAACCACATGAACCAGAGAACTGGTCAGGTTGGGGATGACAGGAGAACTTTATTTCTGCTCCATATCCTTCTAGGACAGGAGCCTTGGATTCCAGGGGATTCTGCCATCAGAAATGACACAGGGGAGGCATTCCATCATGAATGACACCTGACAATCCTCTGGACTGAGTTGGTGTTGCAGCAGGTGTGGGTGCTGGTCACTGAGGCTCTAACGTGGCCACCTGGAATGTTTCTCCATGTCTGGAGCAGACAGTAGCTGAGGGGAAGACATTTGTAGGTATGACTAATAATAGTGAAAGGCTTTATCTTCATGTGTCAACTTTTTTAACCAGTACCTTCAAGGCCTTTTCTAGACTATCTTATTAAATATTATTTTCATATTATTACATATTTATTACATATTATTACATTTTCTAGAATATCTTATTACTTATCACATATCTTATTACATATTTTGTTGTTGTTTTAGTTGCTAAGTCATGTCTGACTCTTTTCTGACCACATGGACTGGATTGCCATTTCCTTCTCCAGGGGATCTTCCTCATCAAATCTGTGTTTCCTGCATTGGCAGGTGGATTCCTTACCACTGAGCCACCAGGAAAGCCCACATATTTTGTATGTTCCTGCAAGAAAAATAACATACTATTACCATTATTTTCATTGATTTCCCCAGCACAGGCTGTTAGAGACCCTCCTAGGATCCTAGGATCAGGATGGGTGCCCACACTTCTGCCAGGGAGCTTTAGTGGACGTGGATCCTGTGTGCTGGGCGCCCCACTCAGAGGAAACGTGGCTGCTGGGTCACCATGTGGCTTCACTGTTCTTTGCTGCTCACCCTGGGGAGTAGGTTACACTTCTGATTTATTGAGTTATGGGATCGTATTCTGTCAATTTGTCTGTAACTGGAGACTTTCTGACTGAGGACCAAAAGCCTTTTTCCTCCTGAAAATTGAATTTGGGACCTGAGGGTATCTGGGTACATGCTGTTCGCTGCAGAAAGCCATCTGTCCTCAAGTGTTGCTGGATCTCCTTTGGTGAGTTTCTCTAATTCATACCTCTGCCTTGTTCTGTGGAGTCGGTGCTCTCCAGGGTGAGTGGTCCTCAGGGTGAGGACTGGATGAGCCTCCTTTGCCCATAGAAGTCCTTTTGTAGCTGTGAGTTGTGTTCACTGGGTTGGCTGTGCTGCCACGGTCATTTCTGAAGATTGGTGAACTTTTTGAGCAGACCCAGTTGAAACTGGGGCTGGCGTGGGATGGGCAGCTCTGCTTTTGAGTTAGGTGTTGTGTGATTGGATGAGGACCCATTTCTCTTGTCCACTGCAGGACAAACATTCGACCTCTCAGCCTGATTTTGGCTTAGAAACTGTACTTTGTGAAAAACATAGTGAGTTTCATTACTGGATCCATGGGCTTCACACCCAGTGGAAATGTGAGTCAGTTTTCTGTATGGCATGTTGAGCTTATCTCCTTCGTCCTGGTAGGAACCATGAAAAAAACTACCTTTAGATGATCTTTTTATCTGGAAACTCAGATTACAGTCAACAAACGTATCGTCAGAGCAAGCCTTACCCTCTGAACCCAGCAATAGGACTTAAAAGTTGGATTGTCCCCTCTTGACCTCTGCCCTGGCCCTGATCTTGCCAGCTGTCCATGCTCTGTCACAGTGGGACTAGTACTTAGCTTCTGACCACAATGGCTTAAATTCTCATAAACTCTAAAGGCATCATCATGTGTATTTCTACTTTAATGGCCATTTTGTTGTTCAGTCGCTCAGTCATGTCTGACTCTGTGACGCCCTGGACTGCAGCACGCCACGCTTCCCGGTCCATCACCATCTCCCAGAGTTTGCTCAAACTCATGTCCCTTGGGTTGGTGATGCCATCCAGCATCTCATCCTCTGTTGTCCCTTTTCCTCCCACCCTCAGTCTTTCCCAGCATCAGGGTCTTTTCCAGTGAGCTGGTTCTTTGCATCAGGTGGCCACAGTATTGGAGCTTCAACTTCAGCATCAGTCCTTCCAAAGAATATTCAGGACTGATCTCCTTTAGGATGGACTGGTTGGATCTCCTTGCAGTCCAGGGGACTATCAAGAGTCTTCTCCAACACCATAGTTCAAAAGCATCAATTCTTCGGTGCTCAGCTTTCTTTATGGTTCAACTCTCACATTAATTAAAACACGTTTAGTACTAGTCTGGTGCTTTAGATGATAGTGATGGTGGGGGTGATGACGATGATGGTGATGGTGTTGGTGGTGGTGCTGGTGATGCTGATGGTGACGATGCCACACCACCACCACCATCTGTCCTAAACACCTAGGGCTCAAACATATTTAACAAAGTTTTGACTGCATCTCTGGAGCTGCCGTAGCATTAGGTGAAACAAATTTAACTTCAGGAGCCCTTTTTCTCTAAAAATAACTTTGTTTAAAAATTCTGGAATTAATTCCTATTCACCATAAAAGTTAAAACAGCACAGGCATATATAAAGAGTGAGAATTTCACCCTCTCCAGTCCAGTCTACAGCAAGTAGCTACTTGAAATCAGTGTCCAACAGAAATGTAACAAGGGATGTTACCTGATTTTAAGTTCACTCATTAAAATAAATACAAACGAACAGGTGAAATTATGTTTAATAATATATTTTGTTTAAGCCAGTATAGTTTAAATTTATCATCTTATTCTATTAGAATCTTTATAAAATTGCCAACAAAGGATTTTAATTCTTTTTTGTACTAAACTTCTAAATTTGATGTTCCACACTATGACACATCTCATTTGGACTAACCACACCCTGGGTGCTGGAGAAGCATGTGGCTAGTGGATGCTGTATTGGACGAGATAGTTCCAGACCTGGTCCTTTGCCCACAAATGGCTTTTTGTGGATATGATTATGGTTATGCATAACCACATAGCATAAATGTGGTTATGTTTTCTTCAAATAACTTCATTTTCCGTTGCACATTGGAGGGTTTTCTAAGTAAGTACATAAATGTCTTTACTCCTTTTAGTGGAGAAATAGCCTAGAGTCCATGTAGCACAACCAGAGTGCATGAAGGCATGAGCACAAGAGCATGCTCACACAAACACACTCACACACACATACTTGGGATTTCCAGTGTGTGTTTCACAACAGCGTGACTGGGAGCATCCTAGGGCACGTTGGGTGAATGTGCAGGCAGACCTGGCTCACTGCGCTTTTCGAATGCTGCCTTTTTTCCCCTACAAATTGAGGGTTTATGGTAACCCCGGATCAAGCAGCTTTATTGGTGGCATTTCTCACTGTATTTGCTCACTTTATATCTGTGTTACATTTTGGTATTCTCACCAAAAAAAGTTCAAGCTTTTCTTTATGATTATATTTGTTATGGACTCTGTGATGAGTGATCTTTGATGTTACTACTGTGTCTCCCTGAAGGCTCAGGCGGTAGTTAGCATTTTTTAGCAGTTAAGTATTTTTTAAATTAAGGTCTGTGCATTTGTTTTAGACATAATGCTTGTTGTTGTTCAGTCACTCAGTCATGTCCGACTCTGCGACCCCATGCTATTGCACACTTACAGCTTCCAGTCTAGTGTAAGCATAACTTTATGTGCACGGAGAAACCAAAATATTTGTGACTGACTTTATCACGATGTTTGCTTTATTGCGGTGGTCTGGAGTCCAGAGTCTAGGGTCACTGCAGAGCCTTCTGACCTCTTTGCTTTCCTTTGGACTCAGATCTGTTTTTGCCAACAGTGCTTCTGACACCAAATGTGTGGGTTTTCCTGCCCCAGCCAGTAATTCCTGACATCAGATGCGTGTCCAGGAGTTTAATTCATTTCTGACACCAGCTCCTGGGGTCATCTCAGTCCTGCAGGTTAAGGGCTCGGCCCACAGGGCGCCCCCATCCCCAGATGCAGCAACAAGTCCCAGGTTGTCACCTGTACCCCTGGCTGACTGGATGCAATCTGGGGTTCCCACTACCCCCTCTTTGGGTTCAGTAATTTGCTGGAACCCACAGAACACAGGAAGGCAGTTTTCTCACGCTGATCAGTTTATTATAAAGGATACAACCAGGAACAGAAGAGAAGCCGACATGCACAAATCGTGGGCTGGGGAGAGAGTGGAGCTTCCCTGCCCTCTGGATGCACTGCACACCTCCCCCGACCCACCTTCTTGGGTCCACCAAGGGCCTCTGAACCCTTCATTTAGAGCCTTTATGGAGGTTCCATTGTAGAAGCACGGTTTATTAAATCACTGGCCACTGATGATTAAACCCAATCTCCAGCCCTTCACTCTCCCAGCGGTTGGGGGTGGGGTGGAAAGTTCCAATCCCCTACTCAGCCAGTTCCCTTGACAACAGGCCCCTATCTTCCCAGAATCACCTCATTAGCATAGCTCAGGTAGGTTGAAAGGGACTTGTTAGGAATAACAAAGACTCTTCTTTTCTATGTCTCACTCAGCAATTCCAAGGGTTTTAGAAGCTCTTCCTGTAGCAGCTGGGATGGAGACCAGTTATGCATGTCTTATAATTTCACGATATCACATCCCTTTTATATGGGCTGGAAGGACTCTCTCCTGTACCAGAGTGCAGATGATTGAAGATATCAACAAAGAGACAAAGATAAACCCACTGTGTTATATTGTGTGTTAGGGAAAACATCATTTGAGGAGAAACTACTGTTACCTTCGTCTAGTCAAAGCTATGGTTTCTCCAGTAGTCATGTACGGATGTGAGAGTTGGACTATAAAGAAAGCTGAGCACTGAAGAATTGATGTTTTTGAACTGTGGTGTTGGAGAAGACTCTTGAGAGTCCCTTGGACTGCAGGGAGACCAAACCAGTTCATCCTAAAGGAAATCAATCCTGAATATTCATTGGAAGGACTGATGCTGAAGCTGAAACTCCAATCCTTTGGCCACCTGATGTGAAGAACTGACTCATTGGAAAAGACCCTGATGCTGGGAAAGATTGAAGGCAGGAAGAGAAGGGGACTTCCAGGGATGAGATGATTGGATGGCATCACCAACTCAGTGGATGAGTTTGAGCAAGCTTCGGGAGTTGGTGATGGACAGGGAGGCCTGGCATGCTTCTGTCCATGGGGTCACAAAGAGTCGAACAGAACTGAGCAACTGAACTGAACTGAACGGTTACCTCCAGGCAGTTGTGTAGTGATTTGTGATTTTTTAAATGGGCATGTAACATTATATTACCTTTAGGTGTAACACATAATGATTCTGTGTTTGTATATATTGTGACGTGATCACCACAATGTGTCTACTTCACCACACATGGTTACACTTTTTGTTTTTTAACTTGTGATGAGAATTTTTAAGGGTCTGCTCTCTTAGCAACTTTCAGAAATACAATAGTTCTTTAGCTATAGTCACCGTGTAGTATATTCCATTCCAGAACTTATTTATGTTACAACTGGCAGTGTGTGCCTTTTGACCCCTTCACCCATTTGGCCTGTTTATGATTTATCGTTTGTAAAACACTTTTTAGCTTTGTTTCAGACTAGATAGGAAAATATGTACCTAGAACCATTTTTTAGACTTTTGTTATTGTCACCTTTATTTACATTAAGTGACATATCTATTAAGAATTCTATCAGTTATTTGTTTTAGCACTTCATATTTGCTGTTAAGTACTAAATTAGTCCATTAGTCACATACAGATGTGAGAGTTGGACCATTAAAATAGCTAAGCACTGAAGAATTGATGCTTTTGGATTGTGGTGCCGGAGACGACTCTTGAGAGTCCCTTGGATAGCAAGCAGGTCAAACCAGTCAGTCCTAAAGGAGATCAACGTAGTCACTGAAAGGACTGAAGCTGAAGCTCCAGTGCTTTGATCACCTGATGGGAAGAGTCAGCTCATTGGAAAAGACCCAAATGCTGGGAAAGTTTGAAGGCAAAAGGAAAATTGAGCGACACAGGATGAGATGGTTGGATGGCATTACTGACTCAATGGACATGAGTTTGAGAAGACTCCAGGAGATAGTTAAGGAAAGAGAAGCCTGGCATGTTGCAGTCTGTGGGATTGTAAAGAATCGGAGATGACTTAGCGACTGAACAAGTACTAAATTACTTGGCCCAGTACACCTAATAGGGTCAGATTTGTATATGCATTAATTGAATATTAAAATTCTGTGTTAAAATTTTTTGCCCATATTTTCTCCATAGTCTAAATGCCATTAATGTTTTTTCTTATTTCTTGACTCTTATTAATAAAGAGGTTTGATTCCTAATGATACTCATAGAGAGGCAAAAAAACATTAAAGAAAAAATTGATATTACCTTAGATCATGGGGTCACAAAGAGTCGGACACGACTGAGTGACTGAACTGAACTAGGGTTTTTTAGAGTTAAATAGCTTAAAATGCAAGCAATGAATGAATACATGAAAATATTTGACACTTGCTACAACTGTGATTAAGTACTGTAATTAATTTTTTAGTGTTCACAGCCCTCTTAAAAATGAAGTGTTGTTAAAGTGCCACATTAATTCTGTGAATGGTGGTGGTTTGGGGCTCTAAGACCATTGACACAAGAGGAAGAAGGGAATTCATTGTGAGGAAGGTTTTTGGTTGAACGTTTAAATGACAGGTTAAGGAATTAGGTTACTTCTTAGAGTCAAACAAAACAAATGCACAGAATTGGTCTAAAGGCCCCTGTGGTTGTTGCTATGGGAACCACAACCTCACTTCCTGACATGTGTTCGTTAGAGTTTTCTGCAGCCGCAAATATTTAACCCAGTTTTTGTGCTATAATTTTTGTTTGTGTTGTTAAGAGGAAAGGGTTGAATGTGTTTAAGAGATAATAACACTATGGTTTGATGATAGAGGGCTGACTCCTGCTCTTCAGAATCCAACAATAATTTCTAGCAACTGGTGGGATCTAGGTAGACATCAAATCCTTTCAAACCGTGTAGGGTTTCAGACTGCTGCTGAGATTGATGACAGATAATAAATACTGTCTCAGTTGACTAACAATTATTTCTAAATTCCTAAATACTGTAATATTGAGATGCTTGAGATTATTTCATGTTCATCAATATTTTAAAGTTAACCACTCTCAACTCCCAGTATTTATGCACCAGTTAATTTTTTTTCTTATACTATATGTTCTTCTTATTTTTTGTTGTAACATTTATAAAAATTGATGTTCAGCCTTATGTAAGTTACACGTGTATTCTGGGGCTTCCCAGGTGGCTCAGTGGTGAGGAATCCTCCTGCCAAGCAGGAGATACAGGTTCAGTCCCTGGGTAGGGAGGATTCCCTGGAGAAGGAAATGGCAACCCATTCCACACCTGGGAAATCCTGTGGACAGAGGAGCCTGGCGGGCTATAATCCATGGGGTCACAAAAGAGTTGAACATGACTTAGCTACTAAACAATAACAACAAGTGTGAAATATAGTGATACACAATTTTTGAAGATTTTACCCCATTTATAGTTATTATGGGCTTCCCTGATAGCTAAGTTGGTAAAAAATCCACCTAGAATGTGGGAGACCCCAGTTCGATTCCTGGGTCGGGAAGATCTGCTGGAGAAGATGGACTACCCACTCCAGTATTCTTGGGCTTTCCTTGTGGCTCAGCTAGTAAAGAATCCTCCTACAATGCGGGAGACCTGGGTTTGATCCCTGCGTTGGGAAGATCCCCTGGAGAAGGGAAAGGTTACCCACTCCAGTGTTCTGGCCTGGAGAATTCCATGGTCTGTATAGTCCATGGGGTCGCAAAGAGTTGGACATGACTGAGTGACTTTCACTTTCATAGTTATTGTAGAATACTGGCTATATTCCCTGTGTGGAATAATATATCCTTGTAGCTGATATTATAACTAACAGTTTGTACCTCTTATCCCCCTTCCCCTGATCTGCCCCTTTCTCCTCCCCACTTGGTAACCACTAGTTTGTTCTCTGTGAGTCTGCTTCTTTTTTGTTATATTCACTAGTTTAGCTGTAATTTTTTTAGATTCCACATATAAGTGATATTGTACAGTATTTGTCTTTCTCTGGCTGACTAATTTCACACAGCATAATGCCCCCCAAGTCCATCCATGTTGCTGAAAATGGGAAAAGTTCATTCTTTTTTCATGGCTGAGTAGTATTCCATTGTATATATGTACCACATCTTCTTTATCCACTCGTCTGTTGATGGATAATTAGGTTGCTTCCATGTCTTGGCTGTTGTGAATACTGTTACCATGAACACTGGGGTGCATGTATCTTTTTGAATTAGTGTTTTTGTTTATTTCAGATATGTACCCAGGAGTGGAGTTGTGGGATCATATGGCAGCTTTGTTTTTAGTTTTTAGAGGCGCCTTCATACTGTTTTCCACAGTGGCTGCACCAAATTATGTTCTTGGCAACAGTGTAGGAGGCTTCCCTTTCATCCACATCTTCTCTAACATTTATGATTTGTGTTCTTTTTGATGATGGCCATTCTGACAGGTATGAAGTGGTATCTCTATGTGGTTTTGATTTGCATTTCCCTGATGATTAATGACGTTGAGTATCTTTTTAGTGCCTGTTGGCCATCTTTGTATGTCTTCTTTGGAAAAATTAAGTTTTTCTGCCGATTTTTTAACTGAGTTTTTTAATATATTGAGCTGTGTGTACCGATTGCGTAGGTTGGATATTAACCCCTGGTTGGTCATATTATTTGCAGATATTTTCTTCTATTCAAGTACATTATCTTTTCATTCTGTCAGTGGTTTCCTTTGCCATGCTAAAGCTTTTAATTAGGCCCCATTTGTTTATTTTTGCTTTTGTTTGCTTTAGGATATAGATCCAAAAAAATATTGCTACAGTTTATGTGAAAGAGTGTTCTGCCTATGTTTTCCTCTAGGAGTTTTATTGTATCTGTTTTTACATTTAGGTCTTTAATCCATTTTAAGTTTAATTTTGTGTATGGTGTTAGAGAATGTTCTAATTTCATTCTTTTACATATAGCTATTCAGTTTTCCTAGCATCACTTATTGAAGAAACTAACTTTTCTCCATGTGTATTGCCTCCTTTGTTGGAGATTAATTGACCATAAGTGTGGGTTTATTTCTGGGTTTTCTATTCTGTTTCATTGATCTATATGTCTGTTTTTAATGCCAGTATTACACTGTTTTGATTACTGTAGCTTTGCAGTATAGTCTGAAGTCAGAGAGTGTGATTCCTCTAACTCTGTGTTCTTTCTCAAGATTGTTTTGGCTATTTAGGGTCTTTTATGTTTCCATACAAATTTTAAAATTATTTGTTCTAGTTCTGTGAGCAAATGCTATTGGTATACTGATAGGGATTGAATTGAATCTGTAAATCTTGCACTACTTAATGCTCAATAAAACATTTTAATTCTTTATAAAAAGGGTTGAGAAACAAATTTGGGTTAAATTATTGTTACAGAAAATTGAAATCAACATATGTCAAAAACCTGAAGTTATAGTTTATATGTCAAGGTAATCGAGGGCTCTTTGAGCATGAATTTTATCAGCTGTTTCTCTCAATTGATGACTCTGGCCTGGTTTGTACTGCTTACATGGACAGTTCACAGGAATTTATGTCTGCTTAATCACATGCCTGTCTTACCATATTTCTAGTGCAGAACTATTTCTGAGAGTCTCCTTCGGGGACTCTGTGGGCACCCCAGATCCCATTCACCTCTTATGGTGTTCTCAGCTGTAGGTTCTCACCCCAGAAATCTTGGCTCTGACCCGTGGTTCAGAAACTGTTCTTGGCTAACCCACTTTACTCAGGAGGATAGAGCAGGGTGGTGGGGGCAAGTGGAGGGATTTGCCAGTTGTTTCAGAACTGAGTAAAACCACCCACGTTCCTTGGGTTACACTCAAGGCTCTGATTTTTGTAGAAAATAATTTAACAGTGAAAGAATCCTTTGACCAAGGAAAGTTTTCACTCTACTTGCCAACAGTTCTGTTTTAGGAAGGGGGATCCCTTCCAGGGCCCGAAACTGGGCTCTTGTCTAACACTTGGAAATGAATTGTCCAAGGAGACACGTGTTGACAAAGTAAGAGATTTCATTGGAAAAGAGCACCTGGGTGGAGAGCAGTAGGGTAAGGGAACCCAGGAGAACAGCTCTGTCATATGGCTTGCAGTCATATGGTTTTATGGTGATGGGATTAGCTTCCAGGTTGTCTTTAGCCAATCATTCTGACTCAAGAGCCCTTCCTGGTGGTGCACGCCTTGTTCAGCCAAGATGAATGCCAGAGAGGATTCTGGGAGGTGGTTAGCCATGTGGTGTCTCCTTTTGACCTTTCCCGAACTCTTCTGTTGGTGGAGGCTTATTAGTTCCGTGTTCCTTACCAGGACCTCCTGTCATAAAACAACTCATACAAATGGTTACTATGGTGCCTGGCCAGGGTGGGCAGTTTCGATCAGTGTGCTTCCCCTAACAGTTCCTTTAACGTCCCTACCTTATGAGTAGGGTCACCTTTGTCTGTTGCTGCTATAGACTCTTAAACAAACTTTGAATTGCTCAGAAACACTGGAAGATGGCTTGCTGCGAGAAGCTCATTCTAGGGGGAGAACATGGTGAAAGGAATTAAAATGCACGTGAATATTTCTGTCATCTGTCTTGGTTTAGTGTTGTTTTCATATTTTTAAAGTAATCTCATGAGATAGTGTACCTAGGGAAATATCACTGTGACTGTTTCTGAGTTTACAAAACTGATTGCAGAAGGCAGATACATTGTTGACATTTTAAGTAGGAAAGGGAATTTGTGTTATTTCGTAATTTTAATTCAGTGTCTTCAAACTGAGGTGCTCTGTCTGGCAGTGCATCAGGCTTCTTATGGAGAACATGATGGGAGCATTTTAAGGAAATTAGTTTCCTGAATGTAAGTTTCACATGTGCTTTTTCTCCTAAAGTGTATTAATCTGAAAGGTGTTTGAGTTGTGCTTTTACCGCTCTTCTCTACCCTGGTCTCATTTCTGCCTTTCTCCTCCTTCATAAAGACAGCCTGCACCTGTCATCCTGAACCTTAGTGCTTTGCCACGGCAGTGTTGCTGTTAATACAGTTAATGACTCTAATGAATGGGTAAAAATTATTTTTGGTGTCTCACTGCCTGCTTTCAGCATAATTAAAAGAGGGTATAATAGAGTTGTTAGCTAATTAACAAAGATATTTTTTGATGGTAGCATTGAGGGTCATTGCCATAACAAGGTACTGGTTACATTGTCATCCACTTGTTAATGTAAGTTTCTCCATGCTTATAGTTGTTAACAAAGTCATTGATGCTGAACTGTTTCATTCACTAAAAGTAGTATAGTACTTATCCGTGGATACGTTAATGAATTGGAATAAGAAACTATTTCATTGAGATGCATTTCTAATTGAATTTTAAGTGTTAATATTTAATATTCATTAGGAACTTCCCTGGTGGTCCAGTGGTTAGGACTTGATGTTTTTCACTGCCAAGGGCCTGGGTTCAATCCCTGGTCAGGGAAATAAGATCCTGCAAGCTGAGCAGCCAAAAATTTTTTAAAAAGTACTCGTTCATCAAAATTTATAGTATATTTGTGTCTTTGGGTCAATTATGCAAGTCTGAGAGAAATGAAAATTTAGTCAAGTAGAAAATATTTATTATCTTCATGTCCAGAAAATTGGAGAGTATGTTTCTGATTTTTACATTACATGTATATGTGTGCATGTGTGCATCTGTACAGAGAAAGAGGGAAAGCATACTTTTGAACTTAAATCTGTGTTTGAGGAGGATTCAGTTCTGTGGGAAGGTGGGAAGAAAATGAGAATTTGAGAACAAACCTGAGAATTAGAAACCAGCTTGCTCACATGTTTTTATGTGGATGATAGTTGGTAATTAAGTCTGTACAGCTTAATTAACGTATATGCAGAGTACATCATGAGAAACTCTGGGCTGTATGAAGCACAAGCTGGAATCAAGATTGCCGGGAGAATTACCAATAACCGCAGATACGCAGATGATACCACCCTTATGGCAGAAAGTGAAGAGAACTAAAGAGCCTCTTTATGAAAGTGAAAGAGGAGAGGGAAAAAGTTGGCTTAAAGCTCAACATTCAGAAAACTAAAATCATGGCATTGGGTCCCATGACTTCATGGCAAGTATGTGGGGAAACAGTGGAAACAGTGGCTGGGGCTCCAAAATCACTGCAGATGGTGACTGCAGCTATGAAATTAAAAGATGCCTGCTCCTTGGAGGAAAAGTTATGACCAACCTAAGCAGCATATTGAAAAGCCGAGACATTACTTTGCCAACAAAGGTCCGTCTAGTCAAGGCTATTGAAAGGTTGTTGCTGAACCACTAAAAGACACCGGGATTCTTGGCCTCCAGAGGAGAAGAATTCAGTCCAGGGCTAGATATAAGGCTTGATCGCTCAGAGCTGTTGTGTAATAAAGCTTTATTAAAGTATAAAGGAGATAGAGAAAGCTTCTGACATAGGCATCAGAAGGGGGCAGAAAGAGTCCCCCTGCTAGTTTTTAGCTGGATGTTATATAGTCACTGCTGCTACTAAGTCACTTCAGTCGTGTCCGACTCTGTGTGACCCCATAGATGGCAGCCCACCAGGCTCCCCCGTCCCTGGGAATCTCCAGGCAAGAACACTGGAGTGGGTTGCCATTTCCTTCTCCAATGCATGAAAGTGAAAAGTGAAAGTGAAGTCACTCAGTCATGTCCGACCCTCAGTGACCCCATGGATTGCAGCCTTCCAGGCTCCTCCATCCATGGGATTTTCCAGGCAAGAGTACTGGAGTGGGGTGCCATTGCCTTCTCCATCAGTCTTAATGAAAGAAACTCAGAATGGCACCAGGCCCCTTATCCATAAGATGTATTTTGGGATAATCTTGGCACCAGATGAGTCATCCCAGGCCATAAAATGATTGACTTGAATCTTGTAGAAAGGCAGATTACCATACAAATAGTTTCATTTACATAGATTAGGGGAACAGTGTCTTGAGTATAACATACTGGTTTGTCAAGTCAGTTCTGAGACATTAGGTGGAACTGACTTGAAGACAGAGTCTGGGGTAAATGCATAGTACATTAACATAACTTAAGACAAACATTTCCATAAGAAAAATACATTGGTTAACTCAAGGTTTGGGGATAGTTAACTTCAGGTGGAACCATGTGTCATTATAGCAACACAGTATTTTAAGAGAAACCTCTTTTTAAATTTGTATAGGGAAGGGGAAAAAATATATCACTAGTTTGTTTCCTCCTGCCGCTTAAGAGAGAGATAAAAAATGTCTGACACTTGCAGCCTATTTCCTCCATTTGGAAACCCCTGGGCTCCCTGCCTGTTACCCTCTCACTATGGTTTTTCCAGTAGTCATGTATGGATGTGAGAGTTGGACTGTAAAGAAATTTGAGTGCCAAAGTATTGATGCTTTTGAACTGTGGTGTTGGAGAAGACTCTTGAGAGTCCCTTGGACTGCAAGGACATCCAAGCAGTCCATCCTAAAGGAAATCAGTCCTGAATATTCATTGGAAGAACTGATGTTGAAGCTGAAACTCCAACACTTTGGTCACCTGATGCAAAGAGCTGACTCATTTGAAAAGACCCTGATGCTGGGAAGGATTGAGGGCAGGAGGAGAAGGGGACGACAGAGGATGAGATGGTTGGATGGCATCACCAACTCAATGGACATGAGTTTGAGTAAATTCCAGGAGTTGGCGATGGACAGGGAGGTGTGGCATGCTGCAGTCCATGGAGTCACAAAGAGTCTGACACGACAGAGCAACTGAACTGACTGAAGTCTGTACAGCACTTAGACTCCAGCTGATATGAGTGACATAAGAATTTTCTCTCAAAATGTCCAATGTCAATTACATAAGATACTATGTCCGTTGACACTTAAATTTACAAAGAAAATTTTAGATGCCAGTTTAAAAACATGCAAGGGTTGTGTATAATATTTTCTCTGAATCCTAGAAAAAGCCAGGGCCAAGCATCTTTGAAGCCCAGCGCTTCAAAGGCTTCAAAGGTATGAGCCTTATTTCCTGTTCACTGTGGCATGACCCCTGATGTGGGGAGGATGGAACCGTGTGACAACAGTGCGAGGTTCTCCCTCTAGTTGAGTGTGTTTTGGACAGTGTCTTGAGTTTCAGGCACGATAGCGTTCAGTCCTTGCCCCCTCAGGCCCTGGTGGTCCTGATCCCCACTCTTATCCTTGTTGCCCACGACTGAAAGCTAAAGACACACCCAAAAGGGTGATTCTTAGAAAATGTTAAGAATGTGGAGGAGCTATGTGTGGCT
The DNA here is from genome assembly GCF_000754665.1 of Bison bison bison. Classification (NCBI taxonomy): domain Eukaryota; kingdom Metazoa; phylum Chordata; class Mammalia; order Artiodactyla; family Bovidae; genus Bison; species Bison bison. Next base: position 798,736 of record NW_011494178.1, on the reverse strand, counting down.
TAAGGGGATAGAAGTGGTCCAGAAGGGGTTCTGGTTGTCAGCTTATTTCACGTGGACAATCATAGAACTTAAACTCTAAAAATTGAGTGATTTTGAAAAATCATAAAACTAGTGTTAATATTTTAGTACAGTCTCTTTGAGGCCAATGGAAAAATACCTTCTTGGCTGGAGGGGAACTACTGGACCCAGGCACTGCCCGGAGCCAGGGACCTCCTCAGGTCAGACAGGGTCTCTCAGGGAAGCCGGAAGACAGGATCTGGTCTCTTGTGAGTTATAACTGGGAAGAATAGCTTTCTCTTTAGTTCTCTTTTTTAATTTTCTTTCTCTGTTCTATTTCGTTATTAAAGTAGCCCCCGGACTTGATATTATTTTAGATTCTTTAATCAAGCAGATCCTTTAATCTCACAGGCTCACAATTTTCTTTCAGGAAACGAATCTCCATCCTTACTGCTTATCTGTCTTTCCTGATTCAGGTTTTGCCCAGTCTCTAGGACTGAGTGCTTCCTGAAGAGCTGGGCAGTTTCTTCTGTACTGCCCACATCCATGCCTGATCACATCCTGATCCTGTTTCTGCATCTGTGTCCTGATGCTCTCCTGCCCCTCGTCTCTGTGTGTCCTGGGCTTTTCTGCAAAGTTCATACTATGAAACTCTTAGGAACCTATTATGTTCCCCATGCTGTCTTCATAAATCAGGTGGGGAGGCCTGGTGTCCCCCTGCAGAGGACTAGTCCCCCATCTCAGCGCCTTGACCCTCCTCCTGAGACATCTGGACTTTGGTCTCTGGAACTGGAAACCATACACTTACACTGTTTAAGAAAAGAAGTCATGTTCCCCCTTCTGTCCTCCATGTTCTCTGCTTGTTGTTGAATTCCTGTTCCCCCCTCCTGTCTGCTATGTTCTCTGCTTGTTGAATTCCTATTATCCCTCTCTTGACCTCCGTGTTCTTTGCTTATTGGAAGGAAGGTCAAGAGAGGTCCCATCAGATGGGTCTTTTGCTGAAACAGCTTGATGCTGCTCCACCCAGTTCTCATCCTTGAGTTTGGGTGAAGATACAGGTGGGAAGTGTTTGCAGGAAGCCGGGCTGGGAGGCCCAGGGTGAGTTTGCCCCACCTGGCCATTCGGTGCCTGAGCCCCTGCTTGGTCAGATCATTTTATATGGGGACTTGCTGTGGATGGTCCCCTCATAGTGAGTGTGGTGAAGCCCTGGTTAGTGTGATGTGACCTTTGGGAAGTGACCAGGGTTATGGGGTCATGAGTGGGATCAGTGTGCTTATGGGGAGAGACACAGAGCCACCTCTGTACCTTGAGAAGGTGGAGTGAGAAGGCGGCTGCAAGGTGGGAGGGGGGACCTCGCTTTGACCCCACTGCCAGCACCTGGATCCTGGCCTTCCAGCTGCAGAAGCGTGGGAACATGTGCTAGCAGCCAGAGCAAAACCAGATATTGCCATCTCAGCCTCTGCTAGAATTTTCACCTTGGATATTTATTTCAGAAGACACTTTTGTAGGACACCCAGAACCAGCTGGAGTTGGCGGGTAGCGCCTGCGTGTGTACCTGCTTGGCTGTGAGGTGCTCTGGAGAAGGGGTACCAGGGCAGGGCTGGGCCTGTTTGCTCTTTGCCTGTTGGTCCAGACTGGCCTTGACCAGTGGGCAGCCTCACAGCTCTCGGAACCCTGGCACCCTTGACCCAGGAAGCTTGGTGGCTCGGAACTCTATCTGTCACATCTGGGGAGATGATGTCAGGGTTTGCCTGCCCCTCGCAGAGTGATCATGTTAGGTCTCTCCCTGTTCATGCTGAGTGAAACCCTCTTTATCAGTAAAATACCACCTGGTCAGATGTGTGCCCTTCAGTGATGAAATACAGTTACACCTGACAGGTTATGAAGCTGTTACCTTCCCCTAAATCTAGAACCAAACCCTGTGTTTTCCAGTGACTCCTTTTTTATCGTTAATTCTGTAGAGAAATGGGCATTTCTGTGGTGCTGGCTGTCTGTCTTCAGTGGTCTGGCCGTGGGAACCCTGGGGCCTCGGGAGTATTCCTTGGCCATCTCATTGTTTCCGGGATGGTTGTGAGGGAATCACAGTTGTGTTTTCATCCTTCGGAGGAGTCAGGAGCCGTGTATAAATCACCCACCTTTGGTACTGTAGGTGTGCATTCCGCAGGTCAGATCTTGCACCCTGAGGGACGGTGCTGCTGTGGTGTGTGCAGCGCTCAGGGATGTGGTGCGCAGAGCGGACTCAGGGACAGGCTCTGCCTTCTTCTCACGCTGAACTCAGCCTTCCTCACCTGAGGCAGCATTTTAGTCTGAAGCCTTTTTAATGTAACTGAATGGTATCAGTGATAGAGAAATTCACCAAGAGCCTCCTTTTTTTATCCGGTCATGACAGGCTCCATTCTGCTTGATCAGAGGGAGTAGTCATCTTTGTGACTTTTTTCCCTGGGTTTTTATTATGTTTTCGTTGTTTTCTGTGGGATGCCTCTGGGCTTCAGGTGATGCCCAGGGTCGTCCCTGCCCCCTTAGGGGCCTTCGGTGCCCGTGGGGCCTGGGTCTCATCAACCAGACCTTTCCTGCCACCAGTCACCTTCTCCACTGACTCAGCAGGTTTTCACCTGCATTTGGGACTCAGGGTGTGTCCTTCCTACTGAGTGTCTGGAGCTCCTCACACATTCTCAGGTCTCGCTGGACATGTGCCTACATTTGTCAGGCTGGTGGGTCCCGGTCCTTGAGGGTGTCCTGCTGTGGGGGCCAGGTGGGGCCATGGGCCTGCCTGGGCAGGGCTGCCCCCCGGTCTCTCGGGACCAGTGGCATGGCCAGCGGTCTGTTTCCTCATGTGTAAAGTGGGGTGCTGGGGCGACCACAGAGCTTCCCGAGGGGCTGGGGCTGCACCTCCTTCCTGGGGCCAGGGATGGAAGGTTGTGAAAGAGGAAGGACATTCTCGGATCCCCAGGGAAGTTTGGGTCCTTCTTTGCAGCCTGTCAGGGTCACAGAGAAGGACAGAACCTTGATGGGGAGGGAAGGGGAGACAGTCGTTACAGGAGGTCTTGGGGGCCACATTTCCAGGACAGTCAGTGAAGGGTGGCCTGGATGTCCAGGAATGGGGAGGGATGAAGGAACCATGACAGTGAGATGGGATGAGGAGACCAAACACGAGGAAGCTGAGTGGGTCTACATGGGGACTCGTCTCCACTTCCCACCCTTGAGCACTGGAGTGCTTCCTTCCTGCTCCTTCCTGGTTTTCATCTGTGGAAGATGGAAACACTATAAACAGAGAAGCCTGGAGGTCAGGCATCCTGTGACTGTGATGAGTTATACCTAGATGGTTGGTTTACCTGATGCCCAGGTTAAACTCAAACAGACTTCCTCTTGTGAAAGATTTGCATGTGGCCTGTGCTGCCAGGAAGCCAGTCATACGTGTCCCCATTCTCTGTTTCTTTCTGAGGGGAAAAACCCATTTGCTCTCTCCACTTTTCCACCTTCATTTGACATGTGTTTTTGAACCATCCTTTGTTATAGTTGATGTTGAGATGTAATTACATTATTTAGTTTATATCATTTGCCCAATTTTCAAAGTAATAGAAGTACATCATAGAAAACTTGGAGGATATTGAGAAGTTGAAGGAAGAAAGTGATGATTAGTCATAACCGCAGCACCTGGCATTTTGCAGGTTTTTTGGGAGGACGATGCCTCCACTCCCCACCTTGTGGGCGTGTGACCCCCAGGTGGTTTTCTGCAGTGAAAAGCTGGGGGTCCTCAGTCCTCACCTTTCCCACAGTCTCCAACTCCCAGCCCCACCCTCGCCAGTGTTGTCAAGTGCAAATAGTTCAACAAGGAGCATGCTCTTAAGAGAGTTGAAAACGCTCTGGGAATTCATGGTTGAATGCAAAATTTCTAAGCCCCCAGGTTCTTACCTCCCCCCCGCCTGCTGTACTGCGATTCTGGGTACTGGTGGGAATAAATGTAGCTGTTATGAGTGTGTACTTGTGTCCCTGTAGCTTCTAACATAAATATGGTCGTGCTGTGCATCATATTCTCCAGCTAGTTTTCAAACTTAATGTGCTGAACAGCTTTCTATTTTAATGTACGTGCATAAAATATGCTTTATTCATTTAAAGAAACCTTTTTATTCCAAACCTTTTAGTTTCAGACTGAGGAAAATTTCAGGAAAGGACCAGTAGAATCTCAGCCCTGTTCACCCACAGTCCTTGTTTACCCTTGCTCTGTCTGTACTCACGCTCCATTCTCTGCACATAGCTCACAAACACTGTATTTTTTGTGAACCACGTGAGTGTAAGTGAGAAATGTCCTTGCAGGTCACCTCCAGGTCTTTCAGTGTGTTTCCTAGGAGTAGGGAGATTCAGTCTGCAGGCACGGTACAGGGATCACTGTAAACTTCACACCAGACAGTTGTGTGTAGCTTATCTGCCACCCACACTCCGTTCTTGTCAGTTGACCCAATCCGCCTTTTCTGGCCTTTCCCCTTTTGCGCAGACTCCAGGTGAGGATCAGTGTCACATTTAGCTGTCATGTCCTGTTAGCCCCTTTGCTCACAGCTTCATGTGCACAGTCCATTGTGGTGTGGATACACGGTATCTGCTTATGTTCCCCTGGTGATGGACACACAGGCTGTTTCTGCCCCACCCCCCCACCCCCCCAGTTCTGGAATAAGCAGTGTTGTAATAGTCAACCTTGCATACTCGTCTTTTTGAATATGTGGAATTGCTTAATACGTGAAGTTGCTGAATCAGTGAGTATTCAAGCATATAACTGATAGGTAGAGTGTTTACCAGTTGAAACTTTATCCACGTTCCACAGTTTCTACCCTGATGAAGAGGTGTCCTACCATTGTTTTAACTGAAATCCAAGATTACCAGTGATGTTGAGCATACTTACATAATTTTATTTGATATTAGTATTTACATGATATTTGGCATTATTTTATAAGTCACCTTTTTGTATTCTTTTTCTGTTTTTAGGATTGTGTTATGGTATTCCTTGTCTTATTCAAGAATTGCTTATTGGTTGTCAGTTGATACCCTTGGACTTTCAGGTTTTTTGGCCTTCCTGCATGTCTTGTGGGACCTTCATTCCCTGACCAGAGACTGAACCTGAACTCTGGCAGTGAAAACTTGGAGTCCTGACCACTGAACCTCCAGGGAAATTCTTTTTCTTAAATTTTTTTTAAATCTTTTTGGGGGATTTTCTAAGTAGATAAATCCTCAGTGAGTGCTAATTTTGTTTTTTCCTTTCATTATTTTTAAATATTTATTTGTCTTATGGCATGGTTTACCACAGGTAGTATTGTATTAAATACCAAAATAATCACGATATCCTTTACTTTTGGACACTCACAAAAAAGACTTTAACATTTCATCACAGCATGATTGTTTGTCATAGGTCTGAGTTAAACAACCTTTTAGCAGTTAAACAAATTTCCCCCTCATCTTAGTGTGCAGAATATTTTAAAAGTCAGGAAAACCTATTCAGAACCTGTGTGAATGGATTTCTCTCCACTTCTTTTATGCCTTGTTTTCCTCCCTGAGGAATCTTCCTTTTTTATTGAAGCATAGTTGACTTGCAATATTGTGTTAGTTTCAGGGGTATAGTGCAGTTATATATTCTTTTCAGATTCTTTTCCATTTTAGGTTATTACAAGATGTTGACTGTAAGTTCCCTGTGCTACACAGCAGGCCTTGTTGCTTGTCTGTTTTGTGTGTAGTGGTGATGGTGCTGTGTGTCTGCTAATTCCATACTCCTAATTTCCTTTCCCCCTAATGCCTTTTGTATAAAGTAACCAGTATTCTAACCCTGAACCACCTGGGGTACGTTGTGTCTACACACCTCAGGTGTGTTTACTCCTGGTGTGTGGAGGGTTTTGTGTTTTCATTGATGGAGTGTAGTGTCTTTGAGTTCAGCCCATTTGACTGGTATTTTGTCAGTGTCTTCCCTGGACCAGCAGGACTCTGTCGTGCCCCCAACCCTTTATGGTGACAGAGCCTCAGCTCCGGGGACTCCCAGCCACACGTTCAGGTACAGCTGGTCTGCCATGCCAGCTTCCTTCCCTGTTTCATTTGCTGCTGGCTTTTCTCCTGTGTCTCCTTCTTAATTTTTATTCTTTCACTTTGCTGGTATCTGTCTTCTGTAGAGAGCCTTTGTTAACATCTGTGAGTGGGAAAGCTTTCAGAATCCTCGGTGACTAAAAATATTTTATTCCCACATAAAATCTAATTTTACTGAGCATTGGAATGAAAATTCACAGTCATTTTCCTTCACAACCGCTGCTGTGCACCTGCGAGCAGCCTGATGACAGTTTGTGTTTCTTTATGGGTGCTCTTGGTCTTGGTGGTGGTGGCCGTGCTGACATCTCTGGGGACCACTGGCCCTTCTTCGTGGCTCCTCCCTCCCTTAGCCCCCTGTCTGCCCGCTGCTCCTGCTGTGGTCCCATCCTCCCCACTGTCACCTCCCTTGCCCCCACCTCTCCTGTCCCCTGCTCCTCTGGCCCCTTCTCCCCACCATCACCTCCTTCCCTAGCTACCCCCCCCACCACCTCCCTAGCCGCCCCCTCTTCCCTCGGCCCTTCCTCCCCACTCTGATCTGATCTGAAGTGTTTATCAAACCCGTGTCATGTGCAGTTTCCTAGTGGAATCCCGGATGCCCGCCGGCTTGTAACTGCGCCTCAGGGCCCTCAGCCTGTCCTCCTGCTTTATCACCATTGCTACGTTTTCACTTTAGATGCCTTTATTCAGATCTTTTTCACAGAATTTGGGGCACCGTTTCCTAGCACATGCCGTTGCCACGTTGGTGTCGCAAGGGCTGTTTCTCTGCTTCTCTTCTGTTGGTGGAGTCAGGTGCCCTTCCATCCTGTCATGATGTCCTCATGCTGAATGCCGGTTGTCTGTCCCATCTGTGCTTCTGAAATCCTTTGGGCCTGATGACAAGTATTGTTTCTAACAAACAGAATTTTCCCCAGTGATCTGAATCAGGCTGGAGCTGGCCGCTACGTGTCCTGTGACAGTGACCTGAGGAGGCTCTGCCCTCCCGCTGTCCTGGGTCACGTTAGCTGCCCTGAGACCCTCTGGGCAGCCTGGGGAGAGATCCAGCTCCCCCAGGACTTAGCACAGCATACAGGGAGGGGGCTGTTTCAGAAGCCTAAGTGCTTCCTTCTTTGGTGGCCGTGTTCTGTGAAGCCACTGAAGACAGAGTGGTGGGCTCGGCATCATGTTTTTATTGGCCGATCAATATAGGACCGTGTTTATGTATGTGTCTGTTGAAAGGCACCTTGTTAAATGTATGTTATTGATCTGCTCCTTGAACTTGATGGCAAACAGTGCTGTAACTTGCACTTGAACAAACTTTATCTAACACACATGCTTTCTCTGTTTTTTAAGACACGTCACAGTTTTCTTGGACTTGGGGACCTTGGAGAGGACTTCAACATGGAGTGTTAGGGCATTTTCAGCAGTGAAATCACCTATAAAAAGTGGAAAACTGCCACAAGCTGAGTGTGATAAGGATACTAGTGCCAGGGCCAGAAGGGGGAAGGCATGACTGAGCTCCACGGGGGGCACAGTGGAAAAGACCCTGTCTGCCAATGCAGGGGACAAGAGACACGGGTTCAATTCCTGGGTCAGGAAGATCCCTTGGAGGAGGAAATGGCAACCCATTCCAGTGTTCTTTCCTGGAGAATCCTATAGACAAGGGGGCTAAGCGAGCTACAGTCCATGGGGTCACAAAGAGTCAGACATGACTGAAGCGACTTAGCACAGCACCAGGGCTATGTGCACCAGAGCTTTCTGTGTATTGTCACTCTGTGCAGATTACTCTAATTCGAGTATCGATTTTGGGATACAACACAGATGAATTTTAGCGGGTAGGTGAGTTCAGGCTCAGGGACCCCAAAAGTGAGGACAGGCTGTGTTGCCAGAGACCCACTGGTCTCTGCATCCTCATCACCCCACTGGCCATTTTGCATGGCCCCCAATCTGTCCAAATTGCCCTCTGCTCTTCAGGAAATTCTCAGGATTTCTGTGTGGCTGGTTGGATTCTTTCTTGGTTTTTGCACCATTTATGAAATCTTTCAGGGGACATATTGGGCTCTGAGGAAAACAGTCTCTCCTGCTGACTCTCAGACTCTCACTGCTGCTCTCTGGGCACAGCTTCAGCCTGAGCCCTGGACTCAGGACTCCTGATTCACAAAGGCACAGGCCTGGTTGTTCACCCTTTCTCCTATTTGAAATCCTTCACCAACTCCCAGCCGCCAGTAGGACAGCTGAGACTCCTGGGCACAAGTTGTAAGTCTTTCCACCGTCTGACCCCTGACCCCTGTCCAGTGCTGGTGCTCAGCTCCTCTCCCAGCCCCGCCCCCTGCCTGCTCCCCGCTGGACCCTGCACGGCCCTCTCCCAGGCTCTCTTCTGGGACCACCTTCCCTCCCCCAGAGCCACCTGGCACTAGACGCTTCCCTGCTCTCTCACCTGCCTCTTGTTCTCAGAGGTCAGGGACCCTTTGTCCACGAGGCCTCCATAACTACGAGTGCCTGTCTGCAAATCCCTATGGAATACCTGAGGTCACTTCTTTCATAAGTTTTTACTGAGGAATAATTATGTTTTTGTTGTCTTTCAGTCGCTCAGCTGTGTCCAACTCTTTGGGACCCCATGGACTACAACATGCCAGGCTTCCCGGTCCTTCACTGTCTCCCAGAGTTTGCTCAAACTCATGTCCATTGAGTCAGTGACACCATCCAACCATCTCATCCTGTCGCCCCTTCTCCTCCTGCCTTCAACCTTTCCCAGCATCAGGATCTTTTCCAATAAGTCAGTTTCTTCCTATCAGATGGCTAAAGTATTGGAGCTTCAGCATCAGTCCTTCCAATGAATAGTCAGGGTTGATCTCTTTTAGTATGGACTGGTTTGATCTGCTTGCTGTCCAAGGGACTCTGAAGAGTCTTCTCCAGCACCACAGTTCAAAAGCATCAGTTGTTCGGCGCTCAGCTTTCTTTATAATCCAACTGTCACATCCATACATGACTACTGGAAAAACCATAGCTTTGACTATACAGACCTTTGTTGACAAAATGATGTCTCTGCTTTTTAATATGCTGTCTAGGTTTGTCATAGTTTTCCTTCCAAGGAGCAAACATCTTTTAATTTCATGGCTGCAGTCACCATCTGTAGTGATTTTGGAGTCCAAGAAAATAAAATCTGCCACTACTTCTACTTTTCCCCCTTCAATTTGCCATGGAGTGATGGAACCGGATGCCATGATCTTAGTTTTTTTGAATGCTGAGTTCCAAGCCAGGTTTTTTCACTCTCCTCTTTGACCTTCATCCAGGGGCTCTTTAGATCCTCTTCCTTTGTACTATTAGAGTGATGTCATCTGCATATTTGAGGTTGTTGATATTTCTACCAGCAATCTTGGTTCCAACTTGTGGTTCATCCAGCCTGGCATTTCACCTGATGTTCTCTGTATATAAGTTAAATAAGAAGGGTGACGGAATACAGCCTAGTCACACTCCTTACCCAATTTTGAACCATACAGTTGTTTCATGTCTGGTTCCAACTGTTGCTTTTTGACCCACATACAGGTTTCTCAGGAGACAGATAAGGTGGTATGGTAATCTCATCTCTTTAAGAATTTTCCACAACTCAGCATCATTTCTGCTTTGGCCCAGATGCTTCATGTCTTCTGGAGCTGTTTGTAATTGCCTTACGCTCTTCCCCAGTAGCATATTGTACACCTTCCGACCTGAGGGGCTCATCTTCTGGTGTCATATCCTTTTGCTGTTTCATATGGTTTATGGCCCCTTCAAGGTGAAGGGGCTTGTGTAACTCAATGAAGCTATGAGCCATGTCGTGCAGGGCTGTAGATGGATAAGTCATAGCAGAGAGTTCTGACAAAACGTGGTCTACTGGAGAAGAGAATGGCAAACCACCCCAGTATACTTGCTGTGAGAACCTCACAAACTGTATAAAAGGTCAAAAAGGTGTGACACCAAAAGATAGTCCCCCAGGTCTGAAGGTGACCAATATGCTACTGGGGAAGAGTAGAGGAGAATTACCGATAGCCCCTGAATGAATGAAACGGCTGGGCCAAAGCAGATACAGCACTTAGTTGTTAATGTGTTTGGTGATGAAAGACAAATCTGATGCTGCAAAGAACAGTATTGCATATGAACCTGGAATGTTAGGTCCATGAATCAAGGAAAATTGGACGTGGTCAAGCAGGAGATGGTAAGAGTAAACATTGATATTCTAGGAATCAGTGAACTAAAATGTAGAGGAATGGGCGAATTTAATTCAGGTGACCATTATATCTACTACTGTGTACAAGAATCCCATAGAAGAAACAGAGTAGCCCTCATAATCAACAAAGAGTCTGAAATACAGTACTTGGGTGCAGCCTCAAAAATGACAGAATGATCTCAGTTCATTTCCAAGGCAAACCATTCAACATCACAGTAATCCAAGCCTATGCCCCCACCACCGAGGCCAAAGAAGCTGAAGTTGATCAGTTCTATGAAGACCTAGAAGACCTCCTAGAACTAACACCTAAAAAAGATGTTCTGTTCATCATTGGGGATAGGAATGCAAAAGTAGGAAGTCAAGGTATACCTAGAATAACAGGTGAGTTCGGCCTTGGAGAACAAAATGAAGCAGGGTAAAGACTAACTGAATTCTGCCAAGAGAATACACTAGTCATAGCAAAGACCCTTTTCAGCAACACAAGAGACAACGTTACACATGGACATCACCAAATGGTCAATACCGAAATAAAATTGATTGCATTCTTTGTAGCCGAAGATGGAGAAGCTGTATACTGTCAACAAAAACAAGACCTGGAGCTGACTGTGGCTCAGGTCATCTGCTCCTCATAGCAAAATTCAGGCTTAAACTAAAGAAAACCAGGAAAAACACTAGGCCAGCCAGGAATGACTTAAATCAAATCCCATATGAATTCATAGTAGAGATGATGAATAGATTCAAGGGACTAGATCTAGTTAGCAGGTGCCTGAAGAACTGTGGACAAAGGTCTGTAATGTACAGGAGGCAATGAACAAAACCATCCCCCCAGAAAGAGTGGGAAGGATACCTCCGATTAAACTCAGAGTTCCAAAGAACAGCTAGAAGAGACAAGAAGGCCTTCTTCAATGAACAGTGCTTAATAATAGAAGAAAACAACAAAGGGGGAAAGACTAGAGGTCTCTACAGGAACATTGGAAACATCAAGGGAGCTTTCTGCCCAAAGGTGGGCACAGCAAAAGGAAAATAATGGTAGAGACCGAGTAGATGCTGAAGAGATCAAGATGAGATGGAAATAATACATTGAAGAACTGTACAAAAAAAGATCTTAATGAACCAGATTACTGTGATGGTGTGGTTAGTCATCCAGAGCCAGACATTCTGGAGTGCGAAGTCAAGTGGACCTTAAGAAGCACTGCTGTTAATAAGGTTACTGGATGTGATGAAATTCCAGCAGAACTATTCACATCCCTAAAGGAGGATGCCATCAGAGTTTTGCATGCATTATTTCAGCAACTCTGGAAGACCTATCAGTGGCCACAAGATTGGAACAGGTCAATCCTCATCCCAATTTCCAAGAAGGGTAGTACCAAAGAATGTGCTATCAGACAATCACACTCATCTCCCATGCTAGTAAGGTCATGCTTAAAGTCTTGCATGCCAGGCTTCAGCAGTATATGAACCAAGAACTTCCAGATGCCCAAGTTTAGAAAAGAGTTTAGAAAAGGAAGAGGAACTAAATTGCAAACATTCACCAGATTATAGAAAAAGCAAGGGAATTTCAGAAAAACAGCTATCTCTTTTTCATTAACCACGCTTAAAGCCTTTGACTGTGTGGATCATAACAAACTGTGGAAAGGTCTTAGAGAGATGGGAGTATCAGACCATCTTACCTGTCTCCTGAGAAACGTGTATGCGGGTCAAGAAGCAACAGTTAGAACTCTGTATGGAACAGCTGATTGGTTCAAGATTGAGAAAGGTGTGTGACAGGGCTGTCTGCTGTCACCCTGTTTGTTTAACCTATACACTGAGCACATCATGAGACATACCGGGCTGAATGAGTTACAAGCTGGAATCAAGATAGGTGGGAGAAACATCAACAAACTCAGATATGTGGATGATACCACTCTAATGGCAGGAAGCAAAGAGGAACTAAAGAGTCTCTTTCTTAATGAGGGTGAAGGAGAGTGAAAGAGCTGGCTTAAGACTAAATGTTAAAAAGACTAAGATCTTGGCATCTTCCCCCATTACTGCATAGCAAATAGAAGGGGAAGAGGTGGAAATACTGACAGATTTCCTCTTCTTGGGCTCCAAAACCGCTCTGGACGGTGACTGCAGCCATGCAATCAGAAGGTGACTGCTTCTTGGCAGGAAAGCGATGATAAACCTTGACAATATGCTGAAAAGCAGAGACATTACTCTGCCATCAAAGGTCTGTATAGCCAGGGCTATGGTCATCTTCCCAGTGGTCATGTATGGTTGTGAGACCTGGACCGTAAAGAAGGCAGAACGCCAAAGAATTAATGCCTTTAAACTGTGGTGCTGGAGAAGACTCCTGAAAGTCCCTTGGACAGCAGGGAGATCAGCCCTGAATATTCACTGGAAGGACTCATACTGAAGTTGAAACTGCAGTATTTTTGTCATCTTATGCAAACAGACATCTCATTGGAAAAGTCTCTGATGCTGGGAAAGACTGAGGGCAGAAGGAGAAGAGGGCATCAGAGGATGAGGTGGCTGGATGGCATCACCGATGCAACAAACATAAACTTGGGCAAACTCTGGGAGATGGTGAGGGACAGTCCACGACATCACAGAGTCAGACACAACTGGGCGACTGAATGAACGAGCAAATGAACTGTTTATGGGGTTCTTGTGGCAAGAATGCTGGAAAGTGAAAGTGTGAAAGTGAAAGTCACTCAGTTGTGTCCGACTCTTTGTGACCCCATGGATTATACAGTCCGTGGACTTCTCCAGGCCAGAATACTGGAGTGTGTGGCCTTTCCTTTCTTCAGGGGATCTTCCCTACACAGGGATTGAACCCGGGTCTCCCACACTGCAGGCAGATTCTTTACCAGCTGAGCCACAAGGGAAGCCCAGGAATACTGGAGCAGGTAGCCTATCCCTTCTCCAGGGGATCTTCCCGACCCAGGAATTGAATTGGGGTCTCCTGCATTGCAGGTGGATTCTTTACCAACTGAACTATAAGGGAAGCCAGTGCTTGAGTGGTTTGCTGTTCCTCCTCCAGTGGATCACATTTTGTCAGAACTGTTCGCTGAGACCCGTCTATCTTGAGTGGCCCTGCCCAGCATGGCTCATGGCTTCACTGAGTTACATGAACCCCTTCACCATGACAAGGCTGTGATCCATGAACGGGAGGAATCATTTATGTTCAATAAAATGGACGGATTTAAGTACTCAGTTAAGCGATTTCTGACAATTGTACATGACCATGTAAACACCCCCCACACAAGATAGAGAGCAGGGCCCTAGAACCTCCTTTATGCCCGTTTCTGGGAAGTTTCCCTCCTGAGGTCCCCAGAGGCGGTTACTTTCTGACTCTGTCACCTTAGAGTAGTTCTGCCTCTTCTTTTAAAAAGAGTGGATCCACATGGAATGCACATGATGGGTTTCTTTCACTCAAAATAATGTCTTTAAAGACTTACTCATGTTGTTGACAGGTCAGTCTGTAGCTGTCTCCTGTTATTACTGGTCAGGACTCCACCGTATGACTGTGAACAGACCATGGCCGTGTTTATCCCTTCTCCATGGGCTATTACCAGCGTTTGGCTGTCATGAACAAGATAAACCATCTGTGGATGAAGGTTTTCATTTCTCTTGGGTAAATTTTGGGAGTGGAACTGCTGGTCCATGCTGGTGTGTTTAACTTTGAAAGGATGTGCATAGTCATCCTTGCGTTATGCTTCTTTATATCCATCCAACGACACCATGAGGTCTGGGCATGCCCCACCCTCTCTGACACTTGGTGTCTCGGGGACCCTGCCACGTTTTCCTGTCATGGTTTCTGTATCAGGCTCTCGTCTATCACCTCCATGGCCTTCCTGTTAGGAACTGGGTCCCTGACTCCAGCCCTGATCCATTCAGGGTCTGGTAGGGGATGCACCCTTGAAAAACAGATACTTTTCCCATTGATACCAGAAGTAAATGTTTATTAATGGGCTTCCCACTGGATATTTTTCTGAGACTCTTGAGGTTGGTTGTGTGGTTTGACCTAGAATTTCGAGAGACTGGAGGCAGCTTGATGTGTATTGGGTTGAGGGTTCCCTGGAGACCCCACCCACGGACCTTGTCTGGAGTAAGCTGCTTCCTCCCTAGAGATTGACACAGAACCTTCTCTGGATGTCTCACCTCGTCCTGGACCCCTTCCCCTGGGAGCTGGTTGCTGCTTCCAACCTGAGACAAGTGAACGGGGCTGCGGGGGCTCCTGGCTCTGGAGGGGGTGAGCTTGGTGGGGCATGCGGGTTTGGGGGAGCAGTGACGTGGCAAAGGGGCTTAGTGAGCAGCAGGAGGGAAGGATGAGGCCTGTCTGATGTTGGCTGACCTGGGAGTTGGAAGATAGGTCAGAAACTGTCGAATTCAGCTTGTGTGACACCAATTGCCTCTTGGCTCCATGTTCCTAACAAAGTCATGAGGAGGATGAGGAGTCTTCTGCAAAAATGCATTTTGCTAATGATGAATATCAAACAGTTGCTATTAACTGTGAACTCGCTCTGGATTATTAAAAGGGCTTAAATATTGTAAATTAATGTTATAATTACTGTAATTGGATAAGCGTTGCTACTTGCTTTAATTAAAGCCTCTGCAGTGCTTACACGGAAGGAGCACATTGATAAGACCATGCCGTGGGATGACATTTAAAAAAACTTTTAAAATGGGGCCACTTTTTAAAGGAAGCCACCTTACCCTATTCCTGGTGCCTGCTTGTTAATCTCGTGTGCCCCACACACTGGCTGCCGTCTGAAGATCTCTGTGCTGTTAGACACTCCGAGGTCCCCTCCCATATGAGGACATTTGTGGGCCCGTGTCCTGAAAGGTTTTGAGCTGTTGAAGTTGTTCAGGGCTGTTGTCAGAGGGAGCATTTCTTTAGAGACAAGAAGGCGATTTGTTGGAGGAGGAACGTTGTGTAACGTCCGTTTATTCCTGATCCCCTGAGTCCGGTGGCTCTCTATGACTACATGGCTGCTGCCTCGGGACCTGCCGACCTGCCCCGACCTGCAGCAGCTGATGCTCCCAGGGATGGAGCTGATCCCCTCCCCACCCCCAGTCTGGCAGGCATTGTCCTGCTGCCCGTGGAAGGAGAGACAGAGATTCGCTTGGTAGGACGCTTGCTCTGGTGTCCACCACAGGGAGACCTGTGTGTGCATCTGTGTGCCTGCACATGTGTGCATGTTGTGTGCCCGTCTGTGTGTGTGAGCACGTGTGTTTCTCAGTGTAGGTTTGCTGCGGCGTTGGTGATGTTTGTTAAGAGTAAAGTGCGTGGTCCTTCCCCTCGTGGGCGGGATTCTTGTCCCCTGGTGGCCAGGAACTGTTCCTGTCGGCTTGTGTGCTTGCCCACTGTCTCTTGCTGGGTGACCTTCCCACCTCTCGTCACCTACTGACATGAAGCCTCTGTAAAGTCACAGTTTGTGGGCTCCCTGTGGGCTCCCTTTGCTGCCAACCCCTCTCCCCGCATGCCTCAGCTCCTCCACAGATCATGGCTCTCAAACAGATGACAAGCAGCCTGGCCTCGTGCACGATCTCCTCTGGACATTTTCCTCTCACTTCATAGAATTCTGAGCACAGGTTTGGTGGTGAACATGTGTACTTCTAATCCATAGTAAGCAGCCATTAAGTTGCATTATTACTAATATATCTTTATTAAATTGGAAACACTGATCATTTGAATAATTTGACAAGGAATCTTATCATCTAGATAATTTCTGGATGCACATTATCTCCTTTTTAAAGAGAAACTGAGGACTGTAGTGTTTTCAGGAGACACCATGGGTCTTGGTGGCTGTGATTTAGTTGCTAAGTCATATCTGACTCTTGTGACCTCATGGACTGTAACCTGCCAGGCTCCTCTGTCCATGGGATTCTGCCATTTCCTTCTCCAGGGGATCTTCCTGACCCAGGAATGGAACCCAGATTTTTCTGCATTGCAGGCAGATTCTTTACTGACTGAGCCAGAAGGGAAGCCCTGCCATGGGTCTCAGTTCCCTGCAGAGCTCTGCAGGCAGCCTTCTTGCCTTAGGTAGAGCGGAATACAGATGCCTTTGGAGGGCTGTGCTTGCAGTTGGGGGCCCTTTCCTGGAGCCTCGGTGGGAAGCCAGGGTTTGAGCACTCTTCTGCATGTCAGGGCCCGCATGGTGGCTGACTGTTGGGGGC
>NW_011494178.1:779290-782237 GCF_000754665.1 Bison bison bison | reverse complement strand
CAGACACAGTTTTCCCGCCACTGACAAATGGAGCCTGGTGTCTGCCACAGTGGTGTCTGCGCCTCTCTGGCTCAGGGGCCACACATGTCCCTCTGCTTCTCCGCCTCGACTGTGTGGTTGTGAGGTCACATGTTTGTGTGGTCCTGTGGTCATGTGGTCTTGTGGTGGTGCCAGAGTAGGAAAGAGGACCGTCTGTATGTTGTCAGCCCATACCCTGGGTCCAGCTCTGGGCTAAACACTGAGGGTGCCTGTGAGAGTGAGATTCACTGTGGGGGAGCTCACGGCTGATGGAAAATCCTTTCTCCACCTTTTTTGTACAGTCCCCTGTCTAAGGAACTTTTCCCCTGGTCTGCGGCACCTGCTCACAGACATTCTACATGTTGGCTTCTGTGCTTCGGCCTCTGGGGGGCGGTCACGAGCCATTGTAGCACCTAAGGTTGACTCAACCCTCTAGAGCCCACTGTCACCCTGGGCCTGACCCTTCCCCTTGAAGAGAAGTGGACAGAGAACAAGGATGTCTGCAGCTTCAAGCAGGGGCGAGTGGTCTTGTGTCCAGAGCTTGTTAAAATTGTAAACTCGGACCCTTCAGAAAAAGGAGAAATGTGTGGCGTTGGAAGAGACAGAGAACATGTAGCAGCTCGACTGAGACGGTCGGGTGTGAGGGGTGAGCAGACGAGGGGCACAGAACAGAGTGGCTGTTGGATCAGTTCTGGGGGCAGGGGCCCTGGAGGGGAGAGGCTGGATGAGGGTGATGGCCTCGTGGCCTGGCTCACACTGCTGTCTGGTTTGTGCCAGGTTCAGGCTTGGACCCTGAAATCGTTCCTCCAGAACTGTGGCCCAAGGGCTGGAGAGGCCTGCCCTGCCCAGAACCTTAGTGAGCACAGCTCAGCAAGTGTCCTGCTCCGCCCTGGTCCCCAGGAGGGAATGGCCCATGCAAGAGGTGCCTCCTGTAGGCACACCGCCGCACAGCAGCCTTAGACGGCGGTATTCGGGAGCTGACCCCGCTTCCCATCTGGTGTCCGTTGTCCCCTGACCCAGCTCAACTGGCTACTTCTCTGTTGTGCCCCCTATCCCAACACATTCAGAAGCCCTGGAGACCCTTCCCAGAGGGGCCCGATCCGGCCTTTCCCTGTGCATAAAGTCGTTGGGGCTCCCAGCTTTGGGGCCTGCCACCTCAAGTCTGCACCACCAAGGCTGATCCAGTCGCTCTGCTTGTTTTTCTGTTCACTTTCTCAACACCTAGTGCTGCTGTGAAGGGGAGCACTAACCGTCCCTCTGACACCCGTGTCCTCTGCAGCCAGGGACCCCACCCCCAACAGCGCTTTCCAGTCCGCGCAGGTCCAGCCTGGACGCCCTCACCTTCTCATCAAGAGTCACTCTCTTGTCCTAAAGCCCCCCTACATGTCACCCCATCTCACCTCTTAGAATTAGTGTTTTCCTTATATTGTAGTTGATTTTTACTCACAGTCTGTCCCCCTGCTATTTGTGTGAACAGTATGAAAAATAATGTCCTCGTGTGATTCGTTGTTTTTTTTTTTTAACTTTTTATTTTGTATTGGGGTATAGCAGATTAACAATGTTGTGATGATTTCAGATGAACAAGGGGACTCAGCCAGCACGTATACATGTATCCATTCTCCCCCACACTCTGCTCCCATCCAGCCACATCACATTGAGCAGAGTTCCCTGAACTTTACAAAATTTATGCACTGATACATAATCTTTCATCCAGTATTTCTTGATTGAAAGTGAGAGCAGCTCTGAGATGCCCTCAGTCAACTCTTGCAGATGAGGAAGCAGGGCTGGAGGCTGAGTGACTGGAGGGCGGGGCTTGGCTGTGGGGGAGGATTCTGTAAGACACTCAGAACTTGTCAGTTGTCCGTTCTGTCTTTTATGAAACTCAAGCACCAGATGTAATTAGTATGGAGAGGCTGTGTCCTCAGCTCCCTGGGAAGTGGGAGCCCATGAAGCATGGCACGGCTCTCAGCTTCAGGAGAGGAGGGCGTCTCCCGGGAACTTCGTGTTCCCACTTTGCAGCCCTTATGCTGAGAAAGTGCACGTAATGCATGAGTGTATTACACGTGCATTGACTATCAATTGCAGTTAGCATTTTGCTGGCACTGGGAAGAAGTACAAGTTAAGGGCTTTCAAGGGAAGTTTGAGTTCAGTTATGGATGGAAAGATGGGTCCACCGTTGACACACAGCCTGCGGCTCTGGTGCGAGTGCTCGCTGCACTTCTTCCTGGGTTGGGAAGGTGCGGACAGTGAGCTTGGTGGGCGGCGATGCCTGTGTTACAGGAGAGAATGTGCCAGAGCTGCTCACGTGGCTCCTGCACAGCATATCCAATAGCAGGAGAGGACTGTGTGTTTGTTAATCAAGGTTGTTGAGTGCAGTTTGGGGAAGCCTTGTGGAACTCTCTTCCTTGTGATTCTGGGACTTCCAGGGAGGCTTCTGCTCGTCACCTTATTAGTGCTGTGTGTCCAGTTCTCAGAGCCTCACGTGTGTGGGCAGGAAGGTGAGCCATCATGGGCCCTGCGAGTTTGGAAGGGGATCTCAGGTCCCTGCGGGCCTTGCATGTTCACAGGAGCTCCCATTCTCAGCTTTGCCCCTGGAGTCGTGACTGTCAGACATGCTCAGAGTGATGGTCCTCAGATAGCACTGCCCTGCCTGTGTCTCAGTGACAAAGAACAGGTGAATGTATTAGAACCCGCTCATTGTACAGGAGACAGGGATCAAGACCATCCCCATGGAAAAGAAATGCAAAAAAGCAAAATGGCTGTCTGGGGAGGCCTTACAAATAGCTGTGAAAAGAAGAGAAGCGAAAAGCAAAGGAGAAAAGGAAAGATATATGCATCTGAATGCAGAGTTCCCAAGAATAGCAAGGAGAGATAAGAAAGCCTTCCTCAGCGATCAATGCAAAGAAATAGAGGAAAACAACAGAATGGG
>NW_011494178.1:756619-779190 GCF_000754665.1 Bison bison bison | reverse complement strand
TTAGAGATACCAAGGGAGCATTTCATGCAAAGATGGGCTCGATAAAGGACAGAAATGGTATGGACCTAACAGAAGCAGAAGATATTAAGAAGAGGTGGCAAGAATACACTGTACAAAAAAGATCTTCACGACCAAGATAATTGTGATGGTGTGGTCACTCACCTAGAGCCAGACCTCCTGGAATGTGAAGTCAAGTGGGCCTTAGAAAGCATCACTACGAACAAAGCTAGTGGAGGTGATGGAATTCTAGATGAGCTATTTCAAATCTTGGAAGATGATGCTGTGAAAGGGCTGCACTCAATATGCCAGCAAATTTGGAAAACTCAGCAGTGGCCACAGGACTGGAAAAGGTCAGTTTTCATTCCAGTCCCAAAGAAAAGTGAAAGTGAAGTCCCTTAGTCGTGTCCGACTCTTTGCGACCCCATGGTCTGTAGCCTACCAGACTCCCCCTTCCATGGGATTCTCCAGGCAAGTGTACTGAAGTGGGTTGCCATTTCCTTCTCCAGGGGATCTTCCTGACCCAGGGATCGAACCCAGGTCTCCTGCATTCCAGGCAGATGCTTTAAACTCTGATCCACCAGGGAAGCCAATCCCCAAAAAAGGCAATGCCAAAGAATGCGCAAACTACGGCATAATTGCACTCATCTCACACGCTAGTAAAGTAATGCTCAAAATTGTCCAAGCCAGGCTTAAGCAATATGTCAACTGTGAACTTCCGGATGTTCATACTGGTTTTAGAAAAGACAGAGGGACCAGAGATCAAATTGCCAACATCTGCTGGATCATGGAAAAAGCAAGAGAGTTCCTGAAAGCTATTTCTGCTTTATTGACTATGCCAAAGCCTTTGACTGTGTGGATCACAACAAACTGTGGAAAATTCAAGAGATGGGAATACCAGACCACCTGACCTGCCTCTTGAGAAACCTGTATGCAGGTCAGGAAGCAACAGTTAGAAATGTACATGGAACAACAGACTGATTCCAAATTGGAAAAGGAGTATGTCAAGGCTGTATATTGTCACCCTGCTTATTTAACTTCTATGCAGAGTATATCATGAGAAACGCTGGGCTGGAAGAAGCACAAGCTGGAATCAAGATTGCCAGGAGAAATATCAATAACGTCAGATATGCAGATGACACCACCCTTCTATCTTCCTCCCAAATTCTCACTCCTTCTGAGCAGTTGCTGAGCTCCAGGGAGGCTGTTTCTGTGATCAGTGACAGGGCCATTTTGGCCTGCTGAGGAGGTGTCTGGATTAGAGCTGCTCGTCACCAGCTGCCTTCATCTTATTTTTTACATCTTTAACTCGCTCCTTCTCTACTGATCATCTCTGAAACACAATCCAGACCCAAAGTCAGGCTGGTCTGGTTTATAGGAGGGTAGTCTTGTGTCCATGGTCTTGAACTCCCAAAGCACCTGGAATTTCTAAGGTTGCAGAGGTGTCTGTACTGTGAGTTTAAGCTGAAGTTTCCAGGGTCCTAGGTACCGCTGTGGGCTAATCTTTTCTTGTTTGTTTGGATGGGAGCCAATCTGGGAATCTTACCAACATTTATATTCATGTGTCTGTGGGAAACTGCAGATTTCATCCTGCTCTGTTAGTTCCTGCTGGGTTTTCCCAGCTAGGTCTTCCATTTTGAAGAAGAATGCTGTCTGTTGCTGATTTCCCTTGCATATGATCTTTGCCGAGAGTGTTTGTAAACCCCTTGGAAAACCAGGGATAAGGTATTGTCTTAGAACAGAAGATACCAGATGGCATTTTGCTGGAACAGAGTGGTACCTTAGTCCATAGTTACAAGTTCCAGATAATCAGTTCACAGTGGGTCACGGATTCTCCAGGACCTTCAGAATCCAGTCGTTGAAGCAGGATTGAAGGGCTCCTGTGAGGGTGTTGGGGCTGGCTCTCTCTCCAGCTCTGACCCTGCTCCAGATTGCCGTGGTCTTGCCAGAGCCTTCTCCATGGGCAGCCTGTGGCCTGCAGCCTTCCCTCATCACATGCAGCCACTCCAGGAAAACTGTGACTGTCCTTTGGTCAATGAATAGCAGGCACATCCTGACCAGTTGCTGTGCTCAGGGGTGGACTGACTGACTGAGCAGGTCTGGTTGTGCCCACCCTGAGCATGGCAGAGTCCTTTGTGATTGAGGGGGTCCCCAAAGGAGGATGAAGGCAAGACCCAGGCAGAGGACTTCCTGCTCTGTAGACAGAGACGACACACTTGTAACTTCTTCCCAAGAAGCTGTTTCTAACTCCTTGGTTGTTTACTCTGTCTGGTACATGCTGCAATGTTAGAGGCACTTTTTTGCAGAGAGGTCATGATTGATCAAACAGCTCTGCTTTCTGTACCTGCCATTAAGTGAGACAGCAAAGCGTTCCTGTTCAATAACAGTTTTATGCTCACCATTCTTCTTGTTAAAGAGGGTCTATAAATTAGATAGCAATACATAAATGAAAATTATCCTCTCTATGAGATGACCCGGACACACAGAGCAAGACCAGGAGGAATGACAGCCCCCAATACCGAGTAGCTGTGACTGTGACTTGGGGTCATCTGAATTCTGGTGTCCCGAGGGCAGAGGGTCTCACTGTGGTCATAACAGGCACAGGCCTGAGTCCTGCGTCTCCTGCTTGGGCAGAGAACCTTAGTCATTCTTGACTCAGAGAAATTTCAGCAGCTTCTGCAAATGTTGGATTCTTCATACGCTTTGGGGGCTTTTATTTCCTTTTTGAGAGGCTTTGCTTTCTGTGGGTTTGCCCAGTGGGCTAGTAGCACGAAGCATTTGTGTTCTGAAAGCATTCATGAACCTAAGCTCTCCTCTGGTCTGGTGTCAGGGGAGACACTCTCAGCTTTACGCTCGTGCTTGCGCTCTGCCCTCCCGTCTCTGCCTCTCGCTCTTGTTTTATGCTCCTCCAAGCCTGAGGAGTGGGTAGCACCCGCAACTGGTTTATCTGTTTCCTGAACGACCTCTGGTTGCTTTTACCCTGTAACCAAAATGCAGTTTTTCTTTCCCTTTTTTACTGTTACCTGTTTTCCTTTTGATCTTGATGCTGCTTTTGAAACAAGGGGACAGTGGCTAAAAGGACTTTAAGGAGGGACCAGGGGATGAGTGAAGAGCTGAGGGGGAGACCTGTGGGATGGGGTGCACTGGGTCTGTTGTCACCCAGGTGCAGAGTGGATTGGGGGCTTCCCAGGGCCCAGGGCACCAGGAGGTCCCTGCTCCTGACATCTCCTGAGTCAGGGTCCTGTGGGTGTAGTGTTTCCTGCCCCTGTCTCAACTTCTCCTGTTTGATCGTGGGTGTGGTTCCTGCCCTTGTTTGTTGTGAAGGTCAGAGAAGGTTACAGGCTTTCAGTGTTGCTCTGCTGTCTCCACCTCTGGCCTTTTAATTCCTCCAATGTCACTTATTCTTGCAATGCTTGGTAAGTTAATATCGTTCAAAGAGTATTTTGTTCTGAAATGCTGTAATTTCTTTTGTATTAATTAAAATATGAAGCAAATGTATAGGAAAGTGTCTGGTGCACACGTTACAGATCTTGTGCTAATAGCAGCGTAGTGATTGTAAAGCAATCGCAAATACGGAGCCACAAGTGCCTGGTGTGCAGATAATTGGATCGCACACTTAGCGCTTTGCCACCTATCGTTTTTGAAGCACGTTCTGTAAGTGAATCTTCGTTACACTGTAAGTTGTTTTTCTATAGTCCTCATTTATGACATATGCCACATCATGATTTCCTGTATCTTTTGTTTATTAAGCATATTTATTACTATTTTCAACATGATGTGAAGTCGCTCAGTCGTGTCCGACTCTTTGCGACCCCATGGACTATAGCCTACCAGGTTCCTCCGCCCATGGGATTCTCCAGGCAAGAGTACTGGAGTGGGTTGCCATTTCCTTCTCTAGGGGATCTTCCTGACATCAACTCTAAGAAGTTTAAATTGAGTTTTATTGGCCAGTTTTGTATTCCTGATTTTTAAAAACTGGGGACAGAGGCTAAAGAATATTTCCCTGAGTTGTGGATCAGCCTCCAGTGTTACTGTGCGGCTGGTTGTCTCTCTGAGGCTGATTGTCTCATTTCTAGAGTTTCTGTTACTGAGGGATGCGAGTTTAGATGCAGCAGCAGAACTCGCTAAGACAAGCTTGTTAGTAGTGGATCCGGAGGTTGCTGTGGGGCTGGAGCTCCTACTGCAGAGCCCGTAGGAAAGAAAGGGCTGCTCAGGGCAGGTGAACGTGAAGCCGTCAGCTTCAGGATGGCAGGACACAAGACCTGGGGTCCCCACTGGCTCTGTCTTCTCTGCTTTCTGTCTGAGAACACAGCGCTGCTGGAGTGTCCACAGCATTACCACCACCTAGTCCCACGGCCGTGCAGCCCAGGCCCCAGGGAGGAGGCCGCTTGCTTGTCTCTGGCCTGGCTCTGACGGTGCGCAGGGAGCTGCCTAGCCTTTGGGGCTGGAGGATGGGTTTCTGAGAAAGAGGCTTCCTGTCTCCTGTGAGGCAGCTTTCAGAAGTTTCACTCTCTCCCTGGAAGTGAGCACGATGTCTCTGGAGGACCAGGCAGCCCTGCTGCCTCCCTGGAGTGTGACCGATCAGCTGGAGATGAGGCTTTGACCGTGGGACACCAGGCAGAGAGGTGGAAAGGAGCCAGTGCTGGGTGCACAGAGCTGCAGAATCATCCTGGCCCCGAGGTTGGGACTGTGCACCCGCGCCCAAGGGGACCTTCACTGTTACACAAACACAAGGTGATAGACACGAAGTGAGCTTCACAGAGGACATGGGGAGTGGAGCCCCAGACTTCTGCCAGAGTGTGTAGTGTCTGGAACTGTAGGCTGTGCATCCACTGCATGTGAGCCGTGGCAGAGGCTGGGGAGAGGGAGTGCCGAGGGGCTGTGGGTCTGAAGGCCAAGCCTCAGCCCCCGAGCACGACTCAGTGCAGAGGGCAGTGATGCTGGTCCTGGGCGTGTAGTTCAGTAACGGAGGTGGGGACCGTCTGCCCTGACGGACGCACAGTAGTCTGTTGGCTTTCTTCCCAGGGAAGAAGGAGACAGCAGAGGGTAACCGAGTTGGTGGGAGGAAGAATTAGGTGCAGGAGAGATGAGGAAAACCAGTTTGTGACAAAAAAAATGTAGTGGAATTGGAGAAGGCAGTTTAGAACCCGATTTGCTGGTAATGAGATGCCTATGACATTTCAATTAAATCTATAATTATAGAGTAATATGTTATAAATGAATAGATAGAAACAGATGGAATTAAACCAACTCTATGCCCTTGCACTTGATGCTAAAGAGATTCCATCGAAGTGGTGATAAAGATGGGGATAAGAGATTATTTGTCAGATGCCATGCAAGACCTAAACTTCTAAACTGGGCTGAGAAATCAGATTGAAGTCGTACCACTCAGCTTTGGAGTACATGAACAACTGAATCTATGACACAGTTCTGATTGCACTAACAAGTGTGTGCTTCCCTGGTGGCTCAGTGGTAACGAATCCACCTGCCAGTGCAGGAGACCTGGGTTCAGTCGCTGGGTCAGGAAGATTCCCTTGGAGAAGGGAATGGCAACCCACTCCAGTATTCTTGCCTGGAGAATTCCATGGACAGAGGAGCCTGGCAGGCTACAGTCCATGAGGTTGCAAAGAATTGGACACAATTGAGCAACTAACACTAACTTACATTCTTAAAACTTTATTAGATGATCTCATTCTCTCAGCATGGGAGCTCACTGTTAAATGAGCACCTCTGATGTGATGCCCAGAGGAAAAATATGAAATTCTGATTGGAATTGATAATATGTATACTGGATCTTTTTCACCTCAATGTGATATTTGGAAGAATACACCTCTGGGAACAAGCTCTGCTTCCTCACCTTGTCTGTGGATACGAGGAAGGTGGTTGGTTAATTGAGGTTTTTGGAAAATGGGGAAGATGCCAACTTTGGCTGCAGGGATTCAGTGAAGATTGGCAGATCCCTGTGTGTCTTATCAGGGATGAGATAAAAGAAGGAGAACGCGTGTGTCATCTCTTGTGTTCCACTGTGCTTTGCCATGACCTCTTCTTAGCTATCATAGAAGATGCCCTTAATTTAATACTATTTTGAATCAAGATTGTCTTGGAACTTCCCTAGAAGTCCAGTGGTTAGGACTCTGCACTTGCATTGCAGGGACGAGAGTTCAGTCCCTGGTTGGAGAACTAAGATCCCACAATCCACGTGACTTGGCCAAAAAAGGAAAAAAAAAAAAATGACCTTTTAACCAACTAAATAAAGTTTTAAATTTATACATTTTTCTCATCTTGTTAAAGGATCAAGAGCACAAAGACATATGATCTGCTGTTCCTATCATCACATACGTATCTTGGTGGTTTATGTCCTTTTTACAAGGCAAAAAAGGAACTGAGGTATTTTTGGATGGTCAGTTGAAATTATTTGGATACCATAAATTAGGTAAAGAGTAACTGGTGTAATGTTTACACTTATGTGCATATGATGTAATTAAGCAAATGTTATTTTGTGATTTGGAAAGTAGACTCCTATAATTTCATCTGTTTCATTCTTAGGGAAAATATATAAAATATAAACATGAACCATGCTCCGCTTTCCATTCTTGAAGTGTGCAAGAGTTCTTAAAACATTCTTTTCAGCACTAAAGAATAAAATGGAAAATTTTTACGTTGAAATTATACAGTGTAATTTAAAGGAGGTTTAGGGCATAAAAAGCTTACTGACGCTGCTGGTTGGACCCTCCTCTGGTGCCTGCTCTGCAACCTGAACCTGTTCCCTCTGGGACTCCAGACCCAGGGCCAGAGTTGGGGGGACACTCTGGCATGGGGACACTCTGCCCCCCAGCTCTGAGCACTCAGAAGATCCAGGGCTCTGAGGATCCTTCCCACACCCAACAAGGTATCCGCACTCTTCTGGCCAACCCATCCCAGGATGCCTCTTGTCCTTCTTGGGGGGTGCCTACTTATCCACCTTCTGGAGCTCAGAAGCTAGACTTGGGGTGCTTGGAGTGTGAAGGATGAGGGGAGCAGGTGGTTAAAAAAAAGGCCATTTGAAGGCAGTCATCACTTGAAAGACAAAGGACATTGAATTATGAACGGTGACCTCTTGTTAAAATCAATCTAGAGGAGGAACCAGAAGAGAACTTAGAAAAAACTCTGGTACATCTTTGAAGGGAGATTTCACATTTCATCTGTAAAGTAAAGCATATGCCATGAAAAAGGAAGAATTTCAGAATAGTTTTGTTTCCCCTTAGAATCAGTAGAGGCAGTGAAAAGTTACGTGGATGGAACTACTATGACTTAAGTAGTTACTGGCTCAGGGCCATGGCACACAGGCTGAATACATGCCTTTGGCCCCAGGGCCCATGCTTGTTTTTGTTATTTGTTGAGGTTTAAGATGTTTCTGTCAATGTTCTGAGGCGTTTACATGGATAATAAGGGCTTAGTCTATAACCACCTCAAGGGTAAGTCCTGTTATTATCTCCAGTTTACTGATAAGCAAACAAGTGCACAGAGGATGTGTTACTAGTAAAGAATGAATCCTAGGTTCAGACCTCTGCTTCAGATCTTGGGTTTTTAACGAATATGCCATGTGGGACACCTATAAAATAAGGATACATAGTTATGTAAAAGCACCAATTAGAAATATTACAACGATAGCCCTTGAGATGAAAACTTGGTAGATAGTCACAGATCAAGCATAGCTGGAAAAAAATTAGTGCACTACAAGATCAAGCTGAAGACATTTCCTAGAGTTAAGCACAAAAACAGAGAACATGAGAAAACACAGTTTTGCAGTTGCTGCTGCTAAGTCGCTTCAGTCTTGTCCGACTCTGTGCGACCCCATAAAACAGCAGCCCACCAGGCTCCGCCGTCCCTGGGATTCTCCAGGCAAGGACACTGGAGTGGGTTACCATTTATTTCTGCAATGCATGAAAGTGAAAAATGAAAGTGAAGTCGCCTATTCGCGTCCGACTCTTCATGACCCCATGGACTGCAGCCTACCAGGCTCCTCCACCCATGGGATTTTCCAGGCAAGAGTACTGGAGTGGGGTGCCATTGCCATCTCCCAGTTTTGCAGTAGACAGATCCGAAATGCAAAAATGCATCTAATAGAAAAGCTGAAGAAGGGAATTACAGGAAAAAAGTGGTTAATCAATATTTCTGATCAAATGGCTGATACTTTTCCAAACTGATGAAAATTGTTTTCAGAGAGAAAAATTGAACCACCTGTGAGGTTGGAATAAAGGCAAATAAAACTTGTCTTTGTGAAACACCACAGACTCTGGGATCAAGACAGAATCTCAAGAGACATGGTCAAGGAAATAGAAATTGCTTAAAGATTGACAGGATATGTCTCAACAGCAATAGCAGGTGTCTGCAGATGTCTGTTAAATTTTTTGAATTCCACTTTCAGTATTAACAGTGAAATAAAGATGTTTTCAGGCATACAAGGACTTGGAAAGTTGACCATATAGAGACCATGTTGAGAGGAAAACAGGGGCATGTTTTTGAGAGTGAGGAAAAAAGAACCCAGAAAGATGCAAGCAAAAACACCAAAGACACATTTATGAGTATTGATTTTAGAGTAAGGGATACATTTTCTGTTTTGTAAGCAGCCATATTTGGTATTCACGTAACACCAGACACCAGGTGGTATCAGAGAATGTGTGTTCTGGAGGGGGAAGGTAACACTTGGAGGAAGGTGAGGGCATATGAAAGGTCTTTTGTTCAAGAGGATGTTAGAGGTACTGATTCATTGATAGTTTTGCTAGAAAAATATGTGTGTAATTACATGGATTAGAACTTTAAGGGAGAAATAAATATATAGGTACAAAAGAGTAGAGTGAAAATTCTGTATACAATAATAATGCAGGGAAAAAAAGTACAAAGGAAAACATAACATGAACTATCAGAACAAAATAAGTCCCAGTTTGTCAGTAATCACAATAAATATGAATGGAAAAAACTCATATGGTGGCCTAGTGGTTAAGATTCTGGGCTTTCACTGCCATGGCTTGAGTTCAGTCCTGGTTGGGGAACCGAGATCCTGAAAGATTCATGGCATGGCCAAAGAGAAAAACCAGACTCTCAGATTAGATTAAATACAACACACAGTTCTGTGATGTGTACAAGAACATGCAAAAAGTGTACTGAGAATAGATGTACTTGTGGCAAGATTAATAGAGAAAATAAGGAAATTCAAGAACATGAAGAGTTAGGGATGAAAAAAGAACCATATGATAATTTGTAGGAAGTTTTGCAGAGAAGTTAGAAGATCAAGATGAAATGTTTGGTTTTCTTAGTGAATGTAAGTGTCATAGACTGACTCAATGAAAATTAGAAAATGTGACTGGAACAGTAACCATGGGAAAATTAGTTTTTCATAGATGTATTTTTATGAAGGGCTTCCCAGGTGGCACAGTGTTAAAGAATCTGCCTGCAGTGTAGGAGACAAAGGAGGCGTGGGTTCGATCCCTGGGTCGGGAAGATCCCCTGGAGAAGGAAATGGCAACCCACTCCAGTATTCTTGCTTGGGAAATCCAAAGGACAGAGGAGCCTGGAGGGCTACAGTCCATGGGGTTGCAAAGAGTCGAACACAACTTAGTGACTAAGCATACATACATGCACTTTTATAAAAGGCACTGACTCAATTTCAAAAGTAAATTCTACAAAACTTTTTGGAAATGATAATTCTATCTTATCTAAACTATTTCAAGAAAATGAGTATCACCCTTTTTAATGAATAATCCCATAATTTAGTAATGAATCAGAAAGGGCTAATTTCAATTGAGACCAAATATAAATTTCATAAACACACTATAAGCACATTGAAATAACTGTTTATTAAATATGACCAGGCTTTGTTCCATAAATGTAAAATTATTTCAATAATAGAATCTCTGTTGTAGGAATGCATAAGATGAACATGTAAAAAGAGAAAAAATACAGTTATATCAGTAGATACTGAAAGACCTTGAAACAATACAGCAGCCATTTATGACAAATTCTAGGTGAAGGAGTGATGGGAGGGACCTTTCTCAATATGAATGAGAGTATGATTAGAAACCACAGCAAACATGGTTGTCCCAAGGAAATATTAAATATAGAACAAAGTTACATTGCCACAATGATTTCTGCTAGTCCATAGTCCCCAACTAGAAACTGGGGTTTCTGGTTAAGTTTATATGGGAAAATAAAATCAGTAAATATTAGAAATCAAGACTTAATTTCAGTGAAAAAGGGAAGATATTATACAAAATCTATTAGATCAGTAGGAACATTGATTATGTAGGGCATACAAAATTTGTATAAAAATCCTTGTACTGTATGTGATAAAATGATGTTTTTAACAACATTTTACCCATAGAACTTCTTTTAGAATTGAAGTTAATAAACAACAAAGTCCTATATTCAATATCCTATAATAAACCAAAAATGGAAAGGAATATGAAAAAGATTTTTTAAAAAGCAGCATTAAAGAAATTTAAAGTCAATCCTCTTAAGCCCTGCTGTTGTTTTATCAACTAAGTTTAAGAAGTAGTCTAAATCCTTTTATCATTTCAACCACCTTCACAGCATCTTCACCAGGAGTAGATTCCATCTCAAGAAGCTGCCCTCTTTGCTCATCCTTAAGAAGCAACTCCTCATCCTTCAGGTTTCATCATGAGATGCAGCAGTTCAGTCCCATCTTCAGACTCCACTTCTGATTGTAGTTTTTCTGTTTCCACCACATCTGCAGTTCCTTACTCCACTGAGGTCTTGGAGCTCCACGAAGTCATCCATGAGGGTCGGAACCAACTTCTTCCAAACTCTTGTTAGTGTTGATATGTTTTCCCTTTCCCATGAACCATGACTGTTCTTAATGGCACTGAGAATCGTGAATTCTTTCCAGTAGGTTTTCAATGGACTTGATTTGATTGTCCAGGCCCATCAGAGGAATCAGGGTCTATGGTATACAGTTTTAGCCTTTAATGAAATGTGTTTCTTAAATAATAAGTCTTGAAAGTAGTAATTCCTCCTTGATCCATGGACTGTAGAATGGATATTGTGTCAACAGCCACGAAAACAACATTCATCTCATTGTCCCTCTCCATCAGAGTTCCTGGGTGGCCAGGGACATTGTCAGTGAGCAGAATAATTTGAAAGGACTATTTTTTTCTGAGCAGTAGGTCTTAATGCATTCATGCATGCTTAGTCACACAGTCGTGTCCAACTCTTTGCAATCCCATGGGCCGTAATCCACCAGGCTCCTCTGGCCATAGGATTCTCCAGACAAAAATACTGGAGTGGGTTGCCATTTCCTACTCCAGTAGGTCTCAATGGTGGGCTGCAAATATTCAGTAAACCAAGTTGTAAACAGATGTGCTGTCATTCAGGCTTTGCTGTTCCATTTACAGAGCACAGGCAGAGTAGATTTAGCATAATCCTAAGAGCCCTAGGATTTTCAGATGGTCAAGGGGCACTGGCTTCAACTTAGAGTCACCAGCTGCATTAGCTCCTAATAAGAGGGCCAGTCTGTCTTGTGAAGCACTGAACTCAGGCATTGACTTCTCCTTCTTGCTCTGAAGGTCCTAGATGGCATCTTCTTCCAATAGAAGGCTGTCTCATCTACACTGAAAATCTGTTGTTAGTGTAGCCACCTTCATTTATGATCTTAACTAGGCTTTCCGGATCACACTGAAACTTCTACATCAGCACTTGCTGCTTCACTTTGCGCTTTTATGTCGTGGGAACAGCTTCTTTCCTTAAACCCAACCTCCCTCTGGGAGCTTCCTTGTCTGTCTCAACCTTCATGGAGTTAAAGAGAGTCAGCGGCTTGCTCTGGATGAGGCTTTGGTTTGAGAGGATGTTGTGACTGGTTTGATCTTCTAACTAGATACTAAAACTTTCTCCACATCAGCAATAAGGCTCTTTTTCTTTCTTACCATTTGTGTGTTCACTGGAAGAGGACTTGTAATTTCCTTATAGAATTTTGCCTTCGCATCTTGGCCAAATGTTTGATACAGCGGCCTAACTTTGAGCCTCTGTCAGCTTTTGACCTGCCTTCCTCTCTAAACTTGGCCATTTTTTAGCTTTTGATTTAAAATGAGAGCTGTGCAACTCTTCCTTTCACTTGAATGCTTAGTGGACCTTGTAGAGTTATTAAGTGGTTTTGGTTCAGTATTGCTGCATCTTGGGTGACAGGGAGCTGAGGAGAGGGAGAGTTGGGGTGGCTGGTCAGTGAAGCAGTCAGAACACGCACATTTTACAGTCAAGTTCCTGTGTTATATACAGGGACAGTTCGTGCGTGGCCCCCATGCCCCCAATTACAATAGTAACATCAAAGGTCACCAGTCACAAATCACCATAACAAATACCATAATAATGAAAAAATGTGAAATATTGTTAGAATCATCAAAATGTGACACAGAGACACAGAGTGAGCAGATGCTGTTGGGAAAATGTTACCCACAGACTCACTTGGTGCAGTGTTGTCACAAGCCTTCAATTTCTAGAAAACACAGTGTCTGTGAAATTCAGTTAAGTACATTAACAGGAGGTCTGCCTAACTCTGGACTGAGATGGAGAACTCTTAACGATACAGTGAGTGAATACGAGAAGGACAGAATGTCGATTCTGGAAAGACAGGGCATTTTACCATTAAATAACTTGAAATTAAAATATACTGTGTAGATCAACAGTCATAAGTGTGTTAACCAGTTGCCACGAACCAAGGCTGGATTTCCAGTTTGTGTGTTGTAATCAGATTTGTGGAGCGTGTTTGCTGGAGTGAGAAGTGGCGCGTTGTCTCCCTGTTTTAGGTTGTGCTTCTGAAAGTCAGATGTGGCGTTAGTGGCATGTGCTCAGACTGACACTTAATCAGAGGTTTTGCTGACAAGACAGGATTTTCAGCAGACGGTATAATGCTCAGTTCTCCTGGATTCGTGGAAATAAACCTGATGCGACTGCAGTGTTTTTGGGGCACGTGAAGTGCCTTGTGGGCCAGCGTTTGTGATCCTACGAGCTCAGCATGAAAAAGACACAGCACACTTTCATGTGATGTTATAAACAAGTCTCCTCAAAGATATGTGTCCCTCTTTCATCTGATTCATTTTGGGGAAAGAGTAAAGCCATGTATCAGTAAATGCAGTGAAGAAAGGAGCAGAGGTTTTATAATTTATCAAAGTGTATGAACTAGCACCTGTTTAAAATATGCAGTGCTCAGATTTATCTGGGGATAGCAATTTTTTTTTCCTGGAAATAAAATGATCAGTTATTAATATTCCCCTGGGACTGTCCTTTTGTTTCTTGGAATCTGCCTGGTTCTTTGCAGAACCAGTCTAAGTTCAAAAATGTTGCTTTTGTCCTCAAGTTATATGAGGAATCATCACTCCTGATTTAAAGTATGACTTTATTATTTCTCTTTGGTTGAATATTTTGAAGTTGGAAAAGCTATTCATCATAACCTCAAACCCAGTTTGGGAATAGAAATACTTGCATAATGTCCACGTGCTGTGGGTGCCTGCAGGGTTCTCTGTTCCCTGGTTTTATTTAAAAATACCTGGTGTTATTTTTTATATACAGCATCTCTGCCTACTTAGTTCTTGCCATACTGCTGTTCTAGATGGATTTAATTATTGCTCAGTGTCATTTTTTTAATGTACTTTCCATATGTTTCTTTTTCCATGGGGAGGTTATTTACCCCCTTTTTTATCATGTTTTCCCCATTTCTATCCATTCCTCATCATAGGCCTTCCCACCATCTGAGGCCCGGCCGTAGCAGCCCAGGTTCCCAGCAGCTGCCCTCGATCGCCCGGCCTGCGCCGGCTCTGCCGCCATGGGGACCGCTCAGGTACTGTGTGCCCGTCCGTGCTCCGGCTGCGTAGGTGTCGGTGGGAGGTGCTGGGGTTGTGGTGCTGGAGGTGATTAGGGGATGGAGGTGATGCAGGGCATGCAGTGGATGGAAGTGAGGGGAGTAAGGACCCAGGGAGTGAGTGCAGGTGCTGCGACAGCCTCCCAGCTCCCAGTGGAGAATTTTCTGGCCCAGATGGAGGCGTGTCTGTAAGCGGCTCACAAATGCGGCACTTGTATGCTTGGTTGGGAAGCTGGGAGGGGCTGCTGGAGACCTAGGGGATGAGCATGAGATGAGGTCCGGGCTCTGGTCCTCACAGCATCACCTGTCACGTGATCTGGGAGAGGGGGTCTGTGGACATACATGCAAGGGCTTCTCTGGGGGACTGAGTGACCTTCCCGGGCTTGTGAAGGGCTTTCACGTGCTTTTGGTGGTGGCTGTGCTGGTGGGGAGAGGGGCAGGAAGTCCCTCAGCTGATGATGAGCCAGATGCGAGGTCAGGGGCCTTCTGCCGTTGCTCGCTCCTAAAACCCCTGGGGCCCTGTGTGCTCAGGACACCCCAGGAGGGCCACACCTGCTCACTCGTCTCTGCTCACATTTGGAGGGTATTCGGGAGCAGAGTTCTGACCTTTGATCTTCCCTGATGCCAATAAATAAAATACTCAGTTGAAGCCTTTATAGAGAGTGACTTTTCATTTGATTTTTCAAGGCAAGATGCGGCAATTTATAGTATATCATTCTTTCCTGCAGGGGAGATTTAAGCTGTGAAATATGGTCAGATTTCTGGTGGGCCCTTGTCCCTGCCCCCTGATGACCTTCTCCCATCCCTTCTCTCCTGTCTTGGGTCTCACCTGGTGACACCCCACAAGTCTGCACCTTGTATGTAACACCTTCTTTTACCATTCCAATAGACGATGTTGATGTGGAGTGTCAGGCTCCATAGCCAGGACGCGGTTGCTTTTTGGTGGGAGTTTCATGTAAGAGCCTTGAGGAGACCAAGCCTCTTCATTCACTCTTTTTAAAAATCTACTTCCCCCTCTGGTTTAGCAAAGATGAGGCATGATGCCTCTACAGTGCTCTCATCAACTCTTCCGTCAAATGCCCTGCAGCCCATGAGATACAACTGTATATTTTCCCCATAGATTGGGTAAGTTGCTTAACTGCAAAGATGAGAATTCACTCTGGCTCATGTGAACAGAAAACGACTTTATTAAAAGAGATGCTGGGCACGTCATGGGCCTCTAGACGGGCCTGGACAGACAGGATCTGCACAAGGCCACCAGGGGATGCTGGGGAGTCCACATAGGAGCCCCTTCTCGGGGTGTTCACCCCACCTTGGGGCAGGGCCTGGGCCCGGACGTGGGGTCCTGCCTGCGTCTCACTACGGGGAAGGCTGGAAAGCCCTTTTGTTGTTGTCTGTGCTCCTGTTGCCCTTGGAGAGGGGTCAACCCCAGAAATGACAGTGTCAGTGGTGTACAAAGTGCTTCAGAAATGCGGGGCGCCCATGGTGCTGGGCCCCGGTCCTTACCCCCATGGCACCAGGCCCCAGTCCACTCTGGGGTCCCTCTGGTTGTCCCCACACAGCCATAGCACTCGGTGTTTTCAATGAACCATCCTGTATGAAATGGAAATACACTTACTTTTGTCCCCAATGGGGTCCCCTGGTCTCACTTGTCACACCATCTCACTCCTGGTCAACGGTCTGGGGACAGAGTTCAGCCTGACCCCGCCTGCTGTCTGTGCCCTGTGTGATGACTGCAGCCAACACAGCCTTGCAGACATAGGTACAGGTTGCTCAGATTGTTTCAGTTTTCGTTATAAACATATATACGTGACAAGAAAAGCTGGGGGAAGGGATGATGGGCGCTCTGGTCTCTGGGGGGCTCCCATCCCTGCCTCCCCTGCTCCACGCCCCCTTGGTCCCAGGGCCAGCAGCTCTGCTCGCCTGAGACCCTGACCTTCTCGGCACCAATGAGTGATACTCTTCATCCTTCAGAGGCCTGAGTTTGGGTGGTTCTGCCCACATGGGTCCTTGCAGGTCCCAGGAGCTTTTCCAGTGGATGCAGGGGTGCCATTGGGGGATTCAGAGGACCTCTGGTCTGACCCTCTTCTTTCACTCGTAGTAGGAGCTCCACTGTGTCCTGAGACTGTGGGTCCACAGGCATCCTTGCTGCCCATCAGTCAGCAGCCTGAGTCACTCCCAACTCTACCTCCCGATCCAGTCTCCAGGGGCATCCCCAGGTCTCCACGGATAACTCAGTCCCTGCTGGATGGTCCTCCCCTGGGGACCCGGATGCCTAACACAGCAGACTGCAGCGTCCTGGGGACAGGAGCAGGGCTGCAGGGAGCTGGGCTTCTCTGGCCACAGGAATGGTGTCATGCATGGCCGTGGTCCACGGCAGATCCAAATCCTGGAGGAACAGGCTTCTCAGGACAAATTCCAGCCCACACATGGCCTGGGAGGGGCTGCACAGCGCCTGCCCCCCGGGGTGACCCCAGAGTGACCTGTGACCACCCTCTGCTGCCTCTGCCATTAACATGGGGGTTCCCACCCCCACCCCTGGAAGAGCAGCCGCCATGCCTTGGATTTACATGCAGAATCTCTGAGAAGGGCAGTTTTTGTCAGATTCTGCCTTTGAGCAAGGAGAAAATCCCATGGACGGAGGAGCCTGGTGGGCTGCAGTCCATAGGGTCACTGGGAGTTGGACACGACCGAGCAACTTCATTTTCACTTCTCACTTTCATGCTTTGGAGAAGGAAATGGCAACCCACTCCAGTGTTCTTGCCTGGAGAATCCCAGGGATGGGGGAGCCTGGTGGGCTGCCGTCTATGGGGGTCACACAGAGTTGGACATGACTGAAGCGATTTAGCAGCCTTTGAGCAAAACTCTAAACTGTAGGGCTAATGTTTAAAAGGAACGGAAATGTAGAGCTAATGTTTAAAAGGAGCTCATCACTGTTATTGCTGTTTGGGTCAGATAATTCTCTGGGTGGGGATGTCCTGGGCGCTGCGGGAGGCAGGCAGCATCCTGCACCCACCACCCCCCGCCCCCCACTGCTGCCAGGACCCTTCTCGCTTCCCCAGAGATGGCACCACACATGGCTGGACACTGCCATTTGCCCAGGGAGAGGCAGCCCCAAGCCTGCTGGAGCACCTTAGGCATTATTAGGTTCAGTGGCCTCGAGCTGTTGTCTACAGGGCCTTTATTATCCATAAAATCAGAGATGATGTCATCTCATCTACATGTTGTTAACTTCAGTCTTCTCTCCTTCCTCAGTCTCAGATTTGTCAATTTTATTGATCTTACTGAACCAGATTCTGGTTTTAATGGTTTTCTTTGTTGTTTTTTATCCTGTTTGACTGACGACTTTTTCTGTGTTTTTTTTTCCTCTGTTCTACTTACATTGGTTTTCAGTTGATCTTTTTCAGTTTGTTTAAAGGTCAGAACTGAAGTCAATGACTTCAGACTTTCCCCTTTCCTGATAGAGGCACTGAGTGCTGAGATGTACCCTTCCTGGGTGTGGGAGGGTTTCGTCTTTCTATAGTCTCAACAAGTGTTTAAGTTACACAGACACATGTGGCTTTTTGCTGGGTAGGATGTCAGGACCCCACTATCTGGACCCGTTTGCGGCAGCGGCGCCTGCCTGCTGCCTGGATGCTGCCCCGCCGCTCACGCTGATTCCATCCTTCTTGCTCGTTCAGTTTAGTCGCTCAGTCACGTCCGACTCTTTGTGACCCCATGGACTGCAACATGCCAGGCCTCCCTGTCCATCACCAACTCTCGGAGCTTGCTCAAACTCATGTCCATCGAGTTGGTGATGCCGTCCAACCATCTTATCCTCTGTCATCCCCTTCTCCTCCTGCCTTCAATCTTTGCCAGCATCAGGGTCTTTTCCAATGAGTGAGTTCTTCGCTTCAGGTGGCCAAAGTACTGGCGCTTCAGCTTCAGCATCAGTCCTTCCAATGAAAGACTGATTTCCTTTAGGATTGACTGGTTTGATATCCTTGTAGTCCAAGGGACTCTCAGGAGTCTTCTCCAACCCCACAGTTCAAAAGCATCAATTCTCTGGCACTCAGCCTTCTTTATGGTCCAACTCTCAGATTTGTACATGACCACTGGAAAAACCATAGATTTGATCATATGGACCTTTGTTGGCAAAGTAATGTCTCTGCTTTTTAATATGCAGTCTACGTTTGTCATAGCTTTTCTTCCAAGGAGCAAGCGTATTTCAATTTCATGGCTGCAGTCACCATCTGCAGTGGTTTTGGAGCCCAAAAGAATAAAGTCTGACTCTGTTTCCACTGTTTCCCCATCTATTTGCCATCAAGTGATGGGACCGGATGCCGTGATCTTAGTTTTTTGAATGTTGAGTTTCAAGCCAGCTTTTTCACACTTTGTCTTTTACCTTCATCAAGAGGCTCTTTAGTTCCTCTTTGCTTTCTGCCATGAGGGTGGTGTCATCTGCGTATCTGAGGTTATTGATATTTCTCCCGTAAATCTTGATTCCAGGTTATGCTTCATCCAATCCAGCACTTCTCATAATGTATTCCGCATATAAGTTAAATAAGCAGGGTGACAAAATATAGCCTTGATGTACTCCTTTCCTGATTTAGAACCAGTTGGTTGTTCCATGTACAGTTCTACCTGTTGCTTCTTGACCTGCATACAGATTTCTCAGGAGGCAGGTCCGGTGGTCTGGTATTTCTATCTCTTGAAAAATTTTCTACACTTTGTTGTGATCCACAAAATCAAAGGATTTGGCATAGTCAATAAAGCAGAGGTAGATGTTTTTCTGGAACTCTCTTGCTTTTTCCATGATCCAGTGGATATTGGCAATTTGATGTGTGCTTCTTCTATCTTTTCTAAATCCAGCTTGAACATCTGGAAGCTCATGGTTCATGTACTGTTGAAGCCTGGCTTGGAGAATTTTGAGCATTACTTTGCTAGCATGTGAGATGAGTGCAATTGTGCTGTAGTTTGAGTATTCTTTGGCATTGCCTTTCTTTGGGATTGGAATGAAAATTGACCTTTTCCAGTCCTGTGGGCACTGCTGAGTTTTCCAAATTTGCTGGCATATTGTGTGCAGCACTTTCACAGCAT
Organism: Bison bison bison; assembly: GCF_000754665.1. Taxonomy (NCBI): domain Eukaryota; kingdom Metazoa; phylum Chordata; class Mammalia; order Artiodactyla; family Bovidae; genus Bison; species Bison bison. Next base: position 760,268 of record NW_011494178.1, on the reverse strand, counting down.
CATCTTTTAGGATTTGAAATAGTTCACCTGGAATTCCATCACCTCCAATAGCTTTGTTTGTCATGATGCTTCCTAAGGCCCACTTGACTTCACATTCCAGGATATCTGGCTCAAGGTGAGTGATCACACCATTGTGATTATCTGGATCATGAAGATCTTTTTTGTACAGTTCTTCTGTGTATTCTTGCCACCTCTTCTTAATATCTTCTGCTTCTGTTAGGCCCATGTCATTTCTGTCCTTTATTGAGCCCATCTTTGCATGAAATGTTCCTTTGGTATCCCTAATTTTCTTGAAGAGATCTCTAGTCTTTCCCATTCTATTGTTTTCCTCTGTTTCTTTGCTTTAATCACTGAGGAAGGCTTTCTTATCTCTCCTTGCTCTTCTTTGGAGCTCTGCATTCAGATGGGTATATCTTTCATTTTCTCCTTTGCTTTTCACTTCTCCTCTTCTCATAGCTATTTGTAAGGTGTCCTCAGACAACCATTTTGCTTTTTTGCATTTCTTTTTTTGGGGATAATCTTGCTCCCTGTCTCCTGTACAGTGTCATGAACCTCTGTTCATAGTTCTTCAGGCAGTCTTTGTATCAGATCTAATCCCTTGAATCTATGTGTCACTTCCACTTCAGGATCCCCTTATTTTTGTTGTCTGGTAGTACAGTCTTGTTTTCCAGCGATCTTTAGGATATATTCCTAGTTTTCCTCTGCTGTCATCTATGTGGCTTTGGGGAAGGAGAGAGACTCATGAACCTTCATCCCCCCTGCCTCTGCTCCGTGTTTCTCACGCCCTCTTTGTTCTCTCTCATTAGAGACCCTGGGAGGCCGTTCCAACCCCACTGAGGCAGGGGCCTCAGTCTCCCCTTAATATCTATGATTCTCAAATGGGTCACCTTTGCCCCCATGGGACATTGGCAATGTCCAGATGGAGTTTTGGTTTTTATAGCTGGGGGGAGGGTGCTAGTGGCATTGAGGGAGTTGAGGCCACGATACTGTGAACTGTCTTGCTGCTGCTGCTGCTGCTAAGTCGCTTCAGTCGTGTCCAACTCTGTGCGACCCCATAGACAGCAGCCCACCAGGCTCCTTCATCCATGGGATTTTCCAGGCAAGAGTACTGGAGTGGGGTGCCATTGAACTGTCTTGCAGTGACCCCCAACAAAAATGACCTGTGTGGAAGCCAACAGGCAAGGTGGTCAAACCCTGCTTCACTTTTATGGCCTAACCTATGGTACTTAGGTATCCTCAAGGGTTCGAATAAGAAACCTAAGGGAATCATATCATCCTAATGTATAACTGTTTCTCTTCAGTGTGTGAATTTTGCATGGGGGATCTCAGGACACCAAATGGTGGCAGGTTTGCATGCAAACTCATTTAAGTGGATCATATTGAAAAGACACATTTGCACTTTTCAGGATGACTGTAAACTATCTGAAACAATCTGCTGAGATTATTCAGATGGCTATTATTTCATGGGTATAGGTGATTCAGTGTGAGCAGTTGTGCATGTGACCCTCATTTGGGTAATTACTGTGATTGCATCTGTTACACCAAGATTCGAACAGTATTTACATGGGCCTTCCCCAGTGGCTCAGATGGTAAAGAATCTGCCTACAATGCAGGAGACCTGAGTTTGATTCCTGGGTCAGGATGATCTGCTGGACAAGGGAATGTCAACTCATTCCAGTATTCTTGCCTGGATAGTTCCATGGACAGAAGAACCTGGGGGTTATAGTCCACGAGGGTCTCAAAGAGTCAAACATGACTGAGTGACTAACATCTAGTATGTTCAAAGAAAGAAACAAACAGGCTGCATTTTGATATTCTGTCTCATTTAAAATGAGATAAATTATAGAAAGGGTTAGCCCTGCTTCCAGTCAAGCCACGACAATTACAAATTCAGACCCCTAATTTATTTTGCAGAAGAAAATTCACTTTCCTCAAGATAACTACAAATAGATCTGTGTTTCTCAGAGACAAAGGTATATAGAAAGAGAAACAAAATAATACCCATTTATGGTCCTAAGTGTCTATATATGATAGATTTGTGCTTTGAGAGGCAGCCATCTACTAAGCGTTACTTATTGTCACAGGGTGAAGAGTCACTGGTTTTTAGAATACCCTTTGATTTCTTAAAATGTCTTACTTTGACAAACCTAATTTTTACCTTATTAAACTCAGGAGACCACTTTGGTTTTGCTGTTTATGGGGATAAACCCAGTGGTGGGTTCTTCTGCTTGTTTCTCCCTTAGCAGCAGGAAGACCAGGAGGCCACTGGTGTCACCTGTTGTGTTGGTGGAGAATCCCGTATCTCGTGCTACAGAATGAAATGCAGGTGGAATGTGTAAAAATATGAGATTTTCCTGGCTCAGAGGCAGCAGTAAACTCCTCTTGACTGTGGCCAGGATCCTTTCCCCACTTCCTTTCCGCCCCTGAGGGGCTTCGGTCTCCTCATGTCTGTGGTTAGGTAACACTTCTCTGTGAGGAGTCCTGAGCACAGAATGGCGAATGTCCATTGCTTTTATAAGTAAATACTTTTAACTGTTTTAGTTCACTTTCTATTAAAAATAAACCGTACAAATTATTTGTGAAGTGTCTTCTCTCTGGCTACTTCAGAGACTGACTTGTGAACATTGTAATTTTAAGTTTTGTTAGGTTAGTTGTCTCTTCTCTTTTTAAAAATCCTACAAGCACTCTATCTTACCATGGAGAGATTAGCATAAACAAAACAAGATTAAAAGATGCTCATTGTTGATATGTCCGTGTTTTATGTCCTCACACATGTATATATCCATAGTATAGACTAATAAAATTATGTCAATTGTTTTAATAATAGTTTGACAAATTAATATAGTATATTATAGCAACTCTCCTGGTCAATAAAGATATTTTAAAATATTTATTTTTATTGAGTCATAATTAACATACAATATTATATTAGTTTCAAGTGTACAGTATAGTGATTTAGCATCGTTCAGTTCAGTTCAGTCACTCAGTCGTGTCTGACTCTTTGCGACCCCATGAGTCACAGCACGCCAGGCCTCCCTGTCCATCACCAACTCCCAGAGTTCACCCAAACTCAAGTCCATAGAGTCGGTGATGCCATCCAGCCATCTCATCCTCTGTCATCCCCTTCCCTTCCTGCCCCCAGTCCCTCCCAGTATCACGGTCTTTTCCAATGAGTCAACTCTTCGCATGAGGTCCAGTATTGGAGTTTCAGCTTTTGCATCAGTCCTTCCAATGACCACCCAGGACTGATCTCCTTTAGAATGGACTGGTTGGATCTCCGTGCAGTCCAAGGGACTCTCAACAGTCTTCTCCAACACCACAGTTCAAAAGCATCAATTCTTCAGTGCTCAGCTTTCTTCAGAGCCCAACTCTCACATCCATACATGACTACTGGAAAAACCATAGCCTTGACTAGACAGACCTTTGTTGGCAAAGTAATGTCTCTGCTTTTGAATATGCTATCTAGGTTGGTCATAACTTTCCTTCCAAGGAGTAAGCATCTTTTAATTTCATGGCTGCAGTCACCATCTGCAGTGATTTTGGAGCCCCCAAAAATAAAGTCAGACACTGTTTCCACTGCTTCCCCATCTATTTCCCATGAAGTGATGGGACCAGATGCCATGATCTTTGTTTTCTGAATGTCGAGCTT
>NW_011494178.1:756094-756519 GCF_000754665.1 Bison bison bison | reverse complement strand
CTTTCTCAAGATGGCTTTGGCTATTCAGGTTTTTTTGTATTTCCATACAAATTGTGAAATGATTTGTTCTAGCTCTGTGAAGAATACTGTTGGTAGCTTGATAGGGATTGCGTTGAATCTATAAATTGCTGTGGGTAGTATACTCATTTTCCCTATATTGATTCTTCCAATCCATGAACATGGTATATTTCTCCATCTATTAGTGTCCTCTTTGATTTCTTTCACCAGTGTTTTATAGTTTTCTATATATAGGTCTTTAGTTTCTTTAGGTAGATATATTCCTAAGTATTTTATTCTTTCCGTTGCAATGGTGAATGGAATTGTTTCCTTAATTTCTCTTTCTGTTTTCTCATTATTAGTGTATAGGAATGCAAGAGATTTCTGTGTGTTGATTTTATATCCTGCAACTTTACTATAGTCATTGA
>NW_011494178.1:755667-755994 GCF_000754665.1 Bison bison bison | reverse complement strand
CCTCAGACAACCATTTTGCTTTTTTGCATTTCTTTTTTTGGGGATAATCTTGCTCCGTGTCTCCTGTACAGTGTCATGAACCTCTGTTCATAGTTCTTCAGGCAGTCTTTTTTGTTTTTTTTTTTAAGAAAAACAACTGAAAGGTATATTTTTATTTCACAAAAAAAGTGTGACACGCAATACCCATCCCCTAACAAACTACAAACTCTTAGAATGCAGAGTAAAAAGGAGATCCGATCAGTCTTGATGAGATAAAAATTGGTTTCACAAAGTTGAAAAATCCATTACAAACTCTCTGTTGTATAAACTATAGTCTGTCTTATCTTC
>NW_011494178.1:747643-755567 GCF_000754665.1 Bison bison bison | reverse complement strand
TCCACAGTTTATTGTGATCCACACAGTCAAAGGCTTTGGCGTAGTCAATAAAGCAGAAATAGATGTTTTTCTGGAACTCTTTTCCTTTTTCCATGATCCAACGGATGTTGGCAATTTGATCTCTGGTCCCTCTGCCTTTTCTAAAACCAGCTTGAACTTCTGGAAGTTCATGGTTCACGTATTGCTGAAGCCTGGCTTGGAGAATTTTGAGCATTACTTTACTAGGGTGTGAGATGAGTGCAATTGTGCGGTAGTTTGAGCATTCTTTGGCTTTGCCTTTCTTTGGAATTGGAATGAAAACTGACCTTTTCCTTTAGCATTGTTACATATCATGAAATGATCACCATGACAAGACCAATCCTCACCATACAAAGTTGTTAAAATATTATTGACTGGGTTCCCTTTGCTGAACCTCATATCCCTGTTACTGAGTTTATAACTGGAATTTTGTATCTTTTAATCCCTTTTTCCTATTTTGTTCGTCCTCACATCCTGTTCCTTATGGGAACTACCAGTTTTTTCTCTTTATCTATGAATGTTTCTGTTTTATGTTTGTTTTCATTTTTAGATTCCACATGTAAGTCAGATCATGGGCTTCCCAGGTGGTGCTAGTGGTAAAGAACCTGCCTGGCAATGCAGGAGACCAGAGAGACATAGGTTGAATCCCTGGGTCAGGAAGATCCCCTGGAGAAGGGCACAGCAGCCCACTCCAGTATTCATGCCTGGAGAATCCCATGGACTGAGGAGCCTGGCAGGCTGTCTTGGCCACAGAGTCGCCAAGAGTCAGACACGACTGAAGGGACTTAGCACGTATGCATAAGTCAGATTGTATGGCCTTTGTCTTTCTTTCTCTGACTTATTTCACTTAGCATAATACCTCCAGGTCCATCCTTGCTGCCATAAATGGCAGGATTTCTTTCTTTTTCATGACTGAGTAATATTCTTTTGTATACGTCATTTCCAGCTGGATGGGCTGGTTATGTTCACTTTCTTTTTCATGACTGAGTAATATTCTTTTGTATACGTCATTTCCAGCTGGATGGGCTGGTTATGTTCACTTTCTTTTTCATGACTGAGTAATATTCTTTTGTATACGTCATTTCCAGCTGGATGGGCTGGTTATGTTCACTTTCTTTTTCATGACTGAGTAATATTCTTTTGTATACGTCATTTCCAGCTGGATGGGCTGGTTATGTTCACTTTCTTTTTCATGACTGAGTAATATTCTTTTGTATACGTCATTTCCAGCTGGATGGGCTGGTTATGTTCACTTTCTTTTTCATGACTGAGTAATATTCTTTTGTATACGTCATTTCCAGCTGGATGGGCTAGTTATGTTCACTGAGGTCTTCCCATATATTGTGCACTTTGTAGCTATTAAAATGTTTTCATCCACAGATGAATACCATTAAATTGGCACACCTCAACTGATGTAGCCAGTCTGTCAAGTTGAAAAGGATGTCCAGTCGTCTGGTAATATAAATAAAGATTGGACTAATTACCTCTATTCAGTTACTTATTTCCTTAAATTTTTGGTCTTAACATGTTTCAAAAGATAGGAACATTTTAAAGATTTTCAGTGTCTATTTCAGAAAAGTACACCTATTTGCCTTCCCACTAAAATTACACCCAACAGTATTTGCTTTTAAAATCGTCTTTATAATTACTGATTTGACAGATGACAGTTGTAATTGACAATTTCATTTATTACTTAGGTTAGTGGTTCTGTTGAATATGTCTTTTCCTTTCCCCTCTTTTCTCTGTGTGAATTGCATGGTTGGGTATTTAACTCTTTTCATGTATTTATGATGGTGAAGGACAGGGAACCCTGGTGTGTTGCAGTCCATGGGGTCACAAAGAGTTGGACACAACTTAGCAACTGAACAATAACAAATGATCCAAATATTTTTTGCTTCTCAGATTGCTCTGTGAGTTTCAATTTTTATAATTTATAAGCGTTAATTTCAGTTATAGCAAAATGATTCAGTTATATATATATGTATAATAAATTTTAGATTATTTTCTATTCTAGATAGTTATAAGGTACTGAATATAGTTCTTTGTGCTTTACAGTAGGTCTTTGTTGTCTATCTTTTTAAAAATGGTAGTGTTCATCTGTTAATCCCAAATTCCTAGTTTACCTCTCCCCCTTCCTTTCCCCTTTGGTAAACACGAGTTTGTTTTTTATGTCTTTGAGCCTACTTCTGTTCTGTATGTAGATTTATTTTTATTAATTTTTAGATTCTACATATAAGGGATGTCATGTGATATTTGTCTTTGTCTGACTTCCATCAGTATGACAATCTCTAGGTCCATTCATCTTGCTGCATTATTTCATTTTTTTATAGTTGAGTGGTATTCAGCTGTATATATACCACATATTCTTTTGTTGATGGTTGACTTATAATTGTTTTATATGCAAGAAGTAAATTTTTTCACAGTCATATCTAGGAATGTATTCCTTTATGATTTCAGACTTTGGTGTCATGCTTAAAAAGCCTTCCTTTGCCAAAATATGCGTAAATATTCAGCTATATTTTACTTTAATAGTTTTGTTTCATTTTTTTTGCATTCAGATCTTTAATTCTAAATTTATGGCAGTTTATGTATAAGTACAGGCTGTACTCGTTTCTGGCACTCATTGGCCAGTGACTTGCTGTGCTGTCATTTGCTGAGAAATGATACTGTTGCTTTTTCCAGGGTTGGGTTATCTCTGTATTTTGAGAAGATGCTAATTGGGATCATGCTTGGTCTCTGTTACTCCTCCTTCCCACTTACTTCTGATGGTAAACCTTTATGTTAAAGCTTTTTTTTTTTTTTTTCCTTTTCTTTTTGAAGTGTCTGTTGGAGTAGTAAGAGCTCTGTGTTGTGTAAGAATGCAAGCTAGAGTGCATACATACAAAGTTTCTATTGACGCATATATATGGAATCTGAAAAATGATGCTGATGAACATATGTGCTGGGCAGCATTGAGACGCAGACTTAGAGAACAGACTTGTGGACACAGCGGGATGAGGGGAGGAGAGAGAGTGGGACGAATTGAGAGAGCAGCATGGAAATGCACACTTTACCATATATAAAACTGATAGCCAGTGGGAGTTTGCTCTATGACCTGGTGCTCTTTGTCGACCTAGAGGGGTGGGATGGGGTGGCGGGTGTGAGGGAGCTTCAAGAGGGTGGGGACATATATATATATACACACACATATATGTGTGTATATACACACACACACACACACACATACATACATATAGCTGATTCACGTTGATGTATGGCAGAAACCAGTGCAACATTATAAAGCGGTTATCCTCCAATTGAAAATTAAGAAAAAACAACAGTCTCTGATGATCCCTAAATGTAGTGCTTTTGGAAAAACACTGTGGAATCAGGACAAAGGAAATGGCCCAGAAGGGGCGATGGAGAAATGCCGGGGTCCAGCCCCGGTGGATCCAGGGAATTCGAAGCGGGGACGGCGTCGGCAAGAATCAGGAAACAACTGCTTAATTAAACTTTAATTAAGGATATAAAGACTAAATAGAATAAGGATAGCTCAGTGAGGAAATTCAGTGGAGAAAAAAGGCTGAAATAAGGGTAGCTCAGTGAGGAAATTCAGTGGAGAAAAGAGGCTGAATAATTCAGCCAGAAGGTGAGAGAAAGAATGACATGGGGAGACCAAGTTTCCGTGAACAAGGCCCGCACTTTATTTTCCAAAGTAGTTTTTATACCTTAAGTTATGCATAGAGGATAATGGGGGAAGGGGTAGAGTCATGAAGTAAGCCAGGCTTTCTTCCTGCAAACTTTCCATGTGCAAAAGTTTAGGTGATTTGCATCATCTTCTAGCCCGGAGGCCTGTTAACATTTTAAGAAACTTATTTTTCTCTAAAGGTGATTATTCTAAAGTCAGGCGCCAGCCTCCAAAAAGCATTAGATAAAGTTGCATTCCTACAGAGCAAAGGTGTGGTGGGCTATAACAAGAAAAAGAATTAACTCAAGGGTCCCAGGTTACAAACATTAAAGCTACTATTTACACCAATTATATTAATTAATACGCTGCCAAGGACACAGCAGGTAAGGGATATGGAGACTTAGCAGCAAACATTGGCCCAACAAGTGAAAATCCCTTCACCAATACAATTTCTAATCAATCTTTTAACTGCTCAAAGGAATCTGTATTTAGACAGTTTAGAACATCTCATGCCTCTCACAGTTGGGAGGCTCTGAGCAATCACATGTGGCCGGAAAAACTTATTCAGGCAGGCTAGAGGACTTCCAAAGGAATTTGTAGGTTGAAACACTCACACCCAGGAATTATTAACTGGAGCTGTAAGCTAACACTTTTTTCAGAGAGAGGTAGTGGGGGACAGCCCCCCGTAAAGTCAGAGGTGTAGGTGAAAGCACAAAGCAGAAAGTAGGCAGACTCTGATTTTGGGGGTAGATGCTTGAGAATTTCCAGGGAGACTCCTGAGGCTTGATCCCACCTTTGCGTATGCCAAGCCTCCTTCCTCAAGACCTTTGCCAGGGGTGGAGCTCGCTCCCGGCAGAGAAGGGACTCTGGGCCTGAGTCAGTTCCTTGGGGGTGAAATGACATCTTCAGAGTACCTGTTTCCTCAGACTCTACATGTTAGCACTTCATCTCACTTTGAGGTTTATAGAGACACAGCGGCAAACCCTGTAAGCATCTCTGAGGGCACTTTGCCATCCTAGGAGCATGACTGGGGAGTAGACAGATTTGTTTGCTTGCTCTTCCTGCTACATTCAGTGGGCATTTTGTTTTTCTAGTGGTACCTGTGTACAGTATGCAGGTATTTGCAAGTGATAGCAGATAGCAGTGACATTGCTCAGTTATCCATGGAATTGTGGAGTTGAAATAGTGCCCTTATCCTGAGAGATTCAGATGACCTCAAACTTGTTGGCTTAAACAGTACACATTCATCACTGCAGATTCTGTAGGTTGGGGATCTGGCGTTGTCTCTCTGGACTAACACCAGGGCATCCACAGGGTAGGTCCTCGGAAGCTTTTAGTGGACAGTCCAGACCTCACATCTCCAGCTTCCAGAGGTGGCATGCAGTTCTGGGTTCTAGTCCCCCCTCAAATCCAGAAATGTTGGAGAGTCTCCCTGTGGGTCCCTGTCTGTGTCCTCTGCTCTTAGGGATACATTTGATGATATGGGATTATCTACTTATCCTAGCATATTGTACCTAGTTCTGTCTGCAAAGCCCCTTTTCTGTGCCGGGCACATATACAAGAGTTCAGGGGACCAGGGCATGGGTTTCTTTGGGGCCATAATTGTGCTATCATGATGCTTATTTCCAATTTAAATTTATATTTAGCTTTCATCTTTAGAGATTTTATTTTTACCATGAATTTGAGCAAAATTCCTACATTTCCTGGAAAATAAAATAGTTGGAAAGTAAGTTTCTCGTCTTCTATTTGTATGTCAGAGCATGACAAGTAAGATGAGCTCCTTTACCATTTGTAAAGCGGTGTGAAAAAATTATTTACTGAGGCTGCGGTCCCTCAGCAGGACCTGGGTTTGTGACTTCACCACCAGTGCAGAGGACTTGCCCTATTATTTGATGGATATAATTGTAATTAAGATGTTGCCTTGATTAAATATGAACTAACCAGTCAGTCTCTCCCATCCGGAAGCTTCCACAAACCTCTTATCCTTACCCATCAGAGGGCAGACAGAATGAAAACGACAATCACAGAAAACTAACCAAACCGAATACGTGGATCACAGCCTTGTCTAACTTGATAAAACTATGAGCCATGCTGTGTAGGGCCACCCAAGACAGATGGGTCATGGTAGAGAGTTCTGACAAAACACGGTCCAGTGAAGAAGGGAATGGCAAACCACTTCAGTATTCTTGCCTTGAGAACCCCATGAACATTATGAAAATGTAAAAAGATACAGTGCTGAAAGAGGGTTGGTAGGTGCCCAACATGCTACTGGAGAAGAGTGGAGAAATAACTCTAGAAAGAATGAAGAGACAGAGCCAAAGCAAAAACAATACCCAGTTGTGGATGTGACTAGTGATGGAAGCAAAGTCCAGTGCTGTAAAGAAAAATATTGCATAGAAACCTGAAATGTTAGGTCCATGAATCAAGGCAAATTGGAAGTGGTCAAACGGGAGATGGCAAGAGTGAACTTCGATATTTTAGGGATCTTTGAACTAAAATGGACTGGCATGGGCGAATTTAATTCAGATGACCATTATATCAACAAAGGTCCATCTGGTCAAAGCTATGATTTTTCCAGTAGTCATGTATGGATGTGAGAGTTGGACTATAAAGAAAGCTGAGTGCTGAAGAATTAATGCTTTCAAACTCTGATGTTAGAGAAGACTCTTAAGAGTCCCTTGGACTACAGGGATATCAAACCAGTCAATCCTAAAGGAACTCAGTCCTGAATATTCATTGGAAGGACTGATGCTGAAGCTGAAGCTCCAATATTTTGACCACCTGATGTGAAGAACTGACTGACTGGGAAAGGCCCTGATGCTGGGAAAAATTGAGGGCAGTAGGAGAAGGGGATGACAAAGAATGAGATGGTTGGATGGCATCACTGATTCAATGGACGAGTTTTAGCAAGCCCTGGGAATTGGTGATGGACAGGGAAGCCTGGAGTGCTGCAGTCCATGGGGTTGCAAAGAGTTGGACATGACTAAGCAACTAACAGAAGCAGAAGATATTAAGAAGAGGTGGCAAGAATACACAGAAGAACTGTACAAAAAAGATCTTCATGACCCAGATAATCAACGATGGTGTGATCACTGACCTAGAGCCAGACATCCTGGAATGTGAAGTCAAGTGGGCCTTAGAAAGCATCACTATGAACAAAGCTAGTGGAGGTGATGGAATTCCAGTTGAGCTATTCCAAATCCTGAAAGATGATGCTGTGAAAGTGCTGCACTCAGTATGCCAGCAAATTTGGAAAACTCAGCAGTGGCCACAGGACTGGAAAAGGTCAGTTTTCATTCCAATCCCAAAGAAAGGAAATGCCAAAGAATGCTCAAACTAACGCACAATTGCATTCATCTCACATGCTAGTAAAGTAATGCTCAAAATTCTCCAAGCCAGGCTTAAGCAATATGTGAACCGTGAACTTGCTGATGTTCAAGCTGGTTTTAGAAAAGGCAGAGGAACCAGAGATCAAATTGCCAACATCTGCTGGATCGTGGAAAAAGCAAGAGAGTTCCAGAAAAGCATCTATTTCTGCTTTATTGACTATGCCAAAGCCTTTGACTGTGTGGATCGCAAGAAACTGGAAAATTCTTCAAGAGATGGGAATACCAGACCACCTGACCTGCCTCTTGAGAAATCTGTATGCAGGTCAGGAAGCAACAGTTAGAACTGGACATGGAACAACAGACTGGTTCCAAGTAGGAAAAGGAGTACATCAAGGCTGTATATTGTCACCCTGCTTATTTAACTTATATGCAGAGTACGTCATGAGAAATGCTGTACTGGAAGAAGCACAAGCTGGAATCAAGATTGCCGGCAGAAATATCAATAATCTCAGATATGCAGATGACACCACCTTTATGGCAGAAAGTGAAGAGGAACTAAAAAGCCTCTTGATGAAAGTGAAAGAGGAGAGTGAAAAGTTGGCTTAAAGCTCGACATTCAGAAAACTAAGATCATGGCATCTGGTCCCATCACTTCATGGGAAATAGATGGGGAAACAGTGGAAACAGTGTCAGACTTCATTTTTTTTGGGCTCCAAAATCACTGCAGATGGTGACTGCAGCCATGAAATTAAAAGACGCTTACTCCTTGGAAGGAAAGTTATAACCAAGCTAGATAGCATATTGAAAAGCAGAGACATTACTTTGCCAACAAAGGTCCGTCTAGTCAAGGCTCTGGTTTTTCCTGTGGTCATGAATGGATGTGAGAGTTGGACTGTGAAGAAGGCTGAGC
>NW_011494178.1:747008-747543 GCF_000754665.1 Bison bison bison | reverse complement strand
CCCTTGTGTGTTATTTGTTGTTTTTCCCTTGCAGCTTTTAATATTTGTTCTTTGTGTTTGATCTTTGTTAATTTGATTAATATGTGTCTTGGGGTGTTTCTCCTTGGGTTTATCCTGTTTGGGACTCTCTGGGTTTCTTGGACTTGGATGATGATTTCCTTCCCCATTTTAGGGAAGTTTTCCACTATTATCTCCTCAAGTATTTTCTCATGGTCTTTCTTTTTGTCTTCTTCTTCTGGAACCCCTATGATTCGAATGTTGCAGTGTTTAATATTGTCCTGGAGGTCTCTGAGATTGTCCTCATTTCTTTTAATTCGTTTTTCTTTTATCCTCTCTGATTAATTTATTTCTACCATTCTATCTTCTAATTCACTAATCCTGTCTTCTCTTCAGGCAGTCTTTGTATCAGATCTAATCCCTTGAATCTGTGTGTCACTTCCACTTCAGGATCCCCTTATTTTTGTTGTCTGGTAGTACAGTCTTGTTTTCCAGCGATCTTTAGGATATATTCCTAGTTTTCCTCTGCTGTCATCTA
>NW_011494178.1:739331-746908 GCF_000754665.1 Bison bison bison | reverse complement strand
AAGAAGGCTGAGCACTGAAGAATTGATGCTTTTGAACTGTGGTGTTGGAGAAGACTCTTGAGAGTCCCTTGGACTTCAAGGAGATCCAACCAGTCCATTCTGAAGGAGATCAGCCCTGGGTGTTCTTTGGAAGGACTAATGCTAAAGCTGAAACTCCAGTACTTTGGCCACCTCATGCGAAGAGTTGACTCATTGGAAAAGACTGTGATGCTGAGAGGGATTGGGGGCAGGAGGAGAAGGGGACAGCAGAGGATGTGATGGCTGGATGGCATCACTGACTCGATGGACGTGAGTCTGAGTGAACTCTGGGAGTTGGTGCTGGACAGGGAGGCCTGGCGTGCTGCGATTCATGGGGTCTCAAAGAGTTGGACATGACTGAGTGACAACTGAACTGAAGTGAAGTGACTAAAATGAACTACTTCTGTGGGCAAGAATCCCTTAGGAGAAATGGAGTAGCTCTCATAGTTAACAAAAGAGTCTCAAATGCAGTACTTGGATGCAATCTCAAAAATGACAGAATGGTCTCTATTTGTTTCCAAGATACACCATTCAATATCACAGTAATTCAAGTCTGTGCCCCAGCCACTAATGCTGAAGAAGCTGAAGTTGAATGGTTCTATGATGACCTACAAGACCTTTAAGAACTAACACCAGAAAAGATGTCCTTTTCATCATAGGGGACTGGAATGCAAAAGTAGGAAGTCAAGTGATACCTGGAGTAATGGGCAAGTTTGGCTTTGTAGTACACAATGAAGCAGGGCAAAGGCTAACAGAGTTTTGCCAAGAGAACACACTGGTCATAGCAAACACCCTCTTCCAACAACACAAGAGATGACTCTACACATGGATGTCACCAGATGGTCAATACCAAAATCAGATTGATTATATTCTTTACAGCCAAAGGTAGAGAAGCTCTATACAGTCAGCAAAAACAAGACCTGGAGCTGACTGTGGCTCAGATCATGAACTCCTTATTGCAAAATTCAGACTTAAATTGAAGGAAGTAAGGAAAACCACTAGACCACTCAGGACTGACCTAAATTAAACCCCTTATGATTATACACTGGAGGTGAAAAGTAGATTCAAGGGATTAGATCTGATTGACAGAATGCCTGAAGAACTATGGATGAGGTTTGTGACATTGTACAGGAGGTGGTTATCAAGACCATCCCCAAGAAAAAGAAATGCAGAAAGGCAAAATAGTTGTCTGAGGAGGCCTTACAAATAGCTATGAAAAGAATTGAAACTAAAGGCAAAGAAGAAAAGGGAAGATATACCCATCTGAGCGCAGGGTTCCAATGAGTAGAACGGAGAGATAAGAAAGCCTTCCTCAGTGATCAGTGCAAAGAAATAGAGGAACACAATAGAATGAGAAAGACTAGAGATCTCTTTAAGAAAATTAGAGATACCAAGGGAATACTTCTTGCAAAGATGGGCACAATAAAGGACAGAAATGGTATGGACCTAACAGAAGCAGAAGATATTAAGAAGAGGTGGTAAGAATTCACTGAAGAACTATACAAAAAAGATCTTCATGACCCAGATAACCACGATGGTGTGATCACTTACCTAAAACCAGACATCCTCGAGTGCCAAGCCAAGTGGGCCTTAGGAAGTATCATGATGAACAAAGCTAGTGCAGGTTATGGAATTCCAGGTGAGATATTTCAAATCCTAAAAGATGATGCTGTGAAAGTGCTGCACTCAGTATGCCAACAAATTTGGAAATCTCAGCAGTCGCCACAGGACTGGAAAAGGTCAGTTTTCATTCCAATACCTAAAAAATACAATGCCAAAGAATGTTCAAACTAATGCACAATTATACTCATAGCACATGCTAGCAAAGTAATGCTCAAAATTCTCCAGGTCAGGCTTCAACAGTACATAAAGCATGAAATACCAGATGTTCAAGCTGGATTTAGAAAAGATAGAGGAAGCACAGATCAAATTGCCAACATCTGTGGAGTCATAAAAAAAGCAAGAGTTCCAGAAAAACATCTGCTTTATTGATTGTGCTAAAGCCTTTGACTGTGTGAATCACAACAAACTGTGGAAAATTCTTCAAGAGATGGGAATACCAGACCACCTAACCTGCGTCCTGAGAAATCTGTATGCAGGTCAGGAAGCAACAGTTAGAACTGGACATGGACCAACTGACTGATTCCAGGTCAGGAAAGGAGTACATCAAGGCTGTATATTGTTACCCTGCTTTTTTAACTTATATGCAGAGTACATCATGCAAAATGCCAGGCTGAATGTAGCACAAACTGGAATCGAGATTGCTGGCAGAAATATCAGTAACCTCAGCTATGCAGATGACACCACCCTTATGGCAGAAACCAAAGAGAAACTAAAGAGCCTCTTGATGAAAGTGAAAGAGAAGAGTGAAAAAATTGGTTTAAAACTCAGCATTCAGCAAACAAAGATCATGGCATCCAGTCCCATCACTTCATGACAAATAGATGGGGAAGCAATGGATACAGTGATAGACTTTATTTTCCTGGACTCCAAAATCACTGCTGATGGTGACTTAAGGCATGAAATTAAAGATGCTTGCTCCTTGGAAGAAAAGCTGTGACCAACCTCAGTTCAATTCAGTTCCTCAGTCGTGTCTGACTCTTTGCGACCCCATGCACCGCAGCACTCCAGGCCTCCCTGTCCATCACCAACTCCCAGAGGTTACACAAAGTCACATCCATTGAGTTGACAATGCCATCCAATCATCTCATCCTCTATCGTCCCCTTCTTCTCCTGCCCTCAATCTTCCCCAGCATCAGGGTGTTTTCAGATGAATCAGCTCTTCACATCAGGTGGTCAAAGTATTAGTTTCAGCTTCAGCATCAGTCCTTCCAATGAATATTCAGGACTGATTTCCTTTAGGATGGACTGGTTGGATCTCCTTGCAGTCCAAGAGACTCTCAACAGTCTTCTCCAACACCACAGTTCAAAAGTATCAATTCTTCGGCACTCAGCTTTCTTTACAGTCCAACTCTCAAATCCATACCCGACTACTGGAAAAACCATAGCCTTGACTAGACAGACCTTTGTTGGCAAAGTAATGTCTCTGCTTTTTAATATGCTGTCTAGGTTGGTCATAACTTTCCTTCCAAGGAGTAAGCGTCTTTTAATTTCATGGCCGCAGTCACCATCTGCAGTGATTTTGGAGCCCCAAAAAATAAAGTCAGCCACTGTTTCCCCATCTATTTCCCATGAAGTGATGGGACCAGATGCCATGATCTTTGTTTTCTGAGTGTTGAGCAGTAAGCCAACTTTTTCCCTCTCCTCTTTCACTTTCATCAATAGGCTCTTTGGTTCTTCTTCACTTTCTGCCATAAGGGTGGTGTCATCTGCATATCTGAGGTTATTGATATTTCTCCCGGCAATCTTGATTCCAGCTTGTGCTTCATACAGCCCAGCGTTTCTTATCTGCATATAAGTTAAATAAGCAGGGTAACAATATACTGCCTTGACGTACTCCTTTTCCTATTTGGAACCAATCTGTTGTTCCATGTCCAGTTCTAACTGTTGCTTCCTGACCTGCATACAGGTTTCCCAAGAGGCGGGTCAGGTGGTCTGGTATTCCCTTCTCTTTCAGATTTTTTCACAGTTTATTGTGATCCACACAGTCTAAGGCTTTGGCATAGTCAATAAAGCAGAAATAGATGTTTTTCTGGAACTCTTTTGCTTTTTCGATGATCCAACAGATGTTAGCAATTTGATCTCTGGTTCCTCTGCCTTTTCTAGAGAGCATATTAAGAAGCATAGAGTACTTTGCTGAAGCTATGGTTTTTCCAGTAGTCATGAACAAATCTGAGAGTTGGACCATAAAAAAGCTGAGTTCTGAAGAATTGATGGTTTTCAACTGTGGTGTTGGAGAAGACTGTTGAGAGTCCCTTGGACTGCAGGTAGATCTAACCTAAAGGAAATCAGTCCTGAATATTCATTGGAAGGACTGATGCTGAAGCTCTAATACTTTGGCCACGTGATTTGAAGACCTGACTCATTGGAAAAGACCCTGATGCTGGAAAGGTTGAAGACGGGAGGAAAAGGGGATGACAGAGGATGAGATGGTTGGATGTCATCAACAACCCGATGGACATTAGTTAGTGGACACTCTGGGAGTTGATGATGGACAGGGAAGTGTGGTATTCTGCAGTCCATGGGGTCACAAAGAGTCGGACACGACTGAATGACTGAACTGAACCCAACACAGGATTCGTTCCTGAGAACAGGGAAACCAGGATGGATTTCTGGCCTCCAGTAAATCAGTGTGGTGAGTGTGGTAAGATCTGTTCGGGATGTACATATCATACACATACCATAGTATTGACTCAGTTGGTGACCCCGCACCCACAGAGACAAACCCTTGCCTGAGGCCAGAGCCCAGCTGTGTGTGCAGAATGCTGGCTGCTGACGGTGGTGCATTAGGACTTCAGAGGCCTGGTGACAAGGTTCAGAGACATGCCCGGATACATTGTTTTCATTTGTGGGCTTTACGGTGAAAAAATGCCCGGGGTGTTGTACGCATTGTCCAAGGGTGCCCAGCAGATCCTGAGGACATACAGGGTGGCACAGCTTTTCTTGTCTTGAACCATTAGTCAGTACCTTTTTGTTGAATGGAAAGAATGATTTCTAGTTAAAACCATCAAAGCTTTCATTGCTGTGTACACTTCTCTGTATTTTAATTTGTGTTTCTTTAGAGCAGTTGGATCTTTTTACCTTAAGAAAACCTACTTTCCTCTATGGAATTAGTGTAAAAAAAGAAAAGCTGCTCAGAAACACAGCTTTTGGGTCACATCCTTGTCATTGTCTGAATTTCCTGCCAGTGTGGCTTAGAATGCAATTTTCGTGATGGTTTCACTTATAGATTTTTCCCAAATGTGCTTTACTTTACTTCTAAAAAAATCATTTAATGTAAATTAAAAACTTTCAACACTGAGACTTTGTTAACTCAAGTAGGTCTGTCCTGTTCAGTGTTAAGTGTGTTTTCTTTCTGTGTCTGTGTCTGTGCTTCTGTGTGTCTGGGCGTGTCTCTCTCTCTCTCTCTGCATGTGTGTGTGTGTGTGTGTGTGTGTCTGGA
Source organism: Bison bison bison (assembly GCF_000754665.1). Lineage (NCBI taxonomy): Eukaryota > Metazoa > Chordata > Mammalia > Artiodactyla > Bovidae > Bison > Bison bison. Next base: position 741,828 of record NW_011494178.1, on the reverse strand, counting down.
CGTTTCTCTCTCTCTCTCTGCATGTGGGTGTGTGTGTGTCTGGGTGTCTCTGTCCATATCTGTGCATTTGTGTGTCTGTGTATGAAAACTTAGACCTGCTAGAACACTTCATAAACTTCGGATATGAACCGAGTTACAGTTCTCTTCTCAGTGCTGGGCTGATCTTCAGATTCTTGAAGCTCTTAGAAAAGGATGGGACCATGGGCGTCTTTTTGTCTGGGGTTGTCTGCAGCCTCATGTGTAAACCTTTGTCCTGTGTCTGCCTGGTGAGTGGATTCGTGAATACTTGGCAGGTTATGTCAGACTCACTCTTGGGTTGGTCCTGATGCTCTGACACATGTTTATCTCAGGGCTGAACTCAGGCCTTTCCTATCATGTTTGAGACCTTGGGCTCTGGTCCGAGAATGTTTCCTCTGAAGGCTGTCTCCGGGTGGGTGACGGGCCTGTCCTTACATAACAGATAAATGCCTGGGCTTACAGAACCATCTGTGAGAGCAGGACACCCCGTAACACAGCAGCTGCGTGATTCTGAAGAATTTCTTCTCTGTCTTAAATTTAGACCCATCTGTCCTTCAGACACTCGCTGGGGAACCAGAGATCAGACAGAGCAAGAGGCCTGGATGGGCCTGTTTGAGGCAGACAGAGGGATGGGCTTAGCTGCCGTAATTTCCTGTGAAACTGCTGACGTGCTTGGAAAAGCACTTGTTTCCCTTGAAAAGTCACTTATCTTTTTGTCTAAATGCCAAAGGACTTCAGTTTTCTTTAATGTTCAGTAATTGCATGATAATATAATATGTCATGGCATTAGTTCTGAGTTAGTTTCTCAGAACTTACATGGTGTGTCCTTTCAATATGTAGTCAAACCTTTTTTTGTTGTTGTTAAATTCACTGGATTTTTCATAGATTATATCTGTGAGCATCATTCTATTCTACTGCTTTAATTTCCATTAGTGACTCCTATTATCTGTTTTTTGTATCTTTGCCTGCCTTTAATATTTGCACTTCTTTTTTATTTTAAAATGTTCTTCCTTTCCCCTGCTTCTCTTAATGTGTCATTTATTGAAAGTGAAAGTCGCTCAGGAGAGTCTGACTCTGAGACCCCATGGTTTTGTATAGTCCATGAAATTCTCCAGGGCAGAGTACTAGCCTTCTCCAAGGGATCTTCCCAACCCAGGGGTTGAACCCAGGTCTCCCGCATTGCAGGTGGATTCTTTACCAGCTGAGCCACCAGGGAAGCCCAAGAATACTGGGGTGGCTAGCCTATCCCTTCTCCAGTGGATCTTCCCGACCTAGGAATCGAACCAAGGTCTCCTGCATTGCAGGTGGATTCTTTACCAGCTGAGCTATCATTTCTGAAATGAAGTACCATTTATTTCTAGTATTTTCCCTGAGTTTTGGTCCTTTGTTTCTCAGTTTTCCTAATTCTAATTTAAATGGTTATTTCATGTCTGATATCATTTTCTCTATGTCTTATAACTTAGAGAAGCAGGTGGTATTTTTTATTTATTTTGTGGATGTGTTTTTCTAGTGGGTTTTCATTGTGTGCAGGGATGTTAATCTGCTCATGTGATTCTTTTTTCTTTTGCTTCTTAAATTAATTTTTCCCAGCTTTGTTGAAATACTGCTTCTTTGTTTCTCATAATAACTTTATGTCAGACTTGACCCTGACCTTTATCTGTTGCTCATTTTTGTGTGCACTGAATTTGGATGAACTTAGAGGAAAGTAGGGCCAGGACAGCTTCCCAGGTGCTTCTGTCTCCCCTCCTGCCATTTGCTTGGAGAGTTAACCTGGGGCAGCTGGATTTCTGAGGCTTCCTGGCTCTGTCCCGTCTATAGTTTTGTCCAGTTTCTTTCCTCGTTCCATCACCCCTATCCTGCTCAGTTCTGACTCCAGCCCGAGCTGGCCCTGCCCAGGATGCGAGGTCCGACTGGTGGGTCTCAAATCCACAGGTGCCCTATTGAATTCACCAGGGCTGATGGATTGGGTAAAGCCCCATGGGGCTCCAGTCCCTTCCGCTACTCAGACACTGGGGGCAGTGAACACACTCCTCAGCCCTGGAGGGAGGCGGAGGGGCTGCTTGTTTCCCTGTATTTTGTATTTCATGTGGGGGTGGGGAGTGGGAGGCTCTCCTCACCTAGAAATGGCATTCATGAGCTTTTGTCTCTTGCTGGCTTGTTACATTGTATTTTTTGATGGGAGGATTTGGGGAGATTAAAAACTATGCTGCTGTTTTTACAGTATTCACCGTATTATGAATATACTACTCTAAAGATTATTAATAATATTTTCATATAGAGCTTAAAAAAAGCAAGATCTTTTGATTTTTTTGGTCCCTTATATAATGTATTTGTATTTATTTCACATATATTCTTTTAAAAATAAATAAATGCTTTCAGTATTTGTTCAGTTCAGTCCAGTCGCTCAATTGTGTCCGACTCTTTGCGACCTCATGAGTCGCAGCACGCCAGGCCTCCCTGTCCATCACCAACTCCCGGA
>NW_011494178.1:738825-739231 GCF_000754665.1 Bison bison bison | reverse complement strand
CCTCTCAGCATCAGAGTCTTTTCCAATGAGTCAACTCTTTGCATGAAGTGGCCAAAGTACTAGAGTTTCAGCTTCAGCATCAGTCCTTCCAATGAACACCCAGGACTGATCTCCTTTAGGATGGACTGGTTGGATCTCCTTGCAGTCCAAGGGACTCTCAACAGTCTTCTCCAACACCACAGTTCAAAAGCATCAGTTCTTCGGCACTCAGCTTGCTTTACAGTCCAACTCTCACATCCATACGTGACTACTGGAAAAACCATAGCCTTGACTAGACGGACCTTTATCGGCAAAGCAATGTCTCTACTTTTTAATACTCTGTCTAGGTTGGTCATAACTTTCCTTCCAAAGAGTAAGCGTCTTTTAATTTCATGGCTGCAGTCACCAACTGCAGTGATTTTGGAGC
>NW_011494178.1:727074-738725 GCF_000754665.1 Bison bison bison | reverse complement strand
GCCATGAAGTGATGGGACTGGATGCCATGATCTTAGTTTTCTGAATGTTGAGCTTTAAGCCAATTTTTTGCTTTTTAGACTTATGTTGATCTCTTTTTTAGTAGGTAAAATATTTTAAAATACTAGTAATGTTTTGATTTGTCAGGTGCAAAAGATTTTGAAGATGATTTTGACATTTAATGGTATCTATTGACATAAGAATTTTTTGATATTGAATACTCTTCTAAATTTCTCATTTATATAAAAATATTTTGTTACTTTGTGGGTGTAGCACAAATGCTAATATTTCCTCAGCATTTCCATGGAAATAAATGAAGTAGAAGGAAAGTGTGTTTGTAGGTTGAAGAGATCAATAATTTTTCTGTCAGAAAGTGGAATTGGATAGAAATAATAGGGTGGTTCATGTGTAAATCAATTTAAGTTTTTAAAAAGGAACTGCTTATTGAAATATAACATATCCACAGAAAGTGTGCAGTTGCTGAGTTGGCAGTTCCCCACATTTTCATGGAGGAAATGTACCAAGGTCAGTAGGTGAAAGAAACCCTACCAGATTCCCTGAGGGTCCCTGTGCCCCTCCCCACGTCAGCCTTCCTCTACCTCCAGGGTCATCACTATTCACACTCATAACAACTTAGATTAGTTTTGCTTTTATTTGCTTATATTTGAGCTTCATATAAATAGGAGCTACTTTATCCAGGTATGCTGCTGCTGCTGCTAAGTTGCTTCAGTCGTGTCCGACTCTGTGCGACCCCATAGACGGCAGCCCACCAGGCTCCCCCGTCCCTGGGATTCTCCAGGCAAGAACACTGGAGTGGGTTGCCATTTCCCTCTCCAATGCATGAAAGTGAAAAGTGAAAGTGAAGTCGCTCAGTCATGCATGACTCTTAACAACCCCACGGACTGCAGCCCACCAAGCTCCTCCGCCCATGGGATTTTCCAGGCAACAGTACTGGAGTAGGGTGCCATTGCCTTCTCTGTTATCCAGGTATAATTCACAATTAACCTGTTTAAAGTTTGTAATTCAGCAACTTTTAGTATATTATTTCATATGTTCATGGAGATGTGCCGCCGTCACTGCAATCTGTTTTGTAACATTTTTGTTACTAACAAAAGAAACTGCGCATCCCTCAGCCATCCCCTTCCAACCCTTCTGACCCTGCTCCAGCCCTAGGCCACCCCACCATCCTTCTTTGATCATCTTTTTTCTGGGTCCTTTATTCTATTCCTGTGGCATTTTACATTCGTTTAATTCTGGATATTAAACCAGCCTCACATTTCTCGGATAAATCTGATATGTATTTTCTTTGCTTTCTTTCCCTCAGCGTTTGTTTGTGGATTTACCTATGTTGCATTAATTGTGAATCGTATCGTATTTATTCTCAGTTTGTCTGTTATTTCTCTTGTTGGTGGACACTTGGTGGGCCCAGAGGGCTTGCTTATTAGGAGTAGTGCTGCTTTGAACGTTCTTTTGTTTGTCCTTTAGTGAAAGTATGTTTGCATTTTTTGGGTATAGACTTGGATTTGGAAGTTACAGTCAATGTGGTTGCCTGTGTTCAGGTTGAATAGATACTTCAGAACAGTTTTCCGCATCAACAGTGTGGGCACTTTCTGTAGATCTGTCTTTTAGCCACCTCTTGGATTGTCTATGCTTTTTCCTTTAGTTACCCTCTGGGGTTTATAATGGTGTCCTATGATAGTTTTAATGTGCCTTATCTGATGACTAATGAAGTTAAGCACCTTTATATATATTTTTGGGGGTTTGGCTAATTTTCAAGGTGTTTATACAGTGTTCTGCCCATTTTTCTAATGAGTTATTGCCCTTATATTTTATTTCTATAGTAACAGTTTATATATTCTGGATATCCATCTTTGATTTCAGTTACCTTTTCTGTGATTGAATTTACTTTCTTAATGGTATGTTTTGATTAGCAGATGTTCCCAGTTTAATTATAATCATTTTTCCTGTGTGTTAGCATTATTGTTTGTTTATTATATAAACAATTATAATAGCATTATAATAATAGCATTATTATAGCAAATAATAATAGCATTATTGTTATTTAATAGCTCTCTTCTTATGCAAAGGTCATAAGATGATCTCCTGGGTTTCTTCTTGAATGTTTTCTTTTTACTTTTCTCATTTATATTGTTATCTATCTGAAATTGGCTCTGCGTATGATATGTGAACTTACTTGAAAAGTAACACTTTCAAATTAGAAGCATTGTTTTAAGTAGCAGATGAACTCGGCAGTAATCATGCCTGCGTGTACTGCTCCATGACACCGTGGCGGACACATCATACATGTGACATGTGCAACATTTCCCCAGTTTTACAGATCAGGAAATTGATAATGAGGTGAAATAAGCAAATTGCTGTGAGTCTCCTTGTTCGATCTGTCATTTGCCTGTAGTTCTTAGAGGTTAATAGAGCAGCCTGTGATGGTGGTGTGGTGCTGCCAGGGGACAGAGTGGGCCTGGGGCAGTCACGGAGGGCCTCGTGACTCACAGAGCAGCAGATCCTGTGACCTTTCCATCCCCTGGTGAGTGCTGCAGATGCAGTAGGTTTGAGTGTCAGCTCAGGGGCACACAGCTTGGGGAATCCCAAGCAGTAAGGAGTCTGGCTTGGTTGGTCCTGAGGGGAGCAGATTGCTGTCTGCAGTCTCCATGCTATCTGTTTTACATATGGCAATGTAAGATTCCATGTCTGCAACCTCCATGTCTGCAGTCTACGTGCCCCAAGGAAAGAGTGTGGGTGCCTTGCGTTCTCTGTTACCCAGCAGCACTGGGGTTACCTCTCTGAGTACATGGCTCCTTGGTCCTGAGGGACCTGACCTTGTAATTCTTATTTCTGCTGCAGCAGCCTGAATAATGGATATTTTTGTATGTGTTTAATCTATACCTTTTGTTAAGAACGTGAAAAAAATGTGTTTGTAAAAGTGCCAGTGAATACAATTAGTCATCCAGGTTGTATCTTGGCAACTCTGGCCGTTAGGGGAGAGACAAAGGTCACTGGGGTCAGATGAAGGAGTCTCACAGTGTTACTGTGTCCAGTACTTTACATTTTTTTGCTAAAGAAGAAAGAAATGTGTAGCTATTGTAACTTTCCTCTGCTGCTGCTGCTCAGTCGCTTCAGTCGTGTCCAACTCTGTGCGACCCTATAGACGGCAGCCTACCAGGCTCCCCCGTCCCTGGGATCCTCCAGGCAAGAATACTGGAGTGGGTTGCCATTTCCTTCTCTAGTGCATGAAAGTGAAAAGTGCAAGTGAAGTGCTCAGTCGTGTCCGACTCTTAGCGACCCCATGGACTGCAGCCCACCAGGCTCCTCCATCCATGCGATTTCCAGGCAAGAGTACTGGAGTGGATTGCCATTGCCTTCACACATAACTAAACACTGATGTAATGCCCACTCCTAGTATAAAGGTGAAATAAGAGGAAAAGACTTTATGATAAAGTAATACATTGTTTCAATAAGCACGTGCTTAAACATGTATGTAGTCAGTGACTTAATGGAAAAAGGAGAAACTTGTGCACACTTAGCATGAATGTGTTTGTTTATATGTAACTTTTGGTTGGTGCAAAAGTAATTGCAAGTTTGCATTGTTGAATTTTGCTGTTTGATATTAGAATACATTCTTTTATTTTAATTTGTTTTTTTTATTGAAGGATAATTGCTTTACAGAATTTTGTTGTTTTCTGTCAAACCTCAGCATGAATCAACCATAGGTATACGTATATCCCCTCCCTTTTGAACCTCCCTCCGAACTCCTGCCCCACCCCTCTAGGTTGATGCAGAGCCCCTGTTTGAGTTTCCTGAGACATACAGCAAATTCCCATTGGCTATCTATTTTGCATATGGTAATGTAAGTTTCCATGTTACTCTTTCCATACATCTCACCCTCTCCTCCCCTCTCCCCATGTCCATAAGTCTATTCTCTTTGTCTGTTTCTCTACTGCTGCCTTGTAAATAAATCCTTCAGTACCATTTTTCTAGATTCTGTGTATATGCATTAGAATACTATATCTATCTTTCTCTTTCTGACTCACTTCACTCTGTAGAATGGGTTCTAGGTTCATCCACCTCATCAGAACTGACTCAAATGTGTTCCTTTTTATGGCTAATATTCCATTGTGTATACGCGCCACAACTTCTTTATCGATTCACCTGTAAGTGGACATCTAGGTTGCTTCCATATTCTAGCTATTGTAAATAGCACTGCACTGAACAATGGGATACATGTGTCTCTTTCAGTTTTGGTTTCCTCAGGGTATATGCCTAGGAGTGGGATTGTTGGGTCATATGGTGGTTTTATTCCTAGTTTTTTAAGGAATCTCCAAACCGTCTTCCATAGTGGCTATATCAATTTACATTTGCACCAGCGGTGCAGAAGTTTCCCTTTTCTTCACACCCTCTCCCAGCATTTATTGTTTGTAGATTTTTTGATGATGGCCATTCTGACCTGAGTGAGGTAATATCTCACGGTGCTTTTGATTTGCATTTCTCTAATAATGAGCAATGTTGAGCATCTTTTCATGTGTTTGTTAGCCATCTGTATGTCTTCTTTGGAAAAATGTTTGTTTAAGTCTTTTTCCCACTTTTTGATTGGGTTGTTTGTTTTTCTGTCATTGAGTTGTATGAGCTGCTTGTATATTTGGAAATTAATCCTTTGTCAATTGTTTCATTTGCTATTGTTTTCTCCCATTCTGAGGGTTGTCTTTTCGCCTCGCTTATAGTTTCCTTTACTGTGCAAAAGCTTTTAAGTTTAATCAGGTCCCACTTGTTTGCTTTTGTTTTAATTTCTGTTACTCTAGGAGGTGGGTTATAGAGGATCGTGCTTTGATTTATGTCATCAAGTGTTCTGCCTATGTTTTCCTCTAAGAGTTTTATAGTTTCTGGTCTTACATTTAGGTCTTTAATCCATTTTGAGTTTATCTTTGTGTATGGTGTTAGGAAGTGTTCTAATTTCATTCTTTTAAATGTAGCTGTCCAGTTTTCCCAGCACCATTTATTGAAGAGCCTGTCTTTGCCCCATTGTAAATTCTTGCCTCCTTTGTCAAAAATAAGGTTCCCATTTGTGCATGGGTTTATTTGTCGACTTTCTGTCTTGTTCCATTGATCTATATTTCTGTTTTTCTGCCAGTACCATACTGTTCTGATGACTGTAGCTTTGTAGTATAATCTAAAGTCAGAAAGCTTGATTCCTCCAGCCCATTCTTCTTTCTCAAGACTGCTTTGGCTATTCGGAGTCTTTTGTGTTTCCATATGAATTGCGAAAATTTTTGTTCTAGTTCTATGAAAAATGCCATTGGTAGTCTGATAGGGATCTCACTGAATCTGTGTATTGCATTTGGTAGTATAGTCATTTTCACAATATTGATTCTTCCTACCCAGGAACATGGAATATCTTTCCCATCTGTTTATGTCATCTTTGATTTCTTTCATTAGTGTCTTATAATTTTCTGTATACAGTTCTTTTGTCTCCTTAGGTAAGTTTATTCCTAGATATTTTATTCTTTTTGTTGCAATGGTGAATGGGATTGATTCCTTAATTTCTCTTTCTGATTTTTCATTGTTAGTATATAGAAATGAAAGTGATTTCTCTGTATTGATTTTGTATCCTGCAACTTTGCTAAATTCACTGATTAGCTCTAGTCATTTTCTGATACTATCTTTAGGGTTTTCTGTGTACGGTATCATGTCATCTGCAAACAGTGAGAGCTTTACTTCTTCTTTTCCAATCTGGATTCCTTTTATTTCTTTTTCTTCTCTGATTGCTGTAGCTAGGACTTCCAGAACTATGTTGAATAATAGTGGTGAAAGTGGACACTCTTGTTTTGTTCCTGATCTTAGAGGGAATGCTTTTAGTTTTTCACCATTGAGAATAATGTTTGCTGTAGCCCTATCATCATACATGAATGGATGCTGAATTTTGTCAAAGGCTTTTTCTGCATCTATTGAGATGATTGTATGGTTTTTATCTTTCAGTTTGTTAATATGGTGTATCACATTGATTGATTTGCGTATATTGAAAAATCCTTGCATTCCTGAAATAAACCCAACTTGATCGTGGTATATGAGCTTTTTAATGTGTTGCTGAATTCTGTTGCAAAAATTTTGTTGAGGATTTTTGCATCTATGTTCATCAGTGATACTGGCCTATATATTTTCTTTTTTGTGTGTTGTCTTTGTCTGGTTTTGGTATCAGGGTGATGTTGGCCTCATAGAAAGAGTTTGGAAGTGTTGCTTCCTCTGCAATAGTTTGAGAGAATTTTAGAAAGATAGGCATTAGCTCTTCTCTAAATGTTCAATGAAATTCTCCTGTGAAGATATCTGGTCCTCAGTTTTTGTTTTTTTTGGGAGATTTTTGATCACAGCTTCATTTTGGAATACACTCTTAAATGTGGTTATGTTATACATCATTTTAATGTGTGTTTCTTGCTTTTTTTTGCTAATGACATTACCTGCTATATATTTTATATTTATTTTAGACTATGGAAATAATGTTAAACAAAAAAGCAAATTTGAGCGATTTTCTTATTCCAGTTCAAAATGGGTCGTAAAACAACAGAATCAACTTGCAACATCAGCAACTCATTTGTCCCAGGAACTGTTAATGAACATATAGTGCAGTGGTGGTTTAAGAAGTTTTGCAAAGGAGAGGAGAGCCTTGAAGATGAGGAGCATAGTGGCCAGTCACTGGAAGTTGACAATGACCAACTGAGAGCAATCATCAAAGCTGATCCTCTTACAACACAAGAAGTTGCCGAAGAACTCAGTGTCGGCCATTCTATGGTCGTTTGTCATTTGAAGCAAGTTGGAAAGGTGAAAAAGTTGGATAAGTGGGTGCCTCATGAGCTGACCAAAAATCAAAAAAATCATTTTGAAATTCTGTCTTCTCTTATTTTATGCAACAACAATGAACCATTTTTTGATCGGATTGTGACGTGTGACAAAAGTGGATTTAATATGACAACTGGTGATGACTAGTTCAGTGGTTGGACCAAGAATAAGTTCCAAAGCACTTCCCCAACTTGCCAAAATTTGCACCAGAAAAAGGTCATGGTCACTGTCTGTTGGTCTGCTGCTGGTGTGATCCATTACAGCTTTCTGAATCTTGGTGAAACCATTACATCTGAGAAGTATGCTCAGCAGATCAGTGAGATGCACTGAAAACTTCAGTGCCTGCAGCCAGCACTGATCAGCAGTTGTTTTTCAGTTGCTAAGTTGTGTCTGACTCTTTGTGACCCAAAGAACTGCAGGGCACCAGGCTTCCTTGTCCTTCACTATGCACTCAGCCTTCTTTATGGTCCAACTCTCACATTTGTCCACGACTACCGGAAAAACCGTACGTTTGACTATTCAGACCTTTGTCGGCAAAGTTATGTCTCTACATTTTAATATGCTATCTAGGTTTGTCATAGCTTTCCTTCCAAGGAGCAAGTGGCTTTTAATTTCATGGCAGCAGTCACCATCTCCAGTGATTTTGTAGCCCAAGAAAATAAAATCTATCACTGTTTCCACTTTTCCCCCTTCTATTTGATCAACAGAAAGGGCCCAGTTCTCCATGACAGTGCCTGACCTCATGTCACACAATCAATGCTTCAAATGTTGAACAAACTGGACTACAAAGTTTTGCCTTATCTGCCATATTCATCTGACCTCTCACCGACTGACCACCACTTCAAGCATCTTGACAACTTTTTGCAGGGAAAACGCTTCCACAACCAGCAGGAGGCAGAAAATGCTTTCTACAAGTTAATAGAATCCCGAGGCACAGATTTTTATGCTATAGGAATAAACTTATTTCTTGTTGGCCAAAAATCTATCAGTTGTAATGGTCCCTATTTTGATTAGTAAAGATATGTGTGAGCCTAGTTATAATGATTTAAAATTCACGGTCTGAAGTCACTATTATGTTTGCACCAACCTAATAAATGTTGGCACATTTCATTCACAGTTGACATTAAAGGTAAGAGCTACATGAATGTATCTACGTTTAGAGAATCACTATAAATGCAGCTATTTTAGCAACTCTTATACCATCTTAGGGGCTTCCCTGGTGGCTCAGTTGGTAAAGAATCTGCCTGCAATGTGGGAGGCCTCGGTTCAATCCCTGGGTTGGGAAGATCCCTGGAGGAGGACATGGAAACCCACTCCAGTATTCTTGCCTGGACAGAAGAGCCTGAACTATATATAGTCCATGCAGTCACAAACCTGGCAGCTGCAGTCCATGGGGTTGCAAAAAGACATGACTGAGCACACATACCATCTTTAACATTTGTCCTTCATGAAATGATTTTCCAAAATAGTGAAAAAAAGAAAAGAAAAGAAAAGCTCTTTGTAAAGCTTAAAAAAAACAACCCAAAATACAGCTCTCTTTATATGTATGTGAGCCTGAGCATAATATATTAAGTATTTTTCCTTTTTCTTTTTCTGGGAGGGGGGGGCGTTTTTAAATTTTTATTTATTTATTTATTTATTATTATTATTATTACTTTTACTTTACAATATTACAGTGGTTTTGCCATACATCAACATGCATCCGCCATGGGTGTACACGTGTTCCCCATCCTGAACCCCCCTCCCACCTCCCTTCCCATACCATCCCTCTGGGTCATCCCAGTGCACCAGCCCCAAGCTTCCTGTATCCTGCATGGAACCTGGACTGGTGATTCGTTTCTTATATGATATTATACATGTTTTAATGCCATTCTCCCAAATCATCCCCTCCCCCACAGAGTCCAAAAGACTGTTCTATACGTCTGTGTCTCTTTTGCTGTCTCGCATACAGGGTTGTCGTTACCATCTTTCTAAATTTCATAGATATACATTAGTATACTGTATTGGTGTTTTTCTTTCTGGCTTACTTCACTCTGTATAATAGGCTCCAGTTTCATCTATCTCATTAGAACTGATTCCAATGTATTCTTTTTAATGGCTGAGTAATACTCCATTGTGTATATGTACCACAGCTTTCTTATCCATTCATCTGCTAATGGACATCTAGGTTGCTTGCATGTCCTGGCTATTATAAACAGTGCTGTGATGAACATTGGGATACACGTATCTCTTTCAATTCTGGTTTCCCCGGTGTGTATGCCCAGCTGTGGGATTGCTGGGTTGTATGGCAGTTTATTTTTTCTTTTTAAATGACAGAGGTAAGCTCTTGCTCAGATAATTATGTGTAGACTGGCTGACCCGAGAGTGTCTGGAGAACCATCTCAGTATCAGGCCAGGCAGGACCAGGCTTCGTTGTACAAGGATGTCCTGAGTGTTGCAGGGACTCTAGCATCAGGGGTTCTGTTCTTTAAATGCCGGCAATAACCCCAGTCATCATAAGTGCTCTCTCAGACTTGCCAGACTCCCCAAGGACAGTATCCCCTGAGAACCCTAGTCCTAGGGCACTGAACCTTTGCATGTTGAGTGCCCACCTCATGGAGGACCATCCTGGACCAGCAGGTGGGCAGCACTTAGCTGTGGCATTTTCCAGAATCACCGAGATCAAACTGTGCTGTTCAGCACTCCTGCTGTATTTATTTTACCTCCTTTAAGTTGCCTGGACTCAGCTGTCTTTCAAAGTGTTTTTTCAGGAAATTAGTTTAGAATTATGCTTTGAATAGAAGCAAATGTTATGGGATCACCCATTCAGATGCTAATAATGTTTCCTGTTTGTGATGAATGATAAAAGAAATTGAAATGGTAGAAGCCTATTTTTCCCCTCTTATTGGTGGCTGGCTGTCATTTTGGGACTGACAGAAGGTTTTTGGGTTGTTAGACATGTTTTTGTAGTGGCAGTAGCATTCTTTTTCATTTAAAATAGTTTCATTAAATATTGTACAGATATAAAAATATTTCTAAAATATATATGAAGTATGAAAAAATGATAACTGTTTTTTAAAAAAATTGAGACCTCACGATCTTACAAAGTTCTCTGTGGGCTTCTCTTTGATTTTTGTTCCTCACAGAAGTAATCCCTTACCTTGTACAAAAAACTTAAATAGTTTTGCTAAAAATATTTCTATTCCCTAAACAAAATATTGCTTCATTTTCCAAGTATATGAACTTTATATAAATGGAATCATGGTGTATTTTTCCTCTCTGATTTACTCTTGTGCCTTGTAGTTCAGTACTTTGAGATTCATCTCGTTTGCTTGTAGCTGAGCTTCGTTTGTTAGAAGTGAGCATATCACAGTTGATTTCTCCATTTTCAGCCATGTGAATATTTTCGTTGTTTCTGGCTTTGTTGTCACAGGGATTCTGTGCATATTCTTGTTCATGGCTCCTGACACCTGTGAACCCTTGTCGTGTGGAAGACCTGTTTCTTCGTTACTAGGTGATGCTCAACTGCTTTCCAGGGTCACTGTGCCCTTTTCTACTCCCACTAGTCCTGGTCAGGCCCTTGGTTTCTCTTAGTTCTTGGCAGCACTTGTCATAATGGGGTTAAATTTTTTTTGCCCGTCCTTTGGATGTGACGTGATATCTCATTTCATTTGTATTTTCTGATTTTTCATGAGATTGACTATTTTTTATGTTTGTTGCCCATACATATTTCCTACTGTGACAGGTACTTATTGAAAAATTTTGTTGATTTTTCTACTTGATTATCTTTTTATTGCTGATTTTTAGGAATCAGTATTTTGGATGTAAATCTTATATCATTTATTTTATTTTTTATCATTTATTTTAATACATATTTCAAATTTACCTTCCCATTGTGTGTTTGTCTTTCCATGTTTTTTATGGTTTCTTTTAATGAGGGCTCCCCTTGTAGCTCAGCTGGTAAAGAATCCATCTGCAATGCAGGAGGCCCCAGTTTGATTCCTACGTCGGGAAGATCCCCTGAAGAAAGGATAAGCTACCTGTTCCAGATTCTTGGGCTTCCCTTGTGGCTCAACTGGTAAAGAATCCATCTGTAATGTGGGAAACCTGGGTGCGATCTTCCCAATGTGTACTTGTCTTTCCATGTTTTTTATGCTTTCTTTTAAAGAACAGAAATTCTTATGTTTAGTCAAGTCCAGGCCTTAATCTTGTTCTGTGTAGCTAGTGGTTATGTCACTGAGCTGTGGGTGAGCAGACGGACACCCTGAAATGAGCGCAGTCTGGTGAAGGGACTGGGGAAGCCACTGCCCTCTGAGTGGGAAGGGCAAGGTGCAGCCATGCGGAGCTGCTTGCCTAGCTGTGGTTGTTAGAGTTCTTGAGCAACTGAAAATTTGTTTGGAACCTAGGCATCACCAACCCCCTAATCATCGAAGAGGGCATTGGGCAGTGAAGGCCCCAGAGTCACTGTCTTCCTGCGTGTGCCCGTGTGTACAGGGTGTCAGGGCATGCAGCTGCTTGCCCTGAACATAATACATCTGAGGGCCCTCCCTGCTGCTGCTGCTGCACTGAGTTCAGCTGTAGCCCTGCGGAGCAGTGTTCCCTGGTATGACTGTGCTGGTTTCTGTATTGACTCCATTGTGGAGATGCATCAGAGTTGTTTGCAGCTTCCAGCAACAATGAGTGAGACTGCCCTGGATGTCCTATGAATGTTTGTATGTGAAATTTGTCCTCATTTCTCCTGGATGGTTTCATTTCAGGATCAAGATGGGGATGGTGGCTTGAGGGGAAAGTGTGTGTGAGCTTCTCTGAAAACAGCCAAACCCTTTCCCTATGT
>NW_011494178.1:722859-726974 GCF_000754665.1 Bison bison bison | reverse complement strand
TGCCTCCCCCAGAGCATGAGGGGCCCCGTGGCTCTGTGTCCCCATAGCTCTGGGCCCCTGTGGCTCCTCTGTGTCCCCGTGGCTCTGGGTCCCCGTGGCTCTGGGTCCCCGTGGCTCTGGATCCTCGTGGCTCTGGGTCCCCATTGCTCTGGGTCCCTGTTGCTCTGTGTCTCCATGGCTCTGCGTCCCCGTGGCTCTGGGTTCCTGTGGCTCCGGATCCCTGTGGCTCTGGGTCCCTGTGGCTCTGTGAACCTATAGCTCTGGGTCTCTGTGGCTCTGTGTCCCCATAGCTCTGGGTCCCCGTGTCTCTGGGTTCCTGTGGCTCCAGGTCTCTGTGGCTCAGGGTCCCCCTGGCCCCGGATCCCTGTGGCTCTGTGTCTCCGTGGCTCTGTGTCCCCATAGCTCTGGGTCCCCGTGGCTCTGGGTTCCTGTGGCTCCAGGGCTCTGTGGCTCAGGGTCCCCCTGGCTCCGGATCCCTGTGGCTCTGGGTCCCTGTGGCTCTGGGTCCCCATTGCTCTGTGTCTCCATGGCTCTGGATCCCCGTGGCTCTGGGTTCCTGTGGCTCCAGGGCTCTGTGGCTCAGGGTCCCCCTGGCTCTGGATCCCTGTGGCTCTGGGTCCCTGTGGCTCTGTGTCCCTATAGCTCTGGGTCCCTGTGGCTCTGTGTCCCCATAGCTCCTGGTCCCTGTAGCTCTGTGTCCCTGTGGCTCTGGTGCTTCTAAGTCTGGCTGGTTCTCCCAGCTCTTCTAACAGTGGGTGGTTACATTTCTATTGAGATTTTAATTGAATTTCCCCAGTAACTAATGACACTGAGCCTCTTTTCACATGCTTGGTTTTCATCTTTATTCTTTGACAAAGAGTCTGTTAATGTATTTGCCCACTTTTAAAAAATAGGTTGTTTGTATTTTAATGTGTTATTTTGAGATTTCCTTGTGTATTCTGGACATAAGTCTTTTTCATAATATATTTATGATTTAGAAATATATTTCCCCAGTTGTGTGTTGTCTTTTTTTCTTAACAGTTTCTTTTGAACAACAGAGTATTTTAATTTTAATAATGTGCAGTTTATTATTTTTTTATGATTTGTGCTTTTGGAGTTGTGTCTAAGAACTCTTTCCCTGTCCCAAAGCCACAGAGGTTTTGACCTATGACTTTTGCCAAAAATTGTTTAAAGTTTTATATTAAAATCTCTTAGCTATTTTTGACTAGTTCTTGTGTAAGATGTGAAGAATACTTTGAGGTTTATTTATTTATTGCATATGATTCACATGCTTTTAAAATATATTTTTTCAGCATAATCTTTTAAAAAGATATTTGCAGCTATTTTGTTCTGAATGTCTGTTTCTGGTATAGGTGTAATTAGAGTGTCTAGCTTGCCACACTCTTTGGTCTTCATGGACTCTCATTTTGCAGGGAGTTTTTGTTTGAGAGGACTATTGATGCAATTTTTATTTTGTTTAATACTTAATTTTATGCATTTATTAAGTAATTTTTATTTTAGCATTAAAGTTGACCTTTTCTTATATATTCTGCATGTTATGTACATGATTAATTAATGCATTATGAATTTAACAAGGAAAAGTTGTGTAAATTGTATTTAAAAATACCGATTTAAGAAGTGTTGCACCATTTATCCACAGTTAATATAATTCACTGTTCTCACAAAGCAGATTCTCATAATTACAGAGAAAAATACTGCAATGATTATAAAACTAGTAAAAAAAAGAACCCTTATATTATGAGATGTTGTGAATGTTTTATTTACAATTAGATGTTTTAAGAAAGTTCTCATACTTCTTCTTAAGTATTCTAGTTTTGTAACTTGTTGTAATTTTGGAATTTATGCCCTAGATCTTTTAGAACATTAGAGTTTTATTTTATTTTCTGAGATACTAAAAATTGTTTTTTTTAATTATTTTGATTGAATTCAGAGAACTAAAATACCAAATACTGTGAGTTATATAGAAATATAACCTGAATAAATATTGTTAAGCATCATAAGATATCCACCTCCCAGGCCCATATTGTTTTGCAGGTGACTTTTATCAAACATTTAAGGAGTGAATAATTCTCCCTTCAAATGGCAGGGAAGGAAAGATATGGGAATAGCTGACTAATTTTATGACTAATAAAATCCTATTACAAAATTAAATATGAGAGAAGAAAAAAATTTATAGATTTAGGACTCCTGGTTTCTAGTCAGGCATGTAAAGACCCTGTAAGTCACCACTTCATCCTAACAAGTAAAAAACTGAGCAACAGTTCTTAGATTCATCAGAGAAGAGAGGCCACAGAACAAATCACTGCCCCCCAAATTAGAGAGATAAAGAATCACAATTTCCTGGAGTAGAAATCCACTAGCAGAAACCTCGCTGGGAAGGTTGAACTGCAGTTGAGAAATTGCTAGAAGTTCAGTGTGGACAAGTCTAAGAGATAAAAACTCGAGGGGGACCCAATCAGAACAGAACATTCAGGTTTTGGTTTCACTAGTCTCTGTAGACCCTGGAGAAGATGTTTGTTCCCCTCAAGCTCCTTTTTGGGTGTTGGGTTGTTGGTTTTTGGTTGAGTGGGGAATCAGGACAGTTCAGAAGCAAACTGTTGTTATTCAGCAGCGTCCCTCTGTACTATCAAATTATTTGTGTCTTTAGATCCTTATGTTCCTATTTTTATGTGGTTTTAGATTTTTGAAAACTTGGTTTTATTTCTAGGAATTTGTTATTTTTTAAAAGGTTTGTTCATCCTGTATTCCTTATGGCATATGACCTATTCTGTCATTATTACTAAAAATGTGTGTGTTGCTTTAAAATCTTGCATTATAAATAAGAGGACTGTTTACACAAGGATGGGGTCTGTGTCATTCCCTCTTCTCTTTGGAGTTTGGCTAATTTATCATTTCAGATTACACCTTCTTCTTTTTGACAACTGGTACCCAGTAAACTTTTGGGACCTTTCTCCCTGTTGATGTGTGACCTATTGCTGGTTGATCCTCTCTGTTCCTTGTCTAGTCCTGCTTTTTCAGAATCTTATTTGTCTCACTCAAACTGTTATTTACTGTTCTGTTTTCAAAGAGGGATTAAGGAACTTAAGTATACTTTACAAACAGACCAGTGCTCAGCAGAGGAAACAAGCTATTATCACTTACACATTTGTTTCTATGTATTAGAATCAACAAGTAGATATTTAGATCTTTTTCTTGATACTTTTGTGTATTTGTCTTCAGTTTCGTTCAGTTTAGTCAATCAGTTGTGTCCGACTCTTTGTGACCCCATGGACTGCAGTGCACCAGGCCTCCCTGTCCATCACCAAATCCCAGAGTTTACCCAAACTCATGTCCATTCAGTTGGTGATGCCATCCAACCATCTCATACTCTGTCATCCCCTTCTCCTCCTGCCCTCAATCTTTCCCAGCATCAGGGTCTTTTCAGATGAATCCGCTTATCACATCAGGTGGCCAAAGTATTGGAGTTTCAGCTTCAACATCAGTCCTTCCAATAAACACCCAGGACTGATCTCCTTTAGGATGGACTGGTTGGATCTCCTTGCAGTCCAAGGGACTCTCAACAGTCTTCTCCAACACCAAATCTCAGAAGCATCAATTCTTTGGCACTCAGCTTTCTTTACAGTACAACTCTCACATCCATACATGACTACTGGAAAAACCATAGCCTTGACTAGACAGACCTTTGTTGACAAAGTAATGTCTCTGCTTTTCAATATGCTGTCTAGGTTGGTCATAACTTTCCTTCCAAGGAGTAAGCGTCTTTTAATTTCATGGCTGCAGTCACCATCTGCAGTGATTTTGGAATCAAAAAACTAAAGTCAACTACTGTTTCCCCATCTATTTCCTATGAAGTGATGGGACCGGATACCATGATCTGAGTTTTCTGAACGTTGAGCTTTAAGCCAACTTGTTCCCTCTCCTCTTTCACTTTCATCAAGAGGCTCTTTAGTTCTTCAGTTTCTGCCATAAGGGTGGTGTCATCTGCATATCTGAGGTTATTGATATTTCTCCCGGCAATCTTGATTCCAGCTTGTGCTTCTTCCAGGCCAGTGTTTCTCATGACGTACTCTGCATATAAGTTAAATAAGCAGGGTGACAATATGCAGCCTTGACAT
>NW_011494178.1:718682-722759 GCF_000754665.1 Bison bison bison | reverse complement strand
TGGAACTCTCTTGCTTTTTCGATGATCCAGCGGATGTTGGCAATTTGATCTCTGGTCCCTCTGCCTTTTCTAAAACCAGCTTGAACATCTGGAATTTCACAGTTGACATATTGCTGAAGCCTGGCTTGGAGGATTTTGAGCATTACTTTATTGGCGTGTGAGATGAGTGCAATTGTGTGGTAGTTTGAGCAATCTTTGGCACTGCCTTTCTTTGGGATTGAAATGAAAACTGACCTTTTCCAGTCCTGTGGCCACTGCTGAGTTTTCTAAATTTGATGACATACTGAGTGCAGCACTTTCACAGCATCATCTTTCAGGATTTGAAATAGCTCAACTGGAATTCCATCATCTCCACTAGCTTTGTTCATAGTGATGCTTCCTAAGGCCCACTTGACTTCACATTCCAGGATGTCTGGCTCAAGGTGAGTAATCATACCATCATGATTATCTTGGTCGTGAAGCTCTTTTTTGTATAGTTCTTCTGTGTATTCTTGACACTTCTTAATATCTTCTGCTTCTATTAGGTCCATTCCATTTCTGTCCTTTATTTAGCCTTTGCATGAAATGTTCCCTTGGTATCTCTAATTTTCTTGAAGAGATCTCTAGTCTTTCCCATTCTATTATTTTCCCCTATTTCTTTGCACTGATCACTGAGGAAGGCTTTCTTATCTCTCCTTGCTCTTCTTTGAAACTCTGCATTCAGATGCTTATATCTTTCCTTTTCTCTTCTCTTCTTTTCACAGGTATTTGTAAGGCCTCCCCAGACAGCCATTTTGCTTTTTTGCATTTCTTTTTCTTGGGGATGGTCTTGCTCCCTGTCTCCTGTACAGTGTCACAAACCTCCATCCATAGTTCATCAGGCACTCTGTCTATCAGATCTAGTCCCTTAAATCTATTTCTTACCTCCACTGTATAATCATAAGCGATTTGATTTAGGTCATACCTGAATGGTCTAGTGGTTTTCCCCACTTTCTTCAATTTAAGTCTGAATTTGGCAATAAGGAATTCATGATTTGAGCCAGTCAGCTCCCAGTCTTGTTTTTGCTGACTATATAGAGCTTCTCCATCTTTGGCTGCAAAGAATATAATCAATCTGATTTCGGTGTTGGCCATCTGGTGATGTCCATGTGTAGAGGCTTCTCTTGTGTTGCTGGAATTTGTCTTGTATTTGTGTTGTATTTGTCTCAAAACACTTTATATTCATTCTTCCTACCTGCATTTTATTATGAATCAGACTTTTACACCAATCTGACTCACTCCATTTCCCTTGCTGCTAATATTATTATTAGTATTACTGCTACTACTGACTGTGATGGTCACAACCTCTCCACTTTCTGCTGACTCTCTGTCATTTTAGTGCCTGGTATCTTTGAGGTTATTCTTGCTTTTTGGCAAAAAAAAAACCCAAAAAACAAAAAAACAGGATGTTTCAAGTGTATCGATTTTTTATTTGTCTCATAATATGGAACCACTGTCTTGCAGTCTGTCTCAGTAGAGGTAAAGTCTGAGAGCCAGTGGGAGATGGGGGAAGGTCCGGGCCCCTTGCTACTGGGATGCCCTAGTTAAGAGAGCATGGAGAGCAGGTGGTCACCACGTCCAGCTCTGCTGAATGCTTTCTGTTTCCCACACACCGTCTGCTTCTACCCAGCTTCTCATGCACATCATCCACATAAACTCGCTTGGGTTTTCCAGAACAATGCCAGCAGTTCTGCAGAGAGCCTGTGAAAATTCCCAGAGATCTGTGTCATTTTGTGGGAAAATGGGGCCATAGCCCTTTTCTGTCCCTTTCTGAGGTGGCTGGTCAAAGTTAAAATACTTTTTAGGAAAAAAGCCCCATAATTTACTTTTCAGGTTTTTTGCTCTCTCACAGAAAGCTTAAGATAAATATTTAATAAAAATGTTTTAGAATAGGGCAGCTAATGTTTTAATGATTTGACATAATACATGTGTCGTTGTTGTTCAGTTGCTGTTGTGTCTGACTCTTTGCGACCCCATGGACTGCAGCACACCAGGCTTCCCTGTCCTTCACCATCTCCCAAAGTTTGCTCAAATTCATGCCCATTGAGTTGGTGATGCTTCCTAACCATCTCTTCTTCTGCTGCCCTCTTCTCCTTTTGCCTTTGATCTTTTCCAGCTTCAGGGTCTTTTCCAGTGAGTTGGCTGTTCGTATCAGATGGCCAAAGTATTGGTGCATCAGTTTCAGCAACAGACTTTCCAGTGAACATTCAGGGTTGATTTCCTTTAGTATTGACTGGTTTGATCTCCGTGCTGTCCATGGGACTCTCAACAGTCTTCTCCAGCACTACAATTTGAAAGCATCAATTCTCTGGTGCTAAGCCTTCTTTATGGTCCAATTCTCACATGTACATGACCACTGGAAAAACCATAGCCTTGACTATACAGACCTTTGTTGGCAAAGTAATGTTTGCTTTTTAATATACTGTCAAGGTTTGTCATAGCTTTTGGAGCAAGCAGCTTTTAATTTCATGGCTGCAGTCACGATCCACAATGATTTTGGAACCCAAGAATATAAAATCTTTACTGCTTTCACTTTTTCCCCTTCTATTTTTCATGAAGTAATGGGACCAGATGCCATGATCTCAGTTTTTATCATGTTGCATTTTAACCCAAGTTTTTCAGTCTCCACTTTTACCATCATCAAGAGGCTCCTTAGTTCGTCTTCACTTTCTGCCACTAGAGTGGTATCATGTGCCTATTTGAAGTTGTTGGCATTTTTCCTGGCAGTCTTGATTCCAGCTTGTGATTCATCCAGTCTGGCATTCCTCATGACGTACTTTGCGTATAAGTTAAATAAGTAGAATAACAGTATACTGCCTTGTCATACTCCTTTCCCAGTTTTGAACCACAATTGTTCCATGTCTGGTTCTAACCCTTGCTTCTTGTCTTGTATATGGGTTTGTCAGGAGACAGGCAAGGTGGTCTGGAACTCCCATCTCTTTTAAGAGTTTTCCATAGTTTGTTGTGATCCATAGTCAATGGCTTTTGCATAGTCAGTGAAGCAGAAGTAGATGTTTTTCTGGAATTCCCTTGCTTTCTCCATGACACAAAGAATGTTGGCAATTTGATCTCTAATTCCTCTGTCTCTTTGAAACTCAGCTTGTACATCTGGAATTTCTTGGTTCATGTCCTGCTGAAGTCTGTTTTGATGGATTTTGAGCATAACCTTGCTCGCATGTGAAATGAGCGCCATTGTATGGTAGTTTGAACATTCTTTGGCATTGCCCTTTTTTGGGGATTAGAATGAAAACTAAACTGACCTTTTCTAGTCTTGTGGCCACTGCTGAGTTTTCCAATTTTGCTGACATACTGAGTGCTGCACTTTAACAGGATCATCTTTTAGGATTTTAAATAGCTCTGCTGAAATTCTGTCACCGCTAGTAGCTTTGTTCATAGTGATGCTTCTAAAGGCCCACTTAACTTCACACTCCAGAATGTCTGGCTCTAGGTGAATGACCACACCTTCATGATTATCTGGGTATTAAGACCTTTTTTGTACAGTTCTTCTATATATTCTTACCACCTCTTCTTAATCTCTTCTGCTTCTGTTAGGTCCTTACTGTTTCTGTCCTTTTTTGTGCCCATCTTTCTTGATATGTCCAGTTTTCTTGAAGAGATCTCTTAAGTTTTTCCCATTCTATTCTTTTCTTCTGTTTCTTTTTTTTTTTTAAGTCATTATGCTATCACTTTATTTTTTTTTAATTTTATTTTATTTTTAAACTTTAAATAATTGTATTAGTTTTGCCAAATATCAAAATGAATCCACCACAGGTATACCTGTGTTCCCCATCCTGAACCCTCCTCCCTCCTCCCTCCCCATACCATCCCTCTGGGTCGTCCCAGTGCACTAGCCCCAAGCATCCAGCATCGTGCATCGAACCTGGACTGGCAACTCGTTTCACACATGATATTTTACATGTTTCAATGCCATTCTCCCAAATCTTCCCACCCTCTCCCTCTCCCACAGAGTCCATAAGACTGTTCTATACATCAGTGTCTGTTTTGCTGTCTCGTATACAGGGTTATTGTTACCATCTTTCTAAATTCCATGTATATGCG
>NW_011494178.1:714354-717824 GCF_000754665.1 Bison bison bison | reverse complement strand
CTCTAGGAGTTTTATAGTTTCTGGTCTTGCATTTAGATCTTTAATCCATTTTGAGTTTATTTTTGTGTATGGTGTTAGAAAGTGTTCTAGTTTCATTCTTTTACAGGTGGTTGACCAGATTTCCCAGCACCACTTGTTAAAGAGATTGTCTTTAATCCATTGTATATTCTTGCCTCCTTTGTCAAAGATAAGGTGTCCATATGTGTGTGGATTTATCTCTGGGCTTTCTATTTTGTTCCATTGATCTATATTTCTGTCTTTGTGCCAGTACCATACTGTCTTGATGATTGTGGCTTTGTAGTAGAGCCTGAAGTCAGGTAGGTTGATTCCTCCAGTTCCCTTCTTCTTTCTCAAGATTGCTTTGGCTATTCGAGGTTTTTTGTATTTCCATACAAATTGTGAAATGATTTGTTCTAGCTCTGTGAAGAATACTGTTGGTAGCTTGATAGAGATTGCATTGAATCTATAAATTGCTTTGGGTAGTATACTCATTTTCACTATATTGATTCTTCCAATCCATGAACATGGTATACTTTTTTCTTCTGTTTCTTTGCATTGTTCATATATGTGTATCTTGATGTGTATGTATATTTGTGTGTGAGTGTATATGAAGCATGTTTGCTGTGTTACCAGGTGAATATTGGCGTGCTGAGGTTTGTAGTGAGCCCAGGATGGCCACCTGGGACACCACTGGGACACCAGTGGAGCCCTGCCTGAGCATACACTGACTGAGGGGCTGTCAGCAAGCATCCTTCCATCTGCCTCCAGTCCTCCCCTGTCAGTTTGTACTTAACCATTTTCTGTTTTATATCTTTGCAAAAAATGCAAACATGGCAAGTGTGCATTTGTTCATTTATCCCAGAAATGTTTCTTTGTCACTGGTGTGGCCCAGATATGTGTCTTGATGGGTGCGCAATGATCTAAAGTCTAGGTGTTGAACTTGGAGAAGGAACTTATGACTGCCAGGGGAAGGATGTGGAAGAGATATCATACAAATGTGTAATTTCTGTGAAGAGTGCGAAGCCGGAGCAGGGGAGGAGGCTACTAGGCATGTGGCTGTGGGTGCAATGGCCGCCTCGTCACCCAGAGGCCTGTAGGGGCAGGAGAGCCCTTATCAGACAGAGGAGCCCACAGGGCCCCGTGGGATGCAGACAGTGAGCAGGCCTCCAGCCTCGGGAAGGACGTGGGGCCTGGCTTCCTGTTGGCAGCCTCTGGGTTTGGGCGGGGAGAACGGGCTGGTGTGCTGTCCACAGCCTCCCTAGGCCATCTGTGTGCACTGGAGGCTACAGCCTCTGCCTGTCCAGGGGAGCAGGGGTGGTTTGGGGCAAGTGTGGGCAGAGAGACCAGGGGAGGGGGGCACCTTCACAGCAGAGCAGCAGCTTAGCAATGAGTTACCTGGGTGTAGTGTAAGAGGAAGAGTGTCGTCAGGGAGACTTGGTCATTGACCTGAGGAAGGGGGAATAATGAGCCACTTAATGGACTCTCATCAGGACTCGGTTTCCTCTGTTGCGTGCCATTTTCTGCTCTAATGACCCTGTGTCAGAACTTGGGTTCCAGGTGGACAACCCACCCTTTCCCGACCCGCCG
The DNA here is from genome assembly GCF_000754665.1 of Bison bison bison. Lineage (NCBI taxonomy): Eukaryota > Metazoa > Chordata > Mammalia > Artiodactyla > Bovidae > Bison > Bison bison. The sequence continues at coordinate 716,237 of NW_011494178.1, read as the reverse complement.
GCACATGTGCCCTCCTGTAGACTGCTCCTCACTTCTTACCTGAGAGATCTCTCTTCTTCATGAGATTCACTAAAAACCCACCTTTGTAAGTGCCCCCAGTCCTTGTTGACCCTCGTCTTCTCCCTCACTACACAGCCAGTGGCCCTTATGGAGAGAGTCACTGGACTGCCTTTCCCTGGACTTACCTCTAAGCTCCTGGAGGGCCAGGTTCCCACGTGCCCAGCAGATAATAGGTGCCCACCTGACCGTGGACCACATTAGAGACTCAGTGGTTGAAAAGCCCCTTAGCTGCAAAGCCACGTGTTTGTGTCTGGACTTCAGATTTAATTTTGTTTACTAAGTGCAGTTGATTCTTAAGCAGTTCATATTGAGATATGATTTTCTTCATTTTATTAAAAACTATTCCAAGTACACACCTATGAATAGAGAACCACATGAACTCACCACCATCACTCCTCAGGTTTATTGAATCTTAACATCAAGTTGAATGTGCTTCATACTTTCCATCTTCCAAAAGTGAAGCCTTAAGGATGTGATTCCTCAAGGCTTCTGCATCCTCCCCACACTTCTGGCACCCCATCCCCAATCTGGACCAGTCTTCCCCATGTGTAGCTCATACCATCCCAGGCGTGTTTCTGTCAACGACCACTTCTCTGTTCCCACTGTAAATAATAACATGTAGAGTTGTTTGCAGGTATGTAGTGCAGTGTTGCAAAGACCCGGTTTACCCTTCCTAGGTATACACCTTCCTGGCTGGTGGGCTCCTGGCTTGCGTCCAGTTTCTGGTGTTAGACCTTGGTTGTGGTGAATTCCCACATCTCCTTGGGTGGAAAAGCAGCAGTCACTGTAGCAGTGGTTCTCAAAGTGGGATCCCAGACCCAGCAGCTCGGCACCACATGGAAACTTGCTGGAAATGCAAATTCCTGGGCCCTGCCTTAGACCTCCTGGACAAGAAATTATGGTTTTGAGGCCCAGAAATCTGGCTTTCTGAAAACACTCCCAATGAGTCTGATCCAAGCCAGAGTGTGAGAACCTGTTGTAGGATTTTCCCTGAAGTGGAATCTCTGAGTCGTAGGGGAAGATGATCTTCAGCTTGACTTTATTTTCAGTTTGATGTAAAGCATGGTTTACTGCCATATCAGCCTGTGAAAATTCTGTCAGTTCCCCTTCTCATTCAGCAATCGATATTGTAAGACTTCTAGTTTTTGGCATTTGAAGGCTGTGTTTTTCTGTTTGTTTGCGAATCTTTGGTCACTAATGAGACTGAACAGACTTTCCTAAGGTTTACTGACTTCGTGTGTTTCCTTTTCTGTTGATCATCTCCTCATATCCTTGGCTCATTTTTCCATTGGTTTATTTGTCTTTTCTGATTGATTTTTTAAATATAAATTTATTTATTTAAATTGGAGGTTAATTACTTTACAATATTGTATTGGTTTTGCCATACATCAACATGAATCTGCCATGGATATACACGTGTTCCCTACCTGAACCCCCTTTCCACCACCCCCCCCACCCTGTACCATCCCTCTGGGTCGTCCCAGTGCACCAGCTACAAGCATCCAGTATAATGCATCGAACCTGGACTTGAAATTTGTTTCATATATGACATTATACATATTGCAATGCCATTCTCCCAAATCATCCCACCCTCTCCCTCTCCCACAGAGTCCAAAAGACTGTTCTATACATCTGTGTCTCTTTTGCTGTCTCTCATACAAGGTTATCATTACCATCTTTCTAAATTCCATATATATGCATTAGTATACTGTATTGGTGTTTTTCTTGCTGGTTTACTTCACTCTGTATAATAGGCTCCAGTTTCATCCACCTCATTAGAACTGATTCAAATGTATTCTTTTTAATGGCTGAGTAATAACTCC
>NW_011494178.1:708540-713359 GCF_000754665.1 Bison bison bison | reverse complement strand
TTCCATTCTTCTTTCTTAAGATTGCTTTGGCTATTCGAGGTTTTTTGTATTTCCATACAAATTGTGAAATGATTTGTTCTAGCTCTGTGAAGAATACTGTTGGTAGCTTGATAGGGATTGCATTGAATCTATAAATTGCTTTGGGTAGTATACTCATTTTCACTATATTGATTCTTCCAATCCACAAACATGGTATATTTTTCCATGTATTAGTGTCCTCTTTGATTTCTTTCACCAGTGTTTTATAGTTTTCTATATATAGGTCTTTAATTTCTTTAGGTAGATATATTCCTAAGTATTTTATTCTTTTTGTTGCAATGGTGAATGGAATTGTTTCCTTAATTTCTCTTTCTGTTTTCTCATTATTAGTGTATAGATGCAAGGGATTTCTGTGTGTTGATTTTATATCCTGCAACTTTACTATATTCATTGATTAGCTCTAGTAATTTTCTGGTGGATTCTTTAGGGTTTTCTATGTAGAGGATCATGTCATCTGTAAACAGTGAGAGTTTTACTTCTTCTTTTCCAATTTGGATTCCTTTTATTTCTTTTTCTGCTCTGATTGCTGTGCCCAAAACTTCCAAAACTATGTTGAATAGTAGTGGTGAAAGTGGGCACCCTTGTCTTGTTCCTGACTTTAGGGGAAATGCTTTCAATTTTTCACCATTGAGGATAGTGTTTGCTGTGGGTTTGTCATATATAGCTTTTATTATGTTGAGGTATGTTCCTTCTATTCCTGCTTTCTGGAGAGTTTTTATCATAAATGGATGTTGAATTTTGTCAAAGGCTTTCTCTGCATCTATTGAGATAATATGGCTTTTATTTTTCAATTTGTTAATGTGGTGTAATACGTTGATTGACTTGCAGATACTGAAGAATCCTTGCATCCCTGGGATTAAGCCCACTTGGTCATGGTGTATGATCTTTTTAATGTGTTGTTGGATTCTGATTGCTAGAATTTTGTTAAGGATTTTTGCATGTATGTTCATCAGTGATATTGGCCTGTAGTTTTCTTTTTTTGTGGCATCTTTGTCAGGTTTTGGTATTAGGGTGATGGTGGACTCATAGAATGAGTTTGGAAGTTTACCTTCCTCTGCAATTTTCTGGAAGAGTTTGAGTAGGATAGGTGTTAGCTCTTCTCTAAATTTTTGGTAGAATTCAGCTGTGAAGCCGTCTGGACCTGGGCTTTTGTTTGTTGGAAGATTTCTGACTACAGTTTCAATTTCCGTGCTTGTGATGGGTCTGTTAAGATTTTCTATTTCTTCCTGGTTCAGTTTGGAAAGTTGTACTTTTCTAAGAATTTGTCCATTTCTTCCAAGTTGTCCATTTTATTGGCATATAATTGCTGATAGTAGTCTCTTATGATCCTTTGTATTTCTGTGTTGTCTGTCGTGATCTCTCCATTTTCATTTCTAATTTTATTGATTTGATTTTTCTCCCTTTGTTTCTTGATGAGTCTGGCTAATGGTTTGTCAATTTTATTTATCCTTTCAAAGAACCAGCTTTTGGCTTTGTTGATTTTGGGTATGGTCTCTTTTGTTTCTTTTGCATTTATTTCTGCCCTAATTTTTAAGATTTCTTTCCTTCTACTAACCCTGGGGTTCTTCATTTCTTCCTTTTCTAGTTGCTTTAGGTATAGAGTTAGATTATTTATTTGACTTTTTTCTTGTTTCTTGAGGTATGCCTGTGAACTTTCCCCTTAGCACTGCTTTTACAGTGTCCCACAGGTTTTGGGTTGTTGTGTTTTCATTTTGATTTGTTTCTATGCATATTTTGATTTCTTTTTTGATTTCTTCTGTGATTTGTTGGTTATTCAGCAGCATGTTGTTCAGCCTCCATATGTTGGAATTTTTAATAGTTTTTCTCCTGTAATTGACATCTAATCTTACTGCATTGTGGTCAGAAAAGACACATGGAATGATTTCAGTTTTTTTGAATTTACCAAGGCTAGATTTATGGGCCAGGATGTGATCTATCCTGGAGAAGTTTCCGTGTGCACTTGAGAAAAAGGTGAAATTCATTGTTTTGGGGTGAAATGTCCTATAGATATCAGTTAGGTCTAACTGGTCTGTTGTATCATTTAAAGTTTGTATTTCTTTGTTAATTTTTTGATTAGTTGATCTATCTATAGGTGTGAGTGGGGTATTAAAGTCTCCCACTATTATTGTGTTATTGTTAATTTCCCCTTTCATACTTGTTAGCATTTTTCTTACATATTGCTGTACTCCTATGTTGGGTGCATATATATTTATGATTGTTTTATCTTCTTCGTGGATTGATCCTTTGATCATTATGTAGTGTCCTTGTTTGTCTCTTTTCACAGCCTTTGTTTTAAAGTCTATTTTATCTGATATGAGTATAGCTACTCTTGCTTTCTTTTGATCTCTATTTGCATGGAAAATCTTTTTCCAGCCCTTCACTTTCAGTCTGTATGTGTCCCCTGTTTTGAGGTGGGTCTCTTGGAGACAACATATGTAGGGGTCTTGTTTTTGTATCCATTCAGCCAGTCTTTGTCTTTTGGTTGTGGCATTCAACCCATTTACGTTTAAGATAATTCACTGATAAGTATGATCCTTTTGCCATTTACTTTATTGTTTTTGGTTCGATTTTATACATCCTTTTTGTGTTTCCTGTCTAGAAAATATCCTTTAGCATTTGTTGGAGAGCTGGTTTGGTGTTGCTGAATTCTCTCAGCTTTTGCTTGTCTGTAAAGCTTTTGATTTCTCCTTCATATTTGAATGAGATCCTTGCTGGGTATAGTAATCTGGGGTGTAGGTTATTTTCTTTCATCACTTTAAGTATGTCTTGCCATTCCCTCCTGGCCTGAAGAGTTTCTATTGAAAGATCAGCTGTTATCCTTATAGGAATCCCCTTGTGTGTTATTTGTTGTTTTTCCCTTGCAGCTTTTAATATTTGTTCTTTGTGTTTGATCTTTGTTAATTTGATTAATATGTGTCTTGGGGTGTTTTGCCTTGGGTTTATCCTGTTTGGGACTCTCTGGGTTTCTTGGACTTGGGTGATTATTTCCTGCCCCATTTTAGGGAAGTTTTCAACTATTATCTCCTCAAGTATTTTCTCATGGTCTTTCTTTTTGTCTTCTTCTTCTGGGACTCCTATGATTCGAATATGGGTGTTTAACACTGTCCTGGAGGTCTCTGAGATTGTCCTCATTTCTTTTAATTCATTTTTCTTTTATCCTCTCTGATTCATTTATTTCTACCATTCTATCTTCTACTTCACCAATCCTATCTTCTGCCTCCGTTCTACTATTTGTTGCCTCCAGAGTTTTTTATCTCATTTATTGCATTATTCATTATATATTGACTGTTTTTTATTTCTTTTTTTTTTTACATTTGCAAAAGATTTATGAATACCAAAAACATCTCCTTTGATAAAACAAAAATTAATATATAACATATTTGACATTTTTTATTTCTTCTAGGTCCTTGTTAAACCTTTCTTACATCTTCTCAATCCTTGTCTCCAGGCTATTTATCTGTGATTCCATTTTGAGTTCAAGATTTTGGATCATTTTCACTATCGTTATTAGGAATTCTTTATCAGGTAGATTCCCTATCTCTTCCTCTTTTGTTTGGTTTGGTGGGCATTTATCCTGTTCCTTTACCTGCTGGTATTTCTCTGTCTCTTCATCTTGTTTATATTGCTGAGTTTGGGGTGGCCTTTCTGTATTATGGCAGTTTGTGGAGTTCTCTTTATTGTGGAGTTTCCTTGCTGTGGGTGGGGTTGTATGGGTGGCTTGTCAAGGTTTCTTGGTTAGGGAAGCTTGTGTTGGTGTTCTGGTGGGTAGAGCTGGAATTCTTCTCTCTAGAGTGCAGTGAAGTGTCCAGTAATGAGTTATGAGATGTCAGTGGTTTTGGAGTAATTTTGGGCAGCCTGTATATTGAAGCTCAGGGCTGTGTTCCTGTGTTGCTGGAGATTTTGCATGGAATGTCTTGCTCTGGAACTTGTTGGCCCTTCGGTGGTGCCTGGTTTCAGTGTAGGTAGGGAGACATTTGATGAGCTCCTGTCAATTAATGTTCCCTGGAGTCAGGAGGTCTCTGGTATTCTCAGGATTTGGACTTAAGCCTTCTGCTTCTGGTTTTCAGTCTTATTTTTCCAGTAGTCTCAAGACTTCTCCTTCTATACAACACCATTGATAAAACATCTAGGTTAAAGATGAAAAGTTTCTCCACAGTGAGGGACACCCAGAGAGGTTCACAGAGTTACATGGAGAAGAGAAGAGGGAGGAGGGAGTTAGAGGTGACCCGAATGAGATGAGGTGGAATCAAAAGAGGAGAGAGCAAGCTAGCTAGTAATCACTTCCTTATCTGCACTCCACAAGTGGACCACTCAGAGATGTTCACGGAGTTATACAGAGAAGAGAAGAGGGAGGAAGGAGACAGAGGTGGCCAGGAGGATAAAGGGGGGGAATCAAAAGGAGAGAGACAGATCCAGTCAGTAATCAGTTCCCTAAGTGTTCTCCACCTTCTGGAACACACAGAGATTCACAGAGTTGGGTAGAGAAGAGAAGGGGTAGGGAGGAGACAGAGGCGACCTGGTGGAGAAAAAGGAGAGTCCAAAGGAGGAGAGAGCAGTCAAGCCAGTAATCTCGCTCCCAAGTAAAAATGGGTACTGATGATTGGGTTCTTAAAGGTACAAATTAATAACAAATACCAAAAAGCACAGATTAAAAATCTAGAGTAGAGGCTGGAATTTCAAAAATACAATATTAAAGAAAAGAAGAAGAAAAAGAAAAAAAAGTCACAAAAATTATAAATATATATATATATATATGTATGGAGTTTGCTTTAAAAAATAG
>NW_011494178.1:698525-708440 GCF_000754665.1 Bison bison bison | reverse complement strand
TTTTTTTTTTTTTTTGCAAAGTAATAGTAGGTTATAAAAGTGAAAATTAAAGGAGTAATAGAGGACTTAAAAATTTTTTTAAATTTAAAAAAAAGAGTGATCATAAAAATAGCAAAAATATATCTATATATCTAGGACTTTCTCTGGTGTTGTTGTGGGTACTGTGGGGTCAGTTCATTTTCGGATAGTTCCTTGGTCCGGCTTATATTTCTCAAGATCTATAGGCCCCTGCCTAAGTAGTTGGTACTAACTACAGGGTTTTAATCTATTGCACCTATCACTTCCAAGGCGGTTCCCTCTGTTTTAGCTTCTTCTGTTTGCTGGTCTCTTCAGTGTCTGATTTCTACCCTGACACAAGGGGGCGGTGGTGGACCCTTTTTTAGGCTCACTTGTTCAGTCACGCTGTGGGGAGGAAGGGACGTTGCAAACAAATAACACTGGCGTGTTCTTGCAGTGTCTCAGCCATGCTGGGTCTGCCCCTGCTCACGGTGCATGTGTCCTCCCTGTCCACACTGCTCAGGCTCTAGGTTGCTCTGCCAAGAACCGTCCAATGCCAGCCATGGGCTGCATGCACCTCCCAGGTCTAAGCCGCTCAGGTTCAGGCACTCGGGTAGTCCTCAGAGGTGCAGACTCGGTTGGGCCTGCGTTTGTGCCCTTCCCAGGTCCAAGCAGCTCAGGTGATGAGGTGTTTGGCTAGCGTTGTCGCTGTGACTTATCCACCTCCCCTGTCCCTGCCACTCGGTTTTCTGGGTGTACAACCGGCGCACCTTCTCAGGCAGATGTTGACTGTCCAGAACCCCAAGAAGTCTTAGTTAGCAAAGAAGCCTGCTTGCAGTTTGGTAAATAATGTCTCTCTGGTGCTGCGATTGCTCCCTTCTGGCTCTGGCTGCCTGTCACCAGAGGGGGATGGTCTGCAGCCAGCTAGTTCTGTTCAGTCCTTTGTTCTGTGCACGGGCCTGATGGTGTCTTAGGTTAGGGCTTTTTGCGTGGTAGCTATCCCACAGTCTGGTTTGCTAGCCCAAGTTAGTTCGCTCAGGTTGCCCTCGGGGCATTCAGGCCCGGTCCTTACTCTAAGTAATGCAGCCCGCGCCTCCCAGTCCAGCCCCCGCTTGCTAGTGGCAGGTGCAGGTGTCTGCGCTGCTTCTCCACTGGGGGAGTTACCGTTGGGCTTGTAATCTGTGGGTTTTAATTATTTATTTATTTTTCCTCCCTGTTATGTTGCCTTCTGTGCTTCCAAGGCGCACCACAGACTCGGCAGTGAGAGTGTTTCCTGGTGTTTGGAAACCTCTCTTTTCAAGACTCCCTTCCTGGGACGGAGCTCCGTCCCTTCCTCTTTTGTCTCTTTTTTTGTCTTTTATATTTTTTCCTACCTCCTTTTGAAGACAATGGGCTGCTATTCTGGGTGCCTGATGTTCTCTGCCAGCATTCAGAAGTTGTTTTGTGGAATTTACTCAGCATTTAAATGTTCTTTTGATGAATTTGTGGGGGATAAAGTGGTCTCCCCGTCCTATTCCTCTGCCATCTTAGGACCGCCCCTCTGATTGATTTATGTTCTTCATGTATATCAGATACTAATCCTTTGAACTGTGGTGTTGGAGAAGACTCTTGATAGTCCCTTGAACAGCAAGGAGATCAAACCAGTCAATCCTAAAGAAAATCAGTCCTGAATATTCATTGGAAGGACTGATGCTGAAGCTGAAACTCCAATACTTTGGCTACCTGATGTAAAGAACTGACTCATTGGATAAGACCCTGATGCTGGGAAAGATTGAAGTCAGGGGGAACAGGGGACAACAGAGGATAAGATGGTTGGATGGTATCACTGATTCGATGGACATGCATTTGAGCAAGCTCAAGCTGATGATGGACAGGGAGGCCTGGCATGTTGCAGGCCAAAGAGTGTCACAGAGTTGGACATGACTGAGCAACTGAACTTAACTGAATCCTTTGTCAACTGTGATTTCTTTTGTAATCTTTTTGTGGTGTCTATTGTGCATATGTTTTAAAATGTTAATTTTAGTTAAGTTTTAAGTCTATTTTTTTTCTGTTTTCCAACTTTTGTTTTTAAATTTTGTTTAGAATACCTTCTACACGTTACATATGATAAAAGATGCCAGTTATTTCTTCTTAAGGCTTTAAACTTTGCATTTTGCTGTTATATAATTTGCTCAGAGTTGGTGTAGGGTTTGGGGTGAGATCTGATTTTAGTTTTCAGTAGGAATAGTCTGTTATTCCAATTCAGTCAACTTTTTATCTATATGAACTACATCACCGTTACATGTCAAGTTCCCACATGAGTATGGGTCTACTCCAGGGCTTTCTATTTTGTTTCTGTGGTCTATTTAGTAAGCCTTTTGGCAATAATTCATCTTCTTAATGATTATGCCCTTAAAGTATAAAATACTTGGTAGAGTAAGTCTACGCATTTTTAAAAATTATTTAATTATTCTAGACCTCTTACTTTTTCCGTGTGAAAACTACTTACCAAGTTTTGCAAAACACTATTGAGATGTCAATTAAAATCAGTATGAATTTATAGACTATTTGATGGAGAACTTATAGCTTTACTATATTTAATCTTCTCCCCTTGTACAGTGTATATTTCCATGTATTCAGGATTTCTTTTATGTTCTAAATAATATTTTTTACTCTCCCTACTCAGATTTTGGACATACTTGATTAAGATTTATACTTGGAAAAGCATCTGTAGTTTCAAGTCCTGTTGTGAGTAGGATTTTAAAAACTTCCCTGTCTATTCTGGCTGGTCTCCTCTAGGGTGCGGACACTACTGGGTTTTCATTGTTAACATCCAGAGGTCCTGGCCGCTGTCTTAGTTTGTCAGTAGAGTCTCAGCTCCTTCAATGCATTTTATCTCTTTGTTTCTATATTTTGTGTTAACTTTGTAGCTTGTTAATTTTTTTATTTGCTGTTTAAAGGTTTTCTCTCTCATTTTTAGTTAATGCATAGATAATTAAGAAGAGAAAAGAGGCCATCTGCTCTTACTTGTGTGGATGTGGACCAGAATTTCCACAATACTCAGGTCAACTTGCTCTCTTGGAGACAACACTTCTAACCAGAGTGTTCTTTATGCTCAGAATTAATTTGTAAGAGAAAAGAAAAAAATTGAACACTAATCCACAATTCATTTCTCTTACTTATTCTGTTACAGTTATAGCTTTGAACTTGAATTCTTCTCTGTTCACTTGTGCAGTAGAAGTGCTGAATACTTGTGTAAGAAGTTTGAAGCCTTCACTCTAAATCTGCTTTGGACATTTTTTAAAAAGCAAATGTTTCTTGTGTCCACAGCCCCCAGAGCAGTTGTTGCTTTGTGGGTATTGGTGAAAGAATAAGTTAACAAGTAGACTCACAGATACTTGATCAACTTTATTCTCAACAGGACTTCTGCAAAGTAAATAAAAATTCCAACCAAGCTGGGGAATTATTCAGAAAATTGCAGGAAATGAATCTGACAGCCTGAATGTAGCAGTGTTTGTGGACATGCTGGCCTGGTGAGCATGTGCTGATCAGGCCCGAGATGGAGCAGCACCGTTTGGTTATCTGTATCGTCCAGTGGCAGGATGCACCCTCGAAGGCAAAGGGTGTTTGCTGGCTGATGCTCTGCTATGTCGGCCAAGAGATTATTCTCTGAAGATAATTCAAGTGCTTTTTTATTCCCCAGATGATACTCTGTGGCTCTGGGTACATGAATGTCAGTTGTCCTCTTTGAAATCTTTAGGAAAGTATTTTAAAAGGCAGTTAAGTATAAATTCACATCCCACCAACTGTTTAGATTGGCAGGCTTTTTGAAAGAAATTCAACCTTCTGCATCAGTGTTTTCAACCATTTTCTGTAACTGTTCTGTAATATACATAGAAACAATTTCACAAACTCCTCATGATTGTGGCTCTTCTAAGTAGATCTGCATAGAATTGAATTAGAGATAAATGAAAACCTGTCTTGAGTACTGCTGGAACTGTGAGAACTTGCAATAGGCAGATGCCGAGGAGCTGAAGTGCTGAGAAATTAAGTAGCTTGTTTCTACCTATAACTGGAGTGAACCGTGGAGGATAGACCACCACTCACGTTGTGGCAGCAGGTTCTGCCCCATTCTTGGGGAAATGTGGCTCTGACCTGAGCTGTCACCCTTGAGGCTGCTCTCTGGCTGAGTGGGAGGCAGTGTGCCCGTGGCTGATGGACCCTTTCCTAGGGGTCCTGCAGGAGCCTGAGCGTCCACAGTGATGGGAAGAGTAGCTGTGTGGCTTAGGAAAGTGAAAGTGGCTTAGTCGTGTCTCTTTGCGACCCCATGGACTCTACAGTCCATGGAAATCTCCAGGCCAGAATACTGGAGTGGGTAGCCTATCCCTTCTCCAGCAGATCTTCCTGACCCAAGGATCGAACCTAGGTCTCCTCGGGAAATTGACTCAATTCTTCCTCTTCCTCAAGTTCTGTATCCATGAAATATGCGGCTTAGAATAGACCATATCCAAGGGTTGCTTCTGAATTCACATTTTTAAAATCAAATATGGAAGTAATTTAATTTGAAGCCTCAGCTTTGGAAATGGTGATTTTCCTTGTTCTGGGAAGCCTGGTGTTGACACATACACACTGATAGACCCTCTATGGTTAGGGTCCTGGCGTTATTTGATATTTTACTCAATAGCTTATAAAATTGATGGACAAGATTGGGGAAATTAATCACAGTGTTTTTCCATTGTTGCAGAGAATGTGGGTCATTTGAGTGTGGGTATGTAGGCCTCTCAACAGATGTATTGACATAAAGTTGGCAGCCGAGCTAACTACAAATATATGACCCCAAATCGCGTTTTGCTTTATTGTTTGTAAGTTGTTTGTGCATGCACTGTTGGGTTTGAGTGCGTGGCTCTGGTGGGGCGTATTTGGTGTGCTTTATTCCTGTTGCTGACAGTATGTGGTAGGTGTAATTCAGAGAGTGGGATGGTCATGTCAATGTATGGCAAAAACCACTACAATATTGTAAAGTAATTATCCTCCAATTAAATAAATTTTAAAAAAAGTAGGATGGTATTGGAGTGAGAGTCAGGGTGTGCACTCACCCTCCACCCCTCGACCAGGCCTGGACCAACCAAGGATGCATTAATGCCAGTAGCATCATTTTCTCTCTGGCTCAAGGGGCCCAGCCCTAAACAGCAAATAATGGTTAAATCCCCTGTATTTAAGAGCTGACAGCCTTAGGTCCACTAGGGTTAAAGTTCAGGTCTGGGCTTCCCTATGGCTCAGACAGGAAAGAATCTGCCTGCAATGCAGGAGAGCACGGTTCGATCCTTGGCTTAGGAAGATTCACTGGACAAGGAAATGGCTACCCACTCCAGTTTTCTTGCCTGGGGAATCCCACGGACAGAGGAGCCTGGTGAGCTACAGTCCATGGGGCTGCAAAGAGTCAGGCACGACCAAAGGACTAACACACACACTTGAGACCCCCTAAGAAGGGTCATTTCTTAGTTCTTACTTCAGGTAGACAGATGCGTCATCTCATCACATTTCATTGTTTAATTATGTCCACACTTCTTGGAAACAAAATTTCAGTGTTCTGAAATCTGTTTTGGCCAGAAACACACAGAAGGGGTGATCTCCTGGCTGCAGGAGGCCCTCTTTGATTGTTGTTGGGATGCTTTGATATAATATTTTAATTTGCATTCAATTAGATTAATATATTTCCACTCGTTGGGAGTTAGAAGTTATAAAATGTAGGATTTAAAGCTGGCAGTCAACAGTATTCTTGTCAGTAAACATTTACAGCCATGAAATGATGAGCATTATGTTTTGAGAGCTCATGGCACTTACTCATGGTCAGGTCCTGTGTTAACAGTGATAGTTTATTTTTTAGAAGGTAATTTGAAATAGTAAGACACTTTAAAATAAAAATTAATATTTATGTTACTCAGTGTTCTTGTCATTTATGAGGATAAGACAAAATATACACCTGCTTCTTTTCATATCTCTTTTCTTTGGAATTTGAGTGGTTTGTATTCACAGATACAGAAAAACTGCAAAGTTGATTTAGGAATCTCAAACATAAACTTGCTGAAAATCTGAATCTTTTCTAGGTGGAGGAGCCTTGAATGGGTCCTTAAATCTGGAAATGATAGGTGTTCAGTGTCCAGTTGGGGTGGTCCTGCACACCATGTGGGCTGGAAGCTGGACAGCAGACTGACTTTGTGTGCTGCCTGACCTCTGCGGTGGCTGGACTGGGGGCCGGAAACCTCCCGTAGCCGGCCTCCTTCTGCACCTGATGGCGTCTGGTTTGTGAAGGAGGACATGGGTCCTACTGGCACCTCTAAACGTGCAGCTCGGGCCCCTGGAGAGGCCCCACCAGACTCCCCTCAGCCCCACGCTTCTTCACGTCACTGTGGCTGTGCCCCCGGCCAGGCTCAGCGTAGCTGCCACGAGGTCACCCTGTGTCCTCCACGCTCTGCCTTCCCTGCCACTCCTCCTGCCGGGACTCGGCTTCACGGGGTGGTTGCTTGTGGGAAGATCAAGTTTACCTCAAGTGCGACTTGGAGAGGGAGGCCCCAGCCCACCACTTTCCTGCCTTCTCCAAGAGGCTGCAGCTCAGCCTGGACCACCCTCTGGGCAGGGGGCGGGTGTGGGGAGGCCCGGTTATCTGAACTGTCCCTCACTCAGGAGCACCCTTTCCCTCTGAGCCACCTGTGCCGTCCATTTGGAAATAGGCTGTGTGTGTGTGCTCACTCAGTCGTGTCTGACTCTGTGACCCCCATGGACTGTCGCGCACCAGGCTTCTCTGTTCAATGGGGGATTTCCCAGGCAAACATACTGAATGGATTGCCATTTCCTCCTCCAGGGAATCTTCCCGACCCAGGAACCGAGTCTGTATCTCCTGTGTCTCTTGCATTGGCAGGGGGATTCTTTACCGCTGAACCACCTGGGAAGCCCTGATTGAAATAGGTTGAGGGGAAAGATATTGTAATAAGGCTCAATATTCTACTCCATTGTCACAGGTTTCCTCTTAATTTTTATATTGAAGAAAAAATATCTTAGGACCATATTTGGGGGTGTATGATAATTACTTAATTGCTGTAATTTAGGTGCAGGACGGAACCCCGAAGTCTTTAGCATGCTCTATTTTTCTCAGCATGGGTCTATCATGCTCTTTAAAAACTCACAGAAACTGGAAACCAGGCCCCTGATGAGGCTTCCTGTCCGTGTGGTTCAGAATCTGACACTGTGACCCCAGACCTCTCTCTGCAGCCTCATCTCAGCGGCAGGGGGCACTGATTCTGGCCCCATTTCCTCTTACTCCCCCACATCCAGGAGACCTGGTAGCCCATCTAGGGCAGGTGCAGGGTTGCTGGAGGCTTGAGAGGGTCTCCATTCACGCTCCCCTCCTGGCTCCAGGCCAAGCTGTGGCCCAGCCTCACTCAGTGCCGCTGCTGCTCACGGACCCATGTCCCGGGTGGGGTGGGCTGTCCTTGGCGAGGGAAGTAGACGCTACTGACAGCCTGGCCATGGGGACCGGCAGCCTGGAGTAGCTGGGTCATAAGAGTCTCAAGGTCACGGCTGTGGCCTCTAAGTGTTTCTCCCCAGCATTGGTACCTGTGGGCCTCACAGGCATTACCCGGTTCACGCCTAGATTTGCCGTTTCCCCCGCCTATGAATCACCTGCAATTTGCATTCCTAATCTCCTGGGTCTCTCGGTGTCCCACGTGACTTTTCAGGAACAGCTGCTCAGAGATGTTTTTTCCCTGTTTCCCATCCCACAGAGGAGAAGGAAATGGCAACCCACTCCAGTACTCTTGCCTGGAAAATCCCATGGACAGAATAGCCTGGAGGGCTACAGTCCATGGGGTCATGAGGAGTCGGACACAACTGAGTGACTTCACTTTCACTTTTCACTTTCATGCATTGAAGAAGGAAATGGCAACCCACTCCAGTGTTCTTGCCTGGAGAATCCCAGGGACGGGGGAGCCTGGTGGGCTGCTGTCTATGGGGTCACACAGAGTTGGACACGACTGAAGCGACTTAGCAGCAGCAGCGTCCCACAGGGCTGGGACCCCTGGGTCTGCAGGCAGGCAGGTCTCTCTGGTTTTCACGACCTCAGTGATCTTGTTCACACGTTGTCTTGTTTTCTCTGTACCACAAGGGCTATCCTCCGTGCCAGGCCATAGGAATGGACGCCAGGGTGGAATCAGGCATTTCTGCCATCCTGGCCTCATCCATCGTGCGTTGTCTAAGTCCATAACTACACTTTGTGTGCTGTTTATCTGCTGTCACCGCAGATTAAGTGACTATTGAAAGCTGGGTTCAGAGGCAGAATCTTCAAATTAAGTTTTGTCTCTGACTGTGAGGGTTTGCTCTGCAAGAGAAAGCCAGCTCTTTCCTGGGAGCAACCAGCTTTATTTATTTTCACAGTTTTATGTTGGAATGTTTTGAATTCACCTATGTTTAATCATCTGAACTTTGTGTCCCTGATCATTTTAATTAGCAAACACAAACCCCTTAAGCTTGATTTTTCCAATTTGGTGGAGAAGGAGAGGTGTCATTGAAGGGAGAAGATGTGATGTCAGGTTTATGCTTGTGGCAGTTGCTGGATCCTTATTATAGCATTGATTCGTTGTGATATCAAGCTATTTGAGAGCTAAAGAAGGATGATGCTGTTATAGTTTGGTTGTATGGATATTTTTGCTTTGTATTCACACTGAGCCTGGTGGCAGTAATCTTTGGCAGTAAATGCAAGGGTTTAGATTTGGGCTTTGATGATTATGAGCAAATCACACTGATACTGCATGTTAGAATCTATGTCATGTAAGACTTACCCTCGTCATCTGTGCCTGAGGATTTCTCAGCCTGTGATTCCCGTTCATGTTTCTAACAGGGAAATGAATCTTTGACTACTTCTGTTTTGAGTAACATTCTAGGAGGTGAGCCCACCACTTCTGTAGGCGGTGTATTTTGCCTTCCACTCAAGTGTTTACTGAGAATGTGTTTTCTCAACTTTCTTGTGACAGTTGTACCAATAGTTTTACACTCACTTTGTTAGTTTGTTTTATACAGACTTTGTTGGAAAAGTTTGTTTACATCTGAGAAGATAGTTCTACACTTAAAATTTTATTTTTAAAGTTTCTTATCCGCTCCATCAGTCATGCCCGTTGCTTCAAATTTAAATACTTGTCAGTTACTTAAAGGCGTCACAATGTTTGTATGTGTATTTTCAGCTAGTTAAAAATATTTTTATATTTCTATCTTTATTATTTGTATTTAAGAAGTATACATGACCTTAAGGACACACTGAAAAAAATGGGCCTATAAGAGAAAGAACATTGTTCTTATTTTTTCCGACGACTCTTTTTTCTGTTTGTCTTAGCGTCTCATGTATCATTGTCTGGCCTTGAGGTTGTGCCTGTTAGGTGCAGTCGAGGTCCGTCTCACCCTTGGGGCTGCTCTCGGCCACGCTCAGGATTCATGTGTGTGACCTTTCACTGTCCACCTTCCTGTGCTTGTGGCTGCAGGACTGTGTGTTCCTGTTCTGGTTTCTGATTCAAAAGCTCTCGTGACAGTCAATCCGTGGGAGCTTTATCCACAGAGAAGTGAGCCACCTCGGTCGCTTATGAAACATGCATGGCAGTGTCTTCCGGGAAGAGGCCTGTGTGCAGTGGAACACACAATGAGTCACGACTTTGGGGCCCACCGCGGAGATGGAGGACCTGTCACAGTGGGAGTGACCCAGAGGAAGATTCTAAAGAGGAGCCCTGGACACATCCAGTGACGCCACCTTCGGGATGGTACTCTCTTTCCGGGGATGTGTGGTTTGAGGGCTGTGGTCAGCTGGGTCTGGGTATTTCCAACACGTGCCCGTCCTGCCACCTCATGGCCAGTCACATTCCCTGCCTACGGGTCGGTCCTCCTCTGGTTATGAGGCGT
>NW_011494178.1:668382-698425 GCF_000754665.1 Bison bison bison | reverse complement strand
TGGAGGGGACTGGCTGGAAAGCAGCAGTGTCGGGCAGTCTGGAGATGCTGCTGAGGCGGCTCGTGTCCCCTGGCACTGTGATGGCGACACTCAGAGACCTGGAAGGCAGTGATCCTGTGTGGTCTGATTTCATCAGCAGAAAAGGACACACTGGTCTGCCCCCATCCCCATCACCTGCATGCTGCCTCGGAGCCAACCACCCAACAGCTGTGTGGTCCCCTGGCCCCAGCCTGGCTCCAGCAGTGCTCAGCTACCCTTTTCAGACCTCATGCCCTTGTATGCTCTTCTCTTCACTTTATTACCGTGCAGCTTTGTATAATTGGGAGCCAGTTGATTATTTCCCCTTGTTACATCAGCCACCCCCAAACTGTTCCCGTGTGCTGGGAGTGACCGTCTTCACTGGTGGCCGTTCTTTCTTTAACGCCCTTGGAGTAGCCGCACTGAGGCCTGGACTGCAGTCCCCGCTCCCGTGTGTCCCCCATTCCCACCCGAGTAGTAGTGCCTGCCCTGTCCTGTGTCCTGGCCGACTCTGCAGCATTTCTTTCTCCAGCTCAGGCAATGCCACACAATTATCTTTTGCAGCAAAATTCCATTTATATTTGTACTCTGAGAGCTTGAATGTACATTAATTAAAATAAATGTTTCTTAATTTGCTTCATGGGCAGTGACCTCCAATCTCTGATAATCACTGAAAGAAAACTACGTCTCAAGGCTCTTTAATCATCTGAGACTTCCATTTGCTCCTGGGTTGGTGGCTGGGTAGAGTTGAACTTAATAAGAAAAGCCAGTGGCTCCTTGAGCTTCATAACAAGTGTATACACGTGGTCTTGAGTGATAGCTGGGACATTAGGAAGCAGGAACCAGTCAGAGAGTCTGAGGTTGTTCCCTGGACTCTCGGGCTCATGATCTGAATGTGGTGGCATCTGAGAAGACTCAGTGAGCCTCCAGTGCCCCTCGGGCTGGACATGTGCCTGACAGCCTGAACTCCGGCCCTGGGAGGGAGGCAGGGAAGGATTAGAGAAGGGGTCATGCTGGTTCTGGGGAAAGCAGGATTTGGAGATGGCTGGGAACATGTCACCACTGATTTACAAGACAATTTGATGTTAAAACTCAAGTTCAGGCCCTTTTTCATTCTTCCTCATGTCCTCGACAAGTCTTATCCACACAACCGTCGCTTGTGGCACATTTCCTGTCTGCCTCCTCTAAAACCCAGTTTTCCTTCTGTGGCTGTTTCTTTGTCAGTTTTCCCTCAGTGCAGACATTTTTCCAAGTTTTGTCATCTGCCCTTCTCCCTTGATGGGTCCCTGGAGCTGCCGTCCACGTTTCCTGCTTTAAGTGTCACTTGCCTGCAGGTGGACCTGGGGGTCTCTGTGCTGCCTGGGCCTTGCTCCCAGGGCTGTGTGCGTCTCGGCAGGGCAGGGACAGCGCCCCTTCGGGCAGCCTCTCTCTCAGCCAGCCTGTCCCCTCACTGTCTCCCCACTCCCAGGCCCCCGTGGTCTCCAGGTCATTCTTCTCCGCACACCGTCGTCCCTGGGTTTTCTGCCTCTTCTCCTTGCTCTGGTCAGGCCCACATCTCACATCTTGCTGACTGTCTCAGGAAAGTCGAAGGCCGGCACCTCCTGAACCATGGGGGGCTGTGTCCCCCCTACCCCCGTCTCTTGCCCTCCTCCTTGGGGTCAGTGTGACGGGCTGGGTGATTGAGCGGCCGAGCTGACCACCCGTTGTATTTATTCTCCGGCCCTGAAAGCCAGCTGCATTTGACGCTCAGCACCAGCTCCGCACTCTCTGTCCTCTGATTCTTCAGAACAAATAGAAACCACCCAGAAGCCCATAAAACGTCCTGTGGCAGCAAATACTGAGTGACCTCAGGCCTTTCCTTCCCCTGGCACCAGATCACAGGCATCTCCTTGTGGTCGTTTCAGTACTTGTGCCACCCTGAGCCATAGATTCCCGTCCCCTTTCGCAGGGCACAGGGTCACCCTAGTCAGTCACCCTGTCTGCAGACCAAATCAGATCAGAGATCAATTCCAGGATCAAGTGATTTTCTTCAGGTGGCCGTCCAGCTTTCCACACCTAAATTAATCCATTAAGCCTTCTTTGTCCAACTTTAATTGAGACACAGTATTTCCCACTTATACTTTGGTTTATTTCTGGATTTTTCTTTGCTTCCATTGCTCCAGCAGTTTCATGCCGCATTCACAGTAAGCTTTGTAGTAACTGACAGGGTTATCCCCCTTTATCTCCTGACATGTTTATTCATCCAGGTAAACTTTAAAATCATGTTTCAAGTTTCCAAACAATCCTGTTTGAAATTTTGTTTGGGATTATGTTGGATTTACAGATAAAGTTAGAAAGAGCTGACACTCAGAGACTCTTATCACATAGCACTATGCATGTCTCCATTTATTTGAATATACTAAATAATCTTTATTCATATTTTATTCAGTCTTCACAGCCTCACATTATTTGCCACCCTGAGATATTACACGAGATAGGAGGTAGACTTTATTCTTAAATATTCTACAGTTTTTGCTTTAGCCGTTCGGTGCACGTGCATTCATGATAGATTTGGACTTTTACTATTTATCTGTTATGAAATCTCCTTTCTATTGAAAGTCTTGTCCTGAACGCAACTATAATACACCTCAATTCTTGTTGATGTCTTTATTTGGGAGAACTTAAAGAGTTGGATTTTATTTTTTGACACAGTCCTTATCTTTCTCTTTCTGGGTGATTTTATCCTATTGAATATAGCATATATCTTGTAGTAGTGTTTAAGTTTATATCATTGCTTGTACATGCTTGAAAACTTTAAAAGATGATGTGCTTTGCTCTATGCTGTGTGTATTCTGTGAACTTTCTTCTCATTCTTCCCCAGAAACTTAGAAGAAATTTATCCTTCTGTTTTTGTTTTATTCTAAATAGTGTCTGGAATCTCTGTTTCTTGATTACGGAATTTCAAAGCAAGAACTAGTTGGAAAGGTGAGGAAGCATTACACTCTTGTAACTAAAAGCAAACTTTCCCTCTACCCAAGGAACGTTTCCTCATTTGAAAAAGCCAACTCTGTTGAGAAATACTTCACACACTACACAGTTTACCTATTTGGAGTGTATAATCCCATGACTTTGAGTTTATACAACACCACTACAATTTCAGGACATTTTCATCCCCTTGTCCTCCCAGCCCTCACCCCAGTCCTAGGCACCCCTGATCTACTTCATGTCTCTGTGGAGTTCCCTGTTCTGGATGATTCATGGAATCATGTGACATGAGGTCTTGGGAGTTTTTCGCTTGAGCATAATGTTTTCAAGGTTGAGTTCATTCACATTGTGTTTGAACTTTATTCCTTTTTAAAATTAATATTTTTTTAATCTTTAAAGGTTAAAATTTTTGTTCCTCTAATTATGGAAAAATACATGCAACTTAAAATTCGTCATTTTAACCATTCTTAAATGTCCAGCTCAGTGGCATAAAGTATGTTCAAACTGTTGTGCAACCATCACCACCATCATCTCCAGACGTTTCTTAGCATCATCAGTTTATTTCCAAATCCAAAGTCATGAAATTGTGCCACAGTATTTTCTTCTAAGAGTTCAGGTGTTTTATCCATTGTGAGTTAATTTTTGTGTGCGTATGAGATTAGGGTCCTGCCTCATTCTTTTGTGCATGGCTGCTGGTTGTCTCAGTACCATCTGTTGAGAAGTCTCCTCTTCCCGTTCAGTCGTCTTGGCCCATTTGTTGAAGGTCATCTGACCATGAAATATGTGAATTTACATCTGAAGTCTCAATTGTGTTATACTAATCAGTTCTGTGCCAGAACCACACTGTCTTGATTACTATTTTGTAGGAAGTTTCAAAATCCACATGTGAGTCCTTCAACTTTTTGTTGTTTTTCAAGGTTGTTTTGGCTATTCTGGGTCTGTTGCAATTTCATATGCATTTTGCAGTCACATTGTTAGTGTCTAAAAAGAAGTCAGTGGTGCGGATAACATTGAATCTAATCAGTCTGAATAGTGTTGCCACCTCGACAGTATTATCTGATTCATAAACTTGAGATGCTTTTTTGTTTGTTTAGATATTTAATTTCTTTCAAAAGTGCTTGTAGTTTTCAGAGTATAAGGCTTTCTTTTGTTAAATTTATTCCTAAATATTTTATTCTTTTGATGCAGTTGTAAATGGAACTACTCTCATTTTTGTGGGTCCTGTATTTATTTTTTTGTTTCAGTATAATTGATCTACAGTGTGGTGCACAGCAGAGGGACTCAGCTACACGTATACTTGCGTGCCCCGCCTCCGGAGCCGCCCTCCCAACACGCCTCATCCCGGCCTCTGGATCATCAGAGAGCACCAAGCTGAGCTCCCTGTGCTATACAACAGCTTCCCATTAGCCGCCTGTTTTAGAATTACAATTGATTTTTATATCAATCTTGTATCCTTCAACCTTACAGAACTTACTTATTGGTTCTAATTGTTTTTAATGGATTTCTTAAAATTTTTTAGGTACAGGATTATGTCAACAGCAAATAGTGTTAGTTTTACTTTTTCCTTTCCAATCTAGATGCTTCTGTTTCTTTTCACTGCCTTTGTAGGGGCCTCCAGTGTTACTCAACGTAGAAGAGGTGAAAGTGGGCATCCCAGTCTTGTTCTTGCTCTTTGGGAGACCGCGTTCAGTCTATCTCCATTAGGTACGATGTTAGTTGTAGGATTTTGTAGATGTCTTTTTCAGATTGAGGTAGCTCCCTTCTATCCCTAGCTTGCTGAGTGTCTGTCAAGAACTTATAATTATTTTTATATGTCACTGGATTAGTTCTGCCAGTATTTTATGGAGAATTTTTGCATCCATCTTCATGAGAGACATTTATCCTTATCCTTCTTTTCTCATCAGGCCTTTGATTTTGGTATCAGGGTAAACTGATCTTATAAAATGACTTGGAAGTGTTCCCTTTTCTTACATTTTTTGGAAAGAATTTGTCTTAATTCTTCCTAAACTTTTGGAAGAGTTTGGTGGAGAAGCTATTTGGGTTTGAGCTTTTTTTGTGAACACATTTTGTTTATTGATTCATTGTCTTCTCTTACTATAGGTCTGTTGTGTCATTTGAGGAATTTGTCCGTTTCATCTAAGTTATCTAATTTGTTGATGCAGGTTGTTCATAGTTTTCTTTTTTAGTCCTTAATCCTTTCCCCCTGTAAAGTTTATATAACATCCACTGTTTCATTCCTGATCCTGAAGGTCATTTGAACTTTCCCTTATTTCTTGATCATTCTAACTAAAGGCTTGTTTCATTGATCACTTCAGATTTCATTTTTCTCTTTTGTTTTTATGTTTTCTATTATACAAGTTTCTGCTTTAATCTTTATTATTTTCTTCCTTTGTGTTCACTTTGTTCTTCTTTTCCCAGTGTCTTAAGCTGAAAGCGTAGCTTATTTGAGACCTGTCTTCTTTCTTAATAAAAGCATCTGTAGCTATACGTTTTCCTCGAAGTGTTCCTTTAGCAGTCTTCGTTTTCATTACTCCCAGCATATTTCCTGATTTTCTTTTTGATTTGTTCTTTGCCCCATTGGTTATTTAGGAATGCTTTGTTTAATTTGCACATACTTGTCAGTTTCCCCATTTCTTTCCCGTTATTGATATCTCATCCCATTTCATTATGATCAGAGAACATAGTTTGTGTCAGCACTCTCCTTTTAAATTTGTTGAACTTTTTCTATGGAGTATTATGTGGTCTGCTCTGGTGCGTGTTGCAGGTGTGCTTGAGAAAACTGAGTACTTTGATGCTGTTGTTGGGGGAATGTTTTGTAGATGTATGTTAGGTCTAGTTGATGTATAGAGCTGCTCGAGGATTCTATACTGTTGATCTTGTGCCTGGTTGTTCTACCTGTTATTGGAAATGAGGTTTTGACATCTTCAGCTATTATTGTTGGATACCTCACTTCATTTCTGACATTCTTTGATTCATGTACTCTGGTGTTGTTATTAAGGTGCATACATACTTACAACTGTTATATGTTCTGAGGGCCTGACACTTTTGTCGATACAAACTGTCTTCTTTTATGTCTAGTAGCACCTTTGATTTCCATCCTTTGTCTGGTATCACTGCTGCACTAGCTCTCTCTTAGACGCTGTTTGCTTGATCGTGGCTGCGTCAGGTCTTAGTTGTGGCACATGGAGCTTCCTCGCTGAGGCGACAGGCTTCTCTCCAGCTGCAGTGTGCGGGCTCAGTAGTTGTTGCTCACAAGCTTAGTTGCCTTGTGGTATGTGGGATCTTAGTTCCCCAACTAGGGACTGAACCTGCATCCTCTGTGTTGGAAGGTGGATTCTTAATCACTGAATTGCCACCGAAGTCCCCTGCTCTAGCTTTCCTATGTTGCAGTTTGCAAGGTGTCTTTTTTTTATCCTATTACTTTAAATCTATTTGTATTTTTTAACATATAGTATGTTTCCTCTAGACAGCATAGAGTTAAAGCATGTTTTCTTTTTTAATCCATTCTGACAATCTATCCCTTTGATGCAATTGTTTAATCCATGCACATTTAGTGTTAACGATATAGTTGGAGTTATAACTGCTGTTTTACTTTTTATGTTCCATTTATCTCAGTTTCATTTGTCTTCATTTCGTTATTCTTCCTTACCACTTTTTTTGCATGAACTGAATATCTTTTTAGGGCTTCCCCAGTGGCTCAGCAGTGAAGAATATGCCCGCAGTGCAGGAGACACAGAAGACTCGAGTTCGATCCCTGGTTCGGGGAGATCCCCTGGAGAAGGGAATGGCAACCTACTCCAGTATTCTTGCCTGAGAAATCCCATGGACAGAGGAACCTAGTGGCTGACAGTCCATGGGGTCGCAGAGAGTCAGGAATGACTGAGTAACTGAGCACACATGCATGAGTATTTTTGATGTTGCATTTTAATTCTTTAATGTTTTTCACTACATGTTTTTAGTCATTTCTTTTGTGGTCCGCTGCCCCCCCCCCCCGCCCCGTTCTGAGGCTCTCTTCATGTTTCTTCATTCTGTTTGCTGTCTTTTCTTCAGCATAACCTCTGTCAGTCTATTTTCAGGTTCATTCTTTCTTCTCTTAGTGCAGATCTAGTGTTGAACCCTTAAAGTGAGTTTCCATTTTAGCTAGTTTACTTTTGACACCAAATTTTCCATTTCTTTGAATAATCTCTATCCCTGTATTAATGTATGTTTGTTTATCAACATTGTCCTCTTACTTTACTTCTGCAATCATGGTTTCCATCAGTTCCGTGAGCAGGTTTATGGCTGCTTTGAAATATTTTTCTGATAAGTCTGATCACTGGTCCCTATTCTAGGTGGTTTCTGTTGCTTGCTTTTGTTTGGATGTATGGCTCGTACTTTCCTGTTTCTTTGCATATTCTGCAACTTACTGAAAACCACATTTTAATAATGTATTAATAGCAACTATCAGCACCAGCTCCCTCCCTCCAGGCTTGTTTGTTTGCTTATTTGTTTAATGTCTGGCTGGATCATTTTAGTGACATCTGTCTCCACCCTCCAGGTTGAATGTCAGGTGCTGTTCCTCAAGGATGTACAGCTCTTGGTGTGCCCACATCACCCTGAATGGAGGGGGTGGTGGTTGGCAGGCGTCCCCTCCTCTTTCCTGCCCACCTCCATCTGTTAAACTCCACGACTCTTCTCTCGTGGGAAGATTTCTCTATTGTTTTAAACTGTGCTCTGGGGCATGAATTGCTCTAAGAATGAATCAGTCAGATTTTGGCTCCTTTGAGGGAAAAGTCTCCAAGGCTCTGATCTTTGTTTGGACCCCATGTGGATTCCTCCTGGCTTCCTGTTCCCGGTTCTCCCCTGTAAAGTAGTCACGACAGCTTAGCTTGTGTGGGATGGCCTTTCACTGCAGCCCCCTGCTCCCAAAAGCGCCCTCAGGATGAAAGGCTTCTTCCTGTTCTGTGCAGAAGAAGTCAGGTTTGGGGAGAAGAGCCTGGAAGCTATCCTTTCCTTCTGCCCCAGATAGAATCTCTGAGGTGGGATTCTGGAGCCGGGAGTTGGGACGAAGGCAGACTTCTCTGCCAGCAGCACAACTCCCTACCCCAGGATCTGAACAGCAGCACAGGGCCTCTATGTGCGTCCAGCACATTGCAGCGGGCAGAGCAGTCAGGGCCCCCTGTTCTCAGCCCACTGTCCACTGGGAAAAGCCCAGGTGCCATACTTGGGCCTAGGGAATGGCAGGGCCCAAGTCCCCAGGTGTTCAGCTGGCAGCCAGGGCTGGAAACCCTTCTCTCCTGGGGGAAAGCCCTGGGTCTGGGAGGGGCGCAGGAGGGAGCCTGGTCTGCCTGCCCTCCTAGTGCAGGCCCAGCCTCGCTGAGCTGAGCTGGGGGCACAGGGTGAGTGGGAGCAAACTAGGTTCCAGTACCACCAGCTCTCATCTTTTCCCCAAATTTCTGTAGACTTTCTGGAGATTTTCTTCACTATCTGTTTGTCCTTAGGACCACTTCCAGAGGCTGAAATGGTTTTTTTTTTTTGCTTTAATCTTCACCATCTTCCCTGGGAGCAGGGAGTGGGGTTTTTGTACTGTCATGCTGGCAGTCAATCTCATTTTTAATGATGGAGAGACCTGAGTATGTTTAAACGCTCCTGTAAAAAACTCAGCGGTGGGGGCAGATTGAATTTGTGGGCAGAGATGGGAAATCAGTGGACACAGATCCTTTTAGGAGAATGTGGAGTTGAGGACACATTGGTGGTGCAGAGTCAGGCACGTGGGATGCACCTCTGATGTCACAGAGGTCAAGGGACCTCTCGTTGGGGTCATGAAGTTCTGGAGCCCCTGAGGCTGGCTCTGCACTTCCTGGAAGAGGGACAGAGGTAGGCTGGGGGGTCGGGGGGGCAGATAAGGTGGTGGCTTGCGAGGCTGTCGAAGCTGCTGGGCAGTGAGAGGGAGCCTGCGTTTCCAGGAAAACATGTTAGGATTTGTAGTTGGAGGGTGGAGGGGAGGAGTCTCATCTTTTAATTCTGGAGCCTTCAGTGGATAGTTGTTATTAACTGGGCTCAGGATCCACTCTTAATCTTGTTACTGAAGGTGCATGGAGTCCCTGGTGGATGGTGTGCTGGCTGATGGTGGCTTGAAGGGATGTGTTTCTCCACGTCCTCGATAATACTAGTTTCTTCTTGTCTTTTTGCTGATGGCCATTCTGACAGGTGTGAGGTGACACTACATTGTGGTGTGGTTTGTGTTGCCCTGATTCGCAGTGTTGAGCATCTGGTCATGTGCCTTTGGCCACCTGCATGTCTTCTTTGGAAAAATGTCTGTTTTTTTGCTTATTTTTTAATCAGTTCATTTGTTGGAGAAAAGGAAACTCTGGTACGCTGTTGGTGAAAATATAAATTCGTACATCCAGTATGGAGGTTCCTCAAAAAATTAAATATAGAACCACCATATGGTCTAGCCGCCTTGTTCTGGGTATGCATCCAAAGGAAATGACATCAGTAGCTTGAAGGAGGGATCTTCTCTGCATGCTCATTGCTTTAGTCACAGGAACCAAGACGTAGAAGTAGTCTTAAGTGTTGGAACACAGATGAATGGATAAGGAAGATGTGAGATTGGGGATGTCCTGCCATTTTTGATGACGTGGATGATCCTGGTAGATGCTTTTCTAAGTGAAATAAGCCAGACAGAGATAAATACTATGTGGTACAACAAGTTTTACGTAGAAACAAACACACACATATGCTTATGTCATTGAAGCTGAGAGTAGAATAGTCTCAGCTTACCTGATGATGATTACCTGAGGCTGGGGAAGGGGTGATGTGAGACCTTGATCAGAGGGCAGAAACTTCCAGCTGTACGTACAGCATAGTGACTGCAGTTAGCAGTTTTGTGTTGTGTCCTTTAAAGATGCTGAGAGTAGGTCCTGTACGTTATCAACACATTCACAGGCACACAAATGCAAGCGTCACCTCTGTGAGCTGAGGGATGTGTTCATGAGCTTGATGGTGATCATCTCACATTGTACACGTGTATCAACTCATCATGTTTATGCTTTAAACATATTACGATCTAATTGGTCAGTTTTTCCTCAGTAAACCCAAAATATACCTGGGGGCTTCCAGGGTCCATACTGATGAAAACTGGCTTGCTCATGTGTTAAAAAACTGAAGTTTATTATTTTAATGTTTCAGTTTTCATATGGATAGAGGTGCTGTCTGAACAACTCCCATCTAGGATTCCAGAGGGAGTTTTATTCTGACTCAGTTAATCCCAGGGCTAAAAGAATGAGGCAGAGGAGGCTCCCCGAGATGGAACTGGATGTGGGACAGAGGGACCTTTCACAGAGGGAGTCATGAAACACATCCTAGTACAAGGAGCATCACGCCCACAGTCAACCTCAGAGCTGGGGAAGGACAGGAAGAATCCCAGCGGTTCTGCTAGGGGCCAGACTGGGGGTTGGGGGGACCTTCTGAAACTCTTGAGCTGGCCGTGGTGGCGCCATCATGTGACAGGGCATCCACAAGCATTTGAGAGAGGAGGCCTCTGTCAGAAAACCGGAGCCCGGCGGGTGCTGCTGCGGATGTGGAGCAGCGGGACCCTCGTGCACTGGTGTGGGAGGGTCAGCCGGTGCAGCCGCTGTGGGATCAGATGGAGAATCAGACCTCCCCCGAGCACAGACAGAGCTCCCTGTGCTGTACGGCGTTCTCCCCTCCATCTGCTCTGTGCATGGTGTCAGCCGCCTGTATGTCAGTCCCAGTCTCCTGGCTCCCTCTACCCTGCCTTAGCCCCTTGCTGTCCTTGCAGTTCTCTCAGTTGGTGTCTCTGTTGCAAATAAGGACCTTTATAAATGGGTATGCGTGCGTGCTCAGTCATGTCCAACTCTTCATGACTCTACGGACTAGAGTCCACCAGGCTCCTCTGTCCATGGAGTTTCCCAGGCAAGAATACTGGAGTGGATTGTCATTTCCTCCTCCAGGGCATCTTCCTGACCCAGGGATAGAACCTGCTCTTCTGCGTGTTCTGCATTGGCAGGTGGATTCTTTACCACTAGCACCACCTGGAAAGCCTTAAATGGGAGGGAAACCCAAAAGGGAAGGGGACATATGTATACATATGACTGACTGATTTTGCTGTGCAGTAGAAGCTAACACAATGTTGTGAAGCAACTATACTGCAATAAAAATTAAGAATAGAACTGCCGTACGGTCGAGAAATGAACCCAAAGTACCAAGAGCAGGAACTCAGAGCCTTGTCATCATGTTCATGCTGTGTCATTCAAAGCAGAACAGTGGGTTTATTATGAGGACTCAGCCACGGGATTGCAGAAGCTGGTAGACATACATCATATCGCATACTGACACTGTGTGTACCTCCTGTTACCCAGCTGGTCTGCTTCCCTGAAGAACCCAACCACACAGTGTTTATCTCCATCTGGAACAGTCCTGAAAGATGGTTTCGTGCCTCTTGACCCGGCCAAGGCCGTTGATTAAATGAATGTGCATTTGTAATTTATCTCAGTTACACATGGTCTGTGCACTTGAATTTTTTTTTATGCTGAAAATAAATTTAATTGCATTTGATTAAATAGATGGGACCAGTATGCATCTTTGTCAACAGTAGAAAAGTAGGAAAGATGTGTTGTGAAAGGAGAGGATAGAGGTAAAGCTAGCCCCAGGGGTCCCGCAGGGTTGCCTGGAGCCTGAGGACCACAGCCCTCCTGAGTGGAGGCCAGTCCTGCTGGAGGAGGCTGTGGTTTCCTGATGGAGCCCAGGGCCCTGTGGTCTGTGTCTGTGACCCTGGGGGCTACTCTGCCTGCTCCGGACGGTGAGGGAGCCTACCCTGTGCCAGGCGCTAGCCAGCTCTGGGGCACCTGCCTCCCTCAGGATCTCCCTCCCTTTGGCCCAGGGCTGCCCTGCTGGCCGCTTCACCCTTGTCTGGGGCAGCTGACGAAGCCAGGGAAGGTTCCAGCCTCCCAGGAGGGTCTGGGTTCCCATGATCCGACAGAAGTTTTGAAGGTGCAGCAGAAGTCAAGGTGAGGCCGTGGTCAGGGTGGTTCTCACCCCCTGACCACTAGCCCAAGTGGGCTGCCCTCCCCAATGCAGAGGCAGCTGAGGGACTGAGCTCTGTGCCCTCAAGGTGCCATGGAAACAGCTCGCCTTATGCTGGCACCCTGGGCTTCCATCCCCGGGGCCTCAGCAGCCTAGCCTGAGTGGTGAGGGCTCTTTGTGTGCCCCAGTCCTGACAGACAAGTGAGTGGGATATGCAGGGACTCTCTGTTACTCAGCAGCAACTGTACTTTGTGTGTTATTGAGATTCTGCGAGTGAGCTGATCATGGGCTTCGAGGGGGAATCAAACACTGAGCTCAGCTCCCTGGCAGGCGTATGCGGCACCATCAGTGGGGCCTGAGCTCAGCCTCCCTCAGCCCTTGGACCCTCAGGTTCAGCACCTTTGAACTGGGGCAACACAAGGGGCCTCACATAACCTCAGGGGGCTTACTCAGATGGCGAGGGGCAGGCACACAGCCCCACCGTTGGATTGTGGTGACCTCATGTTTAACCCTCATGTGTTCTTGGTCCCTGTTCCTGCCTCTTACACATAGCCCTTGGGGTTCATCTCAGGGAGGGTCGTGCAGGGACCACGGAGGTCACCCCCAGCCACCGGGTGTCAAGAAGCCCACGTCTCAGACACTCAGGTCCCTCCTCTCTATCTAACAAGGAGCTTTTATTTGTTAAAAGGCTGTAGGATCTACAAAAATACTTAAGACTCACTTTTGTGTGTGTTAATCTGTAATCATTTCAACAGATTCAGGACCCCCACCCCATGTGCCACCCGCAGCTCTGGGGCCGAGATGCAGCCGTGGACCCAGCAGTGGAGTGGGGGGCCTGTGTTCTCACTGAACAGGTGGAGGCGGTGTGCAGACACTTGAGGTCTGCAGGTGCAGGTGTGGTTGGGAAGGGCCCATCATGCTGATTCTGAGTCCCCGCTGGGCGTTTGGGGTGACGGCACGGAGGCAGTGATGGGGCTCTGAAGTCCCGGGAGGAGGAGGCTTATGGGGTGTCCATCCAGGGCCCAGTGAAGATTGCCAGGGAGACGCCTGCAGACGGGGAGGCTGGGAGGCGGGGCGGGACCTGCAGCCAGCAGAGTGCAGAGGGGCCTGGCCTGGGAGGCGAGGCGGGTTCAGGGGGAGACCTGACCTTTGCGTTCCCAGTTGGGTACCCCTGAGCAGAGTGGATGGGGCGGGGTCCTGGGAGGGAAACCTCGGGTTCCAGCTCACACACTCTCAGGAAGGGGCAGGAAGGAGACAGGTAAGCGTGAGTTACTTATTTTATAATATCGAATGTTGAACATTCTAGATTTTCAAAGAAAGCAATTACCATTAGTTTCACAAGCACAATGGAGCTGTTTGAAGCTCCCAGAGCATTTAAAAATGTTAGTGACCTCCAGTTCCTTTTACTTCTCTGAACTGAATTCTTTGGAGCCAGACGAGCCCACATCAAGATGGACAGCCCACTAGTGGTCAGGCTACAGGATCTTAAATTTGAGCATCTGTTAGCCACCAGGGAAGCACGTTTAAAAAGTTAGAAATGGTGTTTCTTCTCATCACTTACATTGTCATGCCTTTTTAAGTCTGTTTTTATGAATGTAAGTTCTTAATTAGTTCTTAACCTCCACAACTAACAGTTTCTGAAATGTAGAAAAACCTAATGTGACGCTAGGGCTGTGAAACAGTCAGTCCAAACTCATTCTGTGCCAATTCCTGCTATTTTTAGGCTCAGATGAATGTGCTGTAAAAAGTTAAATGGTCTCTTTGATAAGAATGGAATCCTGGTCATTTTCAGCAATTACTTTTTCTTTTTTTCTGGTTGTACCTTTCAGAGTGTGGGATCCTTGTTCCCTGACCAGGGATCTAACCCGTGCCCCCTGCAGTGGAAGCACAGCGTCTTGACCACTGGGCCACTGGACACTGGACCAGTCCCTTGGTCCTTTTCCAATTTTAACGGGGACAGTAACTTAGACAAAGTGCATGTGTGTGCGTGTTTATGTGTGTGAATGTGTATTTGGGACTCCTACATGCGGCTTCCCCTCTGCAGACACAGGACATGATAATAAAGGACGTCCTGTGCTTGACATTCAGAATTGAATGATGGTATGAGGCTTGAAGTCAGGCTGTCATGGTGGGCATTCTTCTAAATCCTGGAGACCACATCACACACTGTGGCCGTCGGAGGCTGCTTCTGAGCTCCATTTAGGGGGAGGGATTCATGTTCAGATTCTCAGTGCCAGGAAGAGGGAGGCCTCAGGGTAACCTTGTAATGAGAGTCACATTCTGTTTGCCTCCACCAAAAAATAGAGGCTCTGGTAGAAGGTGCCCAGGGGAGCTCCCCACTGAGCTGGACTCCCCATGAGGACAAGGATGGTTGGTCCTGGGGGCCACAGATTCCTGCCGCCTCCTCTTGAGTCCAGGTCCTCTGGAATTGGAGGAGGCTCCTGCACTGGAGAGGGTGACCTGCTTTACTGAGTCCACCAAGTCAAGCTGGCTTCACCCAGAAACACCTGGAGTGGATGTTTAATGTGGACATTTCAGGCTTGGTCAAGGTGTGTATAACAATCACAATCACCCCTCAGGTCACAAGGGCACCTCTGAGCAAAGGCGGACACGCAGGTTGGGCTGAGCACGGTCTGCCTGGGCTAGGGAGCAGGGTGGGGCTGGGCCTCGGAGGCTGAGTTCAGGGGTTCACCCCTGGAGAAAGGGCATCGAGGAGAAAAGATGGCACTTCTGACCAGAGTCCTGAGGGTGCAGAGGTCACCAAAGGGCATCCCAGGTGCCCCCATTTTGGACAGTGGTTCCCTGAAGACTGGGAAGTGCCCTGACCATGCACTCAGCTGGTGCTACACGATGGAGAATGCTGTGGAGCTAGCTAGTTAGTGCTGGGCTGGTTAGTGCTAGACTAGATAGGCTGGAGTGGTTAGTGCTGGGCTAGTCATGCTTGGCTAGTTAGTGCTAACCTAGTTAGTGCTGGGCTGCTTAGTGCTGGGGTGGATAGTGCTGGGCTGCTTAGTGCTGAGCTAGTCATGCTTGGCTAGTTAGTGCTAACCTAGTTAGTGGTGGGTTGGTTAGTGCTGGGCTGAAGGTGCTGGACTAGGGCTTCCCTAGTCACTGTCATTGTTTCTATTGCTTCCCTATTTGCCATGAAGTGATGGGACTGGTACGTGAACCAGCAGTATATGAACTGAGAACTTCCAGGTGAGGTTCAACAGTACATGAAACAAGAACTTCCAGATGTTCAGGCTGGATCTAGAAAAGGCAGGGGAACCAGAGATCAACTTGCCACCATCTGTTGGATCATAGAAAAAGCAAGAGAATTCCATGAAAACATCTACTTCTGCTTCACTGACTATGCTAAAGCCTTTGACTGTGTGGATCACAACAGACTGGAAAATTCTTCAAGAGATGGGAAAACCAGGCCACCTGACCTGCCTCCATGTATGCAGCTCAAGAAACAGCAGTTAGAACTGGACATGGAACAACAGACTGGTTCTGAATTGGGAAAGGAGTCTGTCAAGGCTGTATATTGTCACCCTGCTTATTTGCTTATATGCAGAATATATTATGTGAAATGCTGGGCTGGATGAAGCACAGTCTGGAATCAAGATTGCTGGGAGAAATATCAACAGCCTCAGATATGCAGATAACACCACCCTTATGGCAGAAAACAAAGAAGAACTAAAAAGCTTTCTTTTTTTGTTTTAGTTTTTTTTTTTAATATAAATTTATTTATTTTAATCGGAGGCTAATTACTTTACAATATTGTATTGGTTTTGCCATACATCAACATGAATCCACCACGGGTGTACACGTGTTCCCCATCCTGAACCCCCCTCCCACCTCCCTCCCCATACCATCCCTTTGGGTCATCCCAGTGCACCAGCCCCGAGCATCCTGTATCATACATCGAACCTGGACTGGCGATTTGTTTCACATATGGTATTATACATGTTTCAATGCTGTTCTCCCAAATCATCCCACCCTCGCCCTCTCCCATAGAGTCCAAAAGACTGTTCTATACATCTGTGTCTCTTTTGCTGTCTCTCATACAGGGTTATCGTTACCATCTTTCTAAATTCCATATATATGTGTTAGTATACTGTATTGGTGTTTGATGAAAGTGAAAGAGGAGAGTGAAAAAGCTGATTTAAAACTCAGCATTCATGTAAAGTTTAAAAATAAAATAAAATAAAAAAAAACTATTAAAAAAATAAATAAATAAAACTCAGCATTCAAAAAACTAAGATCATGGTATCCGATCCCATCACTTCATGACAAATAGATGGGGAAACAATGGAAACAGTGAGAGACTTCATTTTGGGGGACTCCAAAATCCCTGCAGATGGTGACTGCAGCTATGAAATTAAAAGACACTTGCTCCTTGGAAGAAAAGCTGTGACAAACCTAGGCAGCATATTAAAAAGCAGAGATGTTACTTTGGCAGCAAAGGTCCGTATAGTCAAAGCTGTAGTTTTTCCTGTAGTCATGTACAAATCTGAGAGTTGGGCCATAAAGAAAGCTGAGCACTAAAGAATTGATGCTTTTGAACTGTGGTGTTGAAGAAAACTCTTGAGAATCCCTTGGACTACAAGGATATCAAACCAGTCAATCCTAAAGGAAATCAAAATCAGTCCTGAATATTCTTTAGAAGGACTTATTCTGAAGCTGAGACTCCAGTACTTTGGCCCCCAGATGTGAAGAGCTAACTCATTGGAAAAGACACTGATGCTGGGAAAAATTGAAGGCAGGAGGAGAAGGGGATGATAGAGGACAAGACGGTTGGATGGCGTCACTGACTCGATGAACATGAGTTTGAGCAGGCTCTGGAATTGGTGATGGACAGGGAAGCCTGGGGTGCCTCAGCCATTGAGGTCACAAAGAGTCGGACACGACTTAGTACTGAGGGTTTGCCTGGTGGTTCATACAGTAAAGAATCTGCCTGTAATGCCAGAGACCTAGATTTGGTCCCTGGGTTAGGAAGATCCTATGGAGAAGGGCATGGGGATTCCCTCATTGGGATGGAATACTGGAATGGGATTCTTGCCACTCCAGTATTCTTGCCTGGAGAATTCCATGGACAGAGGTCCCTGGCAGGCCACAGTCCATGGGGTCGCAAAAAGTCAGACATGACCGAACAACTAGTACTTTCAGGTATTGCTTGGCTAGTTAGTGCTGGGATGGTGTGCTATCCTGGTTAGTGCATGACTAGGTAGTGCTGGACTAGTTAGTACTGGGCTAGTTAGTGCTGACTAGACAACCACCTTAGCACCTGCGTCCCCCTTCCTCTCTCCACAGTGTGAGTCAGTGTCCTGCCTGCCCCACGTGTGCCTCCTGTTTACCCCACACCCCCCTCCAAAGCCCCCAGTGTCACTCCATCAGCTCTCACGGGGACAGCATTGTGGTCGCGTGGCAGTGGTGGCAGGTCACAGGCTGTGACCTGATCTGCAGGTACTGTGTCCACTTCTTCAAGGTGTATTCCTGGGAAAAGTCAGTGATACCAGTTTGGCCCTGAGGACAGGCACCAGGGATCCCCTGGCATCCTGTTCTGCACATTTCTGTGGCTTATCTGTTGGCAGTAATTCCTTAGAAGAGTAGCCTGTATACCTGTGGCAGATTCATTTCGATGTTTGGCAAAACCAATACAATATTGTAAAGTTTAAAAATAAAATTAAAAAAAAGAAGAGTAGCCTGGCAATAGTGCTTTCAACTGTCCCCTGAGACAGAGATGCACACAGGGACACCCATTAGGTGAATGTTTTGATGAATCAGGCCAGCACTTTCCCCTCTGGGTGTTCATAGGCAGAAGGAACACGAGAGGCTTTTGTGGTCAAGTAACTTTAACTGCAGGACCTGGCAGAACTTTCTCATGATCACATGTGTTTTCATCCTACCTGTGGGCTGTATCATGTGCAGAATTGCCCCAACTTAAAGGCATCATAAGGGCATGGGTGGGAAGGGAGCCATTGTTCCAAAGGAAAACTGCTGTGAACATTGATAATATCTGCTCAAGTCTGTTGTTTGCTCAGCTGGACCCTGAGCTGGTCGAGGGCAGCACTCGGTCTTCACAGCACCCCCTGGTCCCCCTCTGCTGGCTGAATGACTTGCTCAGAGACTTGAATGACTTGCTTCTTGGCTGAGGATGCTGAGGGTTTGTAATCAGGGAGGAGAGTTGAGGAATGGTTGCAGCCTCATCGGTGGATGATTTAAGACAGAAGTTCAGCTTTTGCCCTAACTGAGTTGAGAAAGCATAATCATAAATTTCCCAGAGAGATCTCTTCAGTCCCAAGTTCTGTTTACGTCTGTGCTTTGCGGTTGCCTTATGTTGCTGTAGCCTCTTGGGAAAGCCTTTGCATGACTTTAAGCTTCCTTTTGCTTATCAAACAAGGTATTTCCTGCACCTTTTACTACCAAACTGTGCAGGTAAACACAGGCTCTTCTTTCACATTTTCTTGTGACTCATTCGTGATAAAGGCTTCTCGACTTAGATCCTAGAAGATAGACTCAAGGTTCCGCCCCAACACGCTTCATTTTCAGGCTCTAATTGCATCTCATATTTTAAAAGCCATCACAAAATTGGTGGGCCATTTGCCTTAGTGTAGGAGCCCCCTGAGTGCAGCTTTCAAGGCACTTGTATGTTCCATTAGGAACATACATTAAACAGAACTGCATTACCATCCTAGGAGCAGCATATATAATCAGTACACTTACCTGATTAACCTTTTTAATGAAAAATGTATGTCATCAGAATTTTTCAGTATTGTTTAATTTGTTAGATCGTTCTGGGCGTGATGACTATGCAGCATCAAACGACCTTATTAGAAAAACACTTGCAACGGTTGATTAGATGCCTTTCTCTACCTGAATGATAACCACATGTCTTTTATTCATTTGTTCTGAAACAGGTTTTGCCCGGCATTCTGCAGAAGCATTGCTGTATCTTACCAGACAGGAACACAGGTAAATGCATTTGTTCTTCTGATTTGAGATTATTTGTTCTATATCTGTGCAAAACTGAGAAATATGATTGCATAATTAGATATCTTGATTTTTTAAAGGTAGCTATTTCATATATTGACTGAAACAAGCAAAAAAAAAAAAAAAAAGAATGATTCGGTTTATAGTGAGTTATGACCAGAACTTAGAGATTTGTTTTTATTTGATAAAGGAAATAGATGATTGTTGCCTTGAATTTTTAAGGAAGCCAATTGTTTTATAAAGTTGAATATATTAATATTAATTTCAGTTGTTTCTTTTGTGGATGATATTTATTAAGGCAAACCACCGTTGTTGGTTAGCATGGAATGGATTTAGAGTCTTCTTGCTGTCGAGGCTTTCCTTGCTCTCAGGGTAGGACTGGCCAGTTGTTATGTTCTTAAAACCTTGAGGATCTTTGTGAATAAATCAACAGTATGCACGTCTTAGAGCGGGAGATGTTATGACCCTGTGGTTTCCTGTTGTCGCACAGACGTATGTGGCTGGCAGTTGTAATTAAGGTGGTTTGCATTGCTTTTAAGGAAACACGATGGAGGGAAAAGCCTGAAAAAAAATCCTTTGGAACTTTGTTGTTTTAAATTTAAACAAAGAAAATAATTGACATGGAGTGTTATCCTGCAGGTCTACATCTCAGTCACTCTCCTGTGCTTCTAATTTCCAGCATTTAATTCAGAGACTCAAGTCCTGAGAAAAAGGTAGAGTTGCTGGTTCTTTTGCGCACAGGGTTTTATTAGAGTTTATTCATTTCCAGAATCAGTTGTCTCATGTCTGTCTGCGTCTGGGATACTCTTGTTGGATATGAAACAGGCTTCTGATACTTCCTCGTGTATTTTCTAATTGAACAAAATGAATCCTAATGGACTCTTCCATGATAATTAGAAGAGTGTAATCCACTGGGATTTTCTCTACTTTTATCATAAATAGTGTCTTGACTGGAGGTTATGTTTAATGGGGTCTCATTGGTACATGACAAGGCATTGTTTATACTGTACCTTCCAGTGTAAAATCCGGAGTATTCTGGAAAAATAAGATCTTCATTTTTTAAAATTATAATTATGGATAGATTATATTGCTAATTATAATTTTTCAAAAAGTTCATAGACCTGTCTCTGTTTTGGTTTTGTCCAATCAATTACATCTTAGCTGAAAATTTGAGCAAATTTACTGCTTACGGGGAAGTTTGTTTAGAACATGGTTAGATTTTTTTTTTTAATGAGAAATATGTTTTTGTACATCCGCTCCTACACTCATTAACTTATTTGCAGCAATGGTGGTAGCAACTGAATGTTCTCTCAAGGTATGATTACATTTATCTATGAAATCTTGTAACTCTTTGGTTCCTTGCACAATCTTAGGTAAGGGTTCTAAGGAAAAGGTAATGGGAGCAGAAAGAGGAGGGAATAATATCTGAGTCCACAATATCTGACTTCTCATGAGGGAAAAGTGATAGGTGGTTCCCTTCCATTATAAATTATCAATATGTGTTAGCCTTCTGGAAAAGGAGATTCCTCACTGATACGTAGAAGTAGTTTCTACATCACTGATAGCAATTCACACAAATTGAGGGGCTATTTCAAAAAGCATATGATAGAATTTAGGGGAGATAGTCCACTCACAGTGGTTGATGGAGTTCTCCAGTAAGCAGGCTCCCAAATGTGAGGCGTCGGTCCACGTAGCAGTCCCTCGGGAGCCTTGTCACAGTCTGTCAGTAAGTGGCTGTGATCTTTAGAGCACAAATAATGGTTGGATATTTATTGAGCCTGTTTCTGCTTCCTGAAGGTCTTGGTTAGTAATGAAAAATGTGAACTAGTCACGTGCAAAGAAACAAAGATTTTGCAAGCAGTGTCCATTGACAGCCGTGAGTACAACACAGTTTAAGGTGGAATTCAGTTTCCAGATTAGTTTTTCTCTTCCAGGTGAGACATTGTTGATTCTGAGATGCAAAAAAGAACAGTGATAGAATTAATAAAAAGTACTGTTCTGTGGGAATCTAAATGGACTTTAAATATTGAGGTGAGTTTCCTATATTTTTAGACAGTTCGTTATATAAAAAGTTTCAAGTGAATACAGAAAATATTTCCGGTTTGAGATTCTTGCTTTGCTTTTTATAAGAATCCAAGTAGCCAACCTCTAGAACTAAGAAAGCTTCCTTTCCACTGTGACTTGAGTGTTGAGGCCATTTGTGGGCAGTTTCCGTGAAAATATGTTTACATGATTGAGTGTTTCTCTTTGGAGTCAGTGCTGAGGACCTGAGGCTATGAACTTAGGTGTGGAAATGGGAAAGAATCATGTCAAGTGGGATGAAAGAGGAGTTGGCTGAAATTGTAGCTTTTGGAAGCAAAAGATTTGAGAATTCTGTTTTTTCCTGCATAATTCAATCTAATATGTCTAATTAAGTTGCTTAATTATTTAGGAAATGTTTGGAAATTTTTTCAGGCTGAGACATAGTAGTTGTTGCTCTTGTATCTTAATGGCAAATAGGGTCTTTAGGAATCTGAATATGGTTTGTTTCACCTTCGTGGTTTTATAGAAGACTTTGCAAACTTTTGGTGAAGAAGATCATTGGCCTAGGTAGAGGGCTTCATCTTGGGATGATACAAATATTCTGCAGATGATACAAATATATGTTATGGTCACACAACAATATGAATGTACTTAATGCCACGGAAGTGAACACTCAAAAATGGTTCAGGTGGTAAATTGTATGAAAGATCAACTTCAGGGTGAACATGAGCACTGAGATACTTTCTCTTGAGTGGGTGGGTCGGAGCTTGGATCCTCTGTGTGAAACCCAGGGTGATTCATCTTCCCCCTGCTGCTCCGTGTCTCATGTGTCCGTACACGACTACAAGTAGCCACCGTCACGTGATGCATCAGCTGTGCCTTCCACAGGGGAGACCATGGGTCCTGAGTGTGTGTCCCAGACAGGCTGCCTTTGACCAGTGAAGGGTCTGGTCTTGGTCCTTGGACCGGGGTCCCCAACCTCCAGGATGTGATGCCTGAGAGGACCTGAGGCAGAGCTGATGGAATAACTATAGAAATAAAGTGCACAATGAATGGAATGCGCTCGAATCATCCCCAAACCATTCCCTACCCCCTCCCCCCGTCCATGGAAAAACTTTCTTCCACAAAACCAGTCCCTGGTGCCAAAAAGACCGGGGACAGTTGCCTTAGATGGTCTGATTCTATATCGGTTTGTCTTGCCGTTCCTTTGGCCTCTTCATGCCATTTGGGAAAAATCAAACTCAGGCAGGAGTGAGCTTAATAAACTGTTTTGCTGGGGTGACACAGCGGGCTGGGGCTCTGCCCCTGAGCTTGACGATCTCACGGCATTTACACCCCACCCCCAACCCCCCAGCTATCACGACACAGCCTGCTCAGCTAGCACAAATGACTGGAAGTTATAAGAATGACTGATTTTGTAGTAAAGCAGCAGTAGTGCTTAACTGTGCAGTTTCATAATAACAACTAAGCAGTGAAGTATCCAGTGGATTGAGCACGTGGCAGTATTTGATGTTTGAGATGAATTTATAGCTCCACAGGGAATACAGAAAGATTGTGAACCAAGTTGTGTATAAGAACTGGTGGGAAGATTTGGAGTACTTGCCATCTATTCTGTGGCACTGGTCTTTGTGTTAGCCAACCTGTGGCATGATGTCCACGAAGACTCAGTGTGACTCTCACCTTGGGTTCCTCCCAGTGATGTGCTGTCTGGCGCTTACTGCCAGCCTCCCATGCCCGGTGTAAGGGTGGCAGGAAGCCTGGCCCGTGTTTGGGGTGCATACGCCACACCTGGGTACTGGACGTGGGTTGAGGAGGGACCTGATCGTCCCCAGGCCCCAGGAGCTGGTGAGCCTGGCTCCACTGTGCTCCTGGCTCTTGCCCTCGCTCCTGTGTCTGACTCCTGAGGGGTTAATTCAGGATGCGGTCAGCAGGTGCTCCTCCATCCCCTCGGGGCTGGTTGTCCCCTTGTGTGTGTTGGCAAAATAAAATGTGGGGTTAAAATAAGCACCTTTGTAACGGGTGCTTAATGTTAAGAAGCCTCCATAGGCCAAGTAAGCACTCTTGTATTTCTATTAGGATGCTGAACCCGTGTGCTTCATCAGGCAGGGTTTGGACGCCTGTGGGCACTGGACCCAATTACATGGTGTCGAGCTGCAAGCAGGGCTGTTAGCGTGTGGACAGCTGCTGGGAAGTTTGCATATTGAGGTCAAAGGCAAAGGGGATGTAATGGTGAAAATAGTGGAAACGTTTGCTCTGTTGAGTCCTAAACCCCATAAGTTTCTTTTGAGCCGAAGGTTATAAAAAGCCTTTAATGTCAAGATGGATAAGAGAAGGGAAATCAGTGAGTGAGCTGCTCTTCCTGCCACAGACATGCCTAAGAGCTTGTCCCCAGTGGCAGGTCTGGTGAGAGTCTGGCAGTGAGTGTGTCTGTGGAGACAAAACCCTGCTTCGTTGTCTTCCACTTGACTTGTGCGGTTCTCAGATCTGTGTAGACAGTGATGTCTGCAATGTGAATGGTGGATGTTACACCTTGTGGTTTTGCTGTTTCTAGGTTGTAAGGCTTTCTCATGTTCCTTCCGGCAAGTCCTCCAGCTTCCTCGTGAGATAGGAAACAGTGCCCTTGCCTGCAGATCAGAGCGGTGACGAGCCCTGGCACCGCGTGTCAGCGTCACCGCCACACGGTTACTGAGGGTCTTGCCGAGACCCAGATGCAGATTTTTACTGAGTCAGTTTGTGATTCCATTATGACCTTTAGTAAGTCTTTAACCTTCCCAGTGTCTCCTTCCTGTGAAACACGGTGAAACCACAGAATAGTGAGGACTGGGAACCCTGATGCAGGGGCTTGGGGTGGGGTTGGGGGGAAGCTGCCCGCAGGGCCCCTGGAGCTTCAGGGCACAAGATGGGTGAGCACATCAGGTGGGTCTGTTGCTGGAAAGATGTTCAGTGAAGTGGAGCAGTTACTTACCTGGGAGGCCTCGCGTTTTGAAATGCCAGGTGAATGGTCTTTTAACTTACTAGGTTAAACATAAGATGTCTTGTCTTTGGAAGACCAAATCTTTCAAGTGAGTTTCCTTTACCCAGAGACGGAAATTATTTATAATACCTTTTTTTCTTTCCAAAAAGAACGGCGGTTGTGGGAATGGGGTGCCAGATGATGTGATTCATAAACCAAGAATAACTCAGGCGGAGCCGGGGGCGCCAGGGGAGGAGGCGGGTGTCTCAGCCCTGATGGTGCTCTTCCTCCAGCCCAAGCCTTGATGACCAGCCACCCTGATCCATCGACAGGAGACGGAAACAGTCCTGTGCTGGAAGGGCTGTATTTTGCGCACTGAAAATGGCTTCATGAGAAAAGTCGTCATGCTTGTTAACTGCTGCCAGAGTGAAAGGCTGTGAGTCCGTAGTTTTGTCCTGTACCTGAATTGTCCTACACCACGTGGTTCATCTTAACCTCAGGGCTCTCACAGCCTGGTGGCATCTTGGCGCCACGTGGGAAGGTCAGTGCTGTGAGAGGCCAGGACCCGGATTCGGCCCCTGCTCGCCTGGAGCAGGTGCTTCTGTGCAGGGCAGACCTCGGACCCTGTCCACCCTGGCCTGTGATGCCTTCCTCAGGTCTGTGGTCTCTGCCGGGTTGGTGTGGAGGCAGAAGGCCTGTTGCTCAGGTCTGAATG
The DNA here is from genome assembly GCF_000754665.1 of Bison bison bison. Classification (NCBI taxonomy): domain Eukaryota; kingdom Metazoa; phylum Chordata; class Mammalia; order Artiodactyla; family Bovidae; genus Bison; species Bison bison. The sequence goes on along the minus strand of NW_011494178.1, from coordinate 673,751 downwards.
TCCTGCAGCAGCGCCTGTGCTGAAGGTCTCCTGGGGAACCTGGCAGCTGACGTCGGGCTCAGTGGCGCCCAGCTCGTGGGGCAGGCTGGGCCATGGGCTGTCTATCCCTAGGTGCTGTGTGGGTCTGAGACTGCAGCTTCAGGCGGACGGTCAGCTTTGTCTGAGGGGCTCCCAGGGTTCACACTGGGGGCAGTGACGAGCACCCCCCTGCTGGCATCCCCCCCAGGACCTCGTGTGGAGCCCTGTCCCCTGTAGAGCAAGCCTGCTTCCCAAGAACACCTTCCCCAAACCTCTGTTCTTTTTCTTTATCATCATCCCAGGATGGTACCTACAAGGTAGGTGACAGTGTGACCGTGTCCTGACTTCTGGGGACAAAATCTTGGTCAGTGTTGAGTCTGAAGCCATGGAGAACATGCACAGCCAAGGGTGAGGTGTGGGATGCGTCTAAAAGCTCAGTGAATTCTCTCAAACTCTAAGCTCTTCTGGACCTTGAATCTCAGTCTCCTCTGAATTCTCCGAGTATTCTATGTGCACACGTGTTTATGGGATGTTCAGAAATGTCAGACTTAAGGCTCCTGGTTTAAAAATCATTTGCTTGTCAGTTCAGTTCAGTTCAGTCGCTCAGTTGTGTCTGACTCTTTGCGACCCCGTGAATCACAGCACGCCAGGCCTCCCTGTCCATCACCAACTCCCGGAGTTCACCCAGACTCATGTCCATCGAGTCGGTGATGCCATCCAGCCATCTCATCCTCTGTCGTCCCCTTCTCATCAGGTGGCCAAAGTATTGGAGTTTCAGCTTCAACATCAGTCCTTCCAGTGAACACCCAGGACTGATCTCCTTTAGGATGGACTGGTTGGATCTCCTTGCAGTCCACGGGACTCTCAACAGTCTTCTCCAACACCACAGTTCAAAAGCATCAATTCTTTGGTGCTCAGCTTTCTTGACAGTCCAACTCTCACATCCATACACGACCACTGGAAAAACCATAGCCTTGACTAGACAGACCTTTGTTGGCAAAGTAATGTCTCTGCTTTCCTTCCAAGGAGTAAGCATCTTTTAAGTTCATGGCTGCAGTCACCATCTGCAGTGATTTTGGAGCCCCCCCCAAAAAGTCAGCCACTGTTTGCACTGTTTCCCCATCTATTTGCCATGAAGTGATGGGACCAGATGCCAAGATCTTAGTTTTCTGAATGTTGAGCTTTAAGCCAACTTTTTCACTCTCCTCTTTCACTTTCATCAAGAGGCTTTTTAGTTCTTCTTCACTTTCTGCCATAAGGGTAGTGTCATCTGCATATCTGAGGTTATTGATATTTCTGCCAGCAATCTTGATTCCAGCTTATTCTTCTTCCAGCCCAGCGTTTCTCATGATGTACTCTGCATAGAAATAAGCAGGGTGACAACATACAGCCTTAACGTACTCCTTTTCCTATTTGCAACCAGTCTGTTGTTCCATGTCCAGTTCTAAGTGTTGCTTCCTGACCTGCATATAGATTTCTCAAGAGGCAGGTCAGGTGGTCTGGTATTCCCATCTCTTGAAGAATTTTCCACAGTTTATTGTGATCCACACAGTCAAAGGCTTTGGCATAGTCAATAAAGCAGAAATAGATGTTTTCCTGGAACTCTCTTGCTTTTTCGATGATCCAGCAGATGTTAGCAATTTGATCTCTGGTTCCTCTGCCTTTTCTAAAATCAGCTTTAACATCTGGAAGTTCACAGTTCACATATTGCTGAAGCCTGGCTTGGAGAATTTTGAGCATTACTTTATTGGCATGTGAGATGAGTGCAATTGTGTGGGAGTTTGAGCATTCTTTGGCATTGCCTTTCTTTGGGATTGGAATAAAAACTGACCATTTCCAGTCCTGTGGGCACTGCTGAGTTGTCCAAATTTGCTGGCATATTGAGTGCAGCACTTTCACAGTATCATCTTTCAGGATTTGAAATAGCTCAACTGGAATTCCATCACCTCCACTAGCTTTGTTCGTAGTGATGCTTTCTAAGGCCCACTTGACTTCACATTCCAGGATGTCTGCTCTAGGTGAGTTATCACACCATTGTGATTATCTGGCTTGTGAAGATCTTTTTTGTTCTTCTGTGTATTCTTGCCACCTCTTCTTAATATCTTCTGCTTCAGGTACCGTTGGTTGTCAGGGTCCCTTAAGATTCTGAGCATTGGTCATTTCTCATCAGCCTTCACTAGGAATTAGGGTCCATGGAGTTGTCTGAAACCTGTCAGGAGTGGGCTTTTATACCTTTCCTGTTTAATTAGGTTCTGTGGCTTGGGTGTCACATGATCCCTTGTGAAAGATGGTAAGATGACATCTCTGCTCAGAGTTGCCAGCTAGATGCCACTTTAGATGAGAAGTCTGCTCTGTTCTCTGACCTGTGACCTGGTGACCGCCTCTGGGGCGTCATGGTGCCTGTATCCCCAGAAGAGGTGCTGCTCAGGAAGGGAGGACTCTGAGTTCCGGGTGTGGGAGGGGCCCCAGAAGTTACTCCAGCCTCACAGAAGTATTTGTTTTGAGGTTAAAGGCAGCTTTAATATTTGCCACAAACAACATTTTAAAATAATGCCAGGAAATCATTTTATTGTAAAAATACTCAGTATTAAAGTTTAAAGCTTTTAAGAAATATGAGTTTATTTCATCTTTGGCAAAAACAATCTTTTTTTCAGGTTTTAAGAATTAGTAAAAACTATTTCTGAGCTCTGCCTGAATACACAGGTGCAGGATTGTGTGTGTGTGCATGTCTGAGGTGCTTTCATTACCTGCAACCACAGACCATATGCAGGTGGAGTGGTTTTAGTGTGTATTTTAGTTCCCTCACTTTAAAGTTTGAATGAAGCCCCAGGTGAAGACAGTGATCGATGTTTTCATTGAGAGTTTGCTTATTTAGCAGTGCAGTTTCACTGCTAAGCAGGCATTTGTGGGACACGTAAATGGAGCTGCAAACACTAGATTTATAGCACGGTCCTCCTGGCACAAACTACAGTTAATATGCAAGAGTGTTGAGGACTCAGACACAGCCAGTGAAAGATAAAGAAGGGGTGCTTCCTGAGGCTGGGCTGCTATGGGCCCTGCTGCACCTCCGTGGGTCCTGGGGGCTGGGGGGAGGTCGCACCGGGTGGTCCTGTGTGTGCATCTGGGGGGGACAGCTGGGGTGACGCGTGGAGAGACTAATGCCAGGACGGATTCACCACACCCGCCCCCGGGAGCCTCCCATTTATTTCTCGTTCGTGTCCACCCCCAGTGGAATGAAAACTTCCCACTTTACACCCAGTTCCTTACATTGATGCTCATGTTTAAGGTGTTTCATAAGAAGGACACGGCGGTAACTTGAATGCATCTTCTTAAAGGTGTCTGTTGGTAGGATTCCCTGGGGTCAGGACCGCCTCTTACTGATTCGGTGCCCCCAGCACAAATACTCGGTGGACACTGATAAAAGTGATTTTAATTGAGCTGAACTGAATGTGTGCCTTTATTGGTGACTGGTGTCCTGTCACTGGAGAAGTAGCGTAGGAGAAAAGCATAAGCAGCGAAGGGGAGAGGTTGCAGAGAGTGGTTTTACAACCAAAGTTAAACACACAAAGCCAAAGGTCTGAGGTTTGTTAGACACACATCTGAGTAGTGTAGCTGCTGTGTGTAAGTGATTCCAGGGAATGTTCCCTTCCAGAGGGATGACCCGTCAGTTCCTGGAATAGACCAGTGATGCTGTGGACCATGCAGAGAGCTCTGTATAATGAAATCACAGCATCAGGCCTGCCTTGATGATTACCTGAGGACATGAACAGCAGTGCGGGCACATCAGAAGGGGTCCCCACGGAGATGGCCCTGGTGTTCAGTTAGGGCGATGTGTTTAAGTGTCCCACTGGGTCCAGCTCAGCTGACAGTCACAGCTCATGGAGTGGTGAGCGTGGGCTCTCTCGACTGTGAGTAGGAAGACGGAAGGACGCCGTCTGTGGATGGTGGGCCAGGAGCCAGCAACCAGGTGGCCTCAGGGATGGATGCAGAGACAGCTCTGAGGCACCTCTGGGTTCTCCACGTGAAGGACAAGAAACCCTGTGGTCTCCATCTGAAGGTGTGGCTGCCGGGGTTCCCCAGTGACAGAACAAGAGGATGTGTGTGTGTGTATAAATGCATGTATCTTTATATAGAAAGACTTAGATTTCTTGTGAGGAACTTTGGCTCGTGTGATTGTGGGAGCTGACACAGCCCATGATCTGCAGCCTCATGACCCAGGAGAGTTTGTGTTGCAATTCAAGTCCAAAGGTAGGGAAACCCACATCCCATTTTGAAATCAGCAGGCAGCAAAGTCTCCCTTGAAGCCTTTGTTTTCCGTCCAGGCCTTTGGCTGATTGGGGGGCCCCCCACCCACCCCAGGAGGGTTGATCTGCTTTACTTAGCTCACCAGTTCAGATGACAGCCTCATCCAGCTTGTATGTGGTACATACACGTGCTGTAGGTTGCACAGTGTGTGTGTGTACGTGGTACACACGTGTGGTGTGCACATGTATATGCATGGTAGATGTATGTGTGCGGGGTGTGTGTGTCCATGGTGTAGACGTGTGTGTTACACACATGCCATATGCTGCATGGTGTGTGTGTGTGCATTGTTGATGCATGTGTGTTCACAGTAGATGCCTGTGTGCTGCACACGTGCTGTGTGCTGCATGGCATGTGTGTGCATTGTTGGTACATGTGTGTTCACAGTAGATACATGTGTGTTGCACATATGCTGCATGGCACATACGTGTGCATTGGTACATGTGTGTTCACAGTAGATGCATGTGTGTGGTGTACACGTGCTGCATGCTGCATGGCACGTGTGGGCGCATGTTGGTGCATGTGTGTTCACAGTAGATGTGTGTGTGTTGCACATGTGCTGCATGCTGCATGGCACGTGTGTGTGTGCGTTGGTACATGTGTGTTCACAGTAGATGCGTGTGTGTGGTGTACACGTGCTGCATGCTGCATGGCACGTGTGGGTGTGTGTTGGTGCATGTGTGTTCACAGTAGATGCGTGTGTGTGGTGCACACGTGCTGCATGCTGCATGGCACGTGTGTGTGTGCATTGGTACATGTGTGTTCACGTAGATGCATGTGTGTGGTGTACACGTGCTGCATGCTGCATGGCACGTGTGGGCGCGTGTTGGTGCATGTGTGTTCACAGTAGATGCGTGTGTGTGGTGTACATGTGCTGCATGCTGCATGGCACGTGTGTGTGTGCATTGGTACATGTGTGTTCACGTAGATGCATGTGTGTGGTGTACACGTGCTGCATGCTGCATGGCACGTGTGGGCGCGTGTTGGTGCATGTGTGTTCACAGTAGATGCGTGTGTGTGGTGTACATGTGCTGCATGCTGCATGGCAC
>NW_011494178.1:667042-668236 GCF_000754665.1 Bison bison bison | reverse complement strand
ATGCCTCATGGCACACGTGTGTGTGTTGGTGCATGTGTGTTCACAGTAGATGCGTGTGTGTGGTGCACATGTGCTGCATGCTGCATGGCACGTGTGTGTGTGCGTTGGTACATGTGTGTTCACGTAGATGCATGTGTGTGGTGTACACGTGCTGCATGCTGCATGGCACGTGTGGGCGCGTGTTGGTGCATGTGTGTTCACAGTAGATGCATGTGTGTGGTGCACACGTGCTGCATGCTGCATGGCACGTGTGTGTGTGTTGGTGCATGTGTGTTCACAGTAGATGCGTGTGTGTGGTGCACACGTGCTGCATGCCTCATGGCACATGTGTGTGTGTTGGCGCATGTGTGTTCACAGTAGATGCGTGTGCGTGGTGCACACATGCTGCATGCTGCACAGTGCATGTGTGCATTGTTGATGCATGTGCACAGTCTCCGCATGGGTGACAGAACATTTTGAGCCCGAGTCTGCAAGGCACCCTGGTGACTGACTGCTCCCTCCTCCTCCTCCTGTTCCAGGTGAGGAGGCTGAGCCTGCTCAGGTGTCTCTTAGCCAGAGCAAGCCTGCCTGTGGCCCGTGGGTCTGAGCTGCCCTGACCCAAGGACACACCGTCAGTCTCTGGCTCTCTTCCCAGATGCCTGGCTTCCTGGGGGCCAGCAGCAGCCCCTCACAACACCAAGGGTTCTGTATGTATTTCCCATTCATGTCACTGAGGCATCCTTCCATGCTGCCATTTTTATTATCCCAACTTTAAAGGTGAAATGGAGACTCTGAGAATTTAAGTAAATGTCAAAACAGTCATAAAATAAGTAGCAAAATTCAAACATTAAGCTGGGTCTTCAGGCTCTTAAGTCCCCTGGTCTTTCCAAGGCTCTCACAAACTTCATTTAAATTCCAAGCATTCTTACTGCTTTAATGCAGCCAAAGGCATTTTTAATTTTAAAGAGGAAGCTCATGATTCCCTTATATTCCTGGCTTTTCTTTTATTGGCTTTGAGGGGCCTGGCGAGTGCACTGCTCAGACTCATGCACACACCAGTGATGTGCTGGACGGCCCCTCACAGGATGACAGCCTGGGTCCCTCGGGCAGAGCCCACGTCCATCCTGGGCACCAGGCTCCCCGGCAGGCCTGGGTCTGCAGCCCTGACTTGGCTGTTGCTGCTCCTTCGCAGGCTGACTTGCAAGGTTCCTGAAC
>NW_011494178.1:666738-666942 GCF_000754665.1 Bison bison bison | reverse complement strand
CTGAACGAGACTTTCTGAGGACAGGTTCCTTTGCTTCTGCCCTGTGTTCACTCTTCCTTGGCCTCCGAGGTTCAGGACTATGGTTCCCACTGCTGTTTCCTTCACGTGTTCTCCCTGCAGCCCCTGCAGAGAAATGAGCCAAGGGCCTGGGGCGTCCCCTCAAGAGGGCCCTTCTCCCTGAAATCCCACGGCCAAGTGGGATGC
>NW_011494178.1:658618-666638 GCF_000754665.1 Bison bison bison | reverse complement strand
AACCCGCCCAGCCCAGCACCCCGCCATCCAGGCATCTCGTGTGGCGCCGAGGAAGCAGGTGGCCTGGCTGGCAGCAGCCAACATGCTCCCAGCCCTGGCCAGGCCCTCAGGCCTCTTCTCGTGCGCTCACCTTCCTGCGGACCCCACATGTCTGCTCTGCCTCCTCCGCCCTCGCTGACCTCCCTTCTCACCTGCGCCCCACCCCAAAAGAACTCACATTCCTTAGCATCCCTTGGGCCTTCTCGGGGAAGCATCCCAGACGGTCCCAGGCAGAAGCCAGCACGTGGGTGCTCCAGCACGTGTCTTCATCTTGCTTCAGGAGCAGATTATGTCCTGGCCCCCAGCACCCTGAGTTCTCTGCAAATGTGGGGATCCTTGGATCTCCAGGGAATTTAAAAACCATCACACAGTGGCTGCTTTCTGCTCCCCCCATTCCTGAGTGTTTCCAGGAGGCAGGAGGGAGGTGGGGGCCTCCTTTGAGACTCCTGTGGAGGCCCTGCTTCCTGGCTAAGTCTGCACAGACCCAGGGAACTGATAGAACCCAAATACCAGCAGTCTGGAGGCAGCTGCACACAGCCCTGCACCCTCGAGAGGCAGGTCCTGGCGATCCAGGTCTGGCAAGTCCTGGTGACCCTGGTCCAGGGGCTCCATGCAGCTCAGAGGCTTAGTTCTTCCTTCTCCACATGTCCTGCACTCGCGTGTCTGTCTGGCTGCAGGACTCCCCTTCTTTCACTACCCCATCCCAGTGAGATCCATTCTGTGGTTCTGTGGTCTTCTTTGGGGACTCCACCCTGCTATCCTTCAACCCACACCCTGGAGCAATCCGCACACTGCAGTCAGCACCATTCCTGGAGGGGTTTCTGGGAGCAACGCTCTCCTCCTGTCACACAGCACACTGGAGACTCATGTACACGTCCCTGTTCTGACAGTGGAAGGGCTGTCCTCGTGGCCAGCGTCGCTTGCTGTCGTAGTGTACACTCAGGCTCATCTCCTGCCCGCGTGTGGCTCTGGGGTTGCATGCAGGCATCTCCACGGCCTGGGGCCACAGGAGGTTTCCGTCCCTGCACAGATGTGCCTCTGCCCCGGGGTCTCCTCCATCAGCGTGGACGCCTGCCGTCCTTCACCTCTGGGCCTTTGTGCGTGGTTCCTCCACGACCTAGATCACCTCTCTCTGCCTGGCCCTCTCCTCCTCATCTGAGACTCAGATCCTTGTCCTCTGAACCTTTCTCTGCAGAGCCTCCTCTGGTGGGGTCACGGGTATGCCCCATCACACTAGAGCTGTCACTTCACGCGCCTGGTGCACATGGTGACAAGCAGAGAGCGGCCATGATGGTCAGCAGGGAGGATGGCTCCGCTGGCTCCTCTCTTTAGGAAGATAAGAGGGCATGTGGCATAGAGCTGTGCTGGCAGTACTTCTGCAAATGCTGTAAAAGAAGGTACCAGGATTTTCACATGAGACTCAGGAGTCTTAGGCTTTGACCCAATGCATACACATCATGTGGTCTTGTTTGAGTGAAACACACAGTGAAATCATGACACAAAGGCAGGCCAATCCATTCCTTCATCACATGGAAAACCCACGTCATCATGGAAGGAAAATAACAGAGTTCTGAGATGTGAAAACAGAACCTGATCCCAGCCCCTAATGCACTGCGTCCTGTCTGCGATGGGACAGTGACCTGGTGATGCTGCTAAATGCACTGCATCCTGACCATGCCAGGACGGTGCCCTGGTGATGCTGCTAAACTCGGGGAGAGGGGCGCAGATGCAACTCAGGGAGAGAGGTGCAGATGCCCAGGCACCCGCACAAGACAGTGCCACCGACAGTCCCATGGGAGGTCGAGGGCGCCCTGGGGGCTGGGTCCAAACTGCCTTGTCCCCCGCGAGGGACCTTGGGACCTGCAGCCCAGACCTCGCCTTTGCTCTGGACTCAAGCCTCCTGAGTCACTGAGTCACAGCAGCCTCCTCAGTTTCATGATGGAAGCTCCTAGCTGCCAGCCCCATCCCTGGATGCTTCTTTGTGGTACAAGTCACCAGACACAGCCTCACCTTCCTCGTGGCCTCTCAGGAGTTCCCTGATAGGGAGTCAGAGCCCCCAAAGTCTTGTCATTTGAGGTATCAGCACTGGCCCAGTGTGGCTCTGGCCAGTGGGCTACATCCTCAGGGCTGAGGCCATGCTGGATAATTAGGGACCACCCAGCAGGGGCACCCCAAATGACACACCAGTGCCCTGAAAACCGAGTCTGCTGTGTCAGGCACCCCAGCCTGACCGTCGGATTCACAGGCCCCTTGTGGTCTTCCTCCTGGCCAGTAATCATCCGCTCCTGTCCCTGGGTTCAGGGGGTTGCCTGCAGTGGTCAGTTCCAGATGGTGTCCTTGTCTGTCACACCAGTTTACCCTCTGCTCAGGTTGGACAGCATCTGGGCTGGGCATCCTGGAAGCTGCAGGAGCTGAGTCAGCCCCACTGTCCGTGGTCAGCACTGCCAGGCGCAGGCACTTTGAACTTGGGCACTGGCATTTGCTTCGAAAGGTGGTGCAGAGAGTTTCTTCATTTATCTTTTGGGGGAAGTTGGAGGGAAGACTTCAGATGGGGCTTTGAAAACATGTCCATTAATGCCCCTCACTCCCCCACCCCACTGTGTCTCTTGATCCTGGCGTTTTGGTTTTTCTCCTTTATTTTGTAAGCCAGTATGTCCCATTCAGTAATCATAGCTTTGTAGTCTTGCACAGCTATTTCTTATTCTCATGCAGATCTTCGTGAGAAAGGAATGGTTACAGTGGAGCATTTTGAGGTGCATTTTGACAAAGTAAATTTTCACATAATGTGACCAGACAGGTGCATCCTGTTCAGGAGGGGTCAGTGTGAAATCGTGAGTTTTTACAGAAGTTTAAAATAGCTTCACACAACCCGAGCCTTTTGTTGCAGTTATTTACCAGGAACAGCCTAACACAGCCTGCCCGGGGACAGGGCATTTAATCACCCGCTGCCCCGCAAGCACTTGGTGGCTTGCGAGCCGGCTGTCAAGGTGCAAGGAGGGTCACAGCCCTAGCTTGCCACCTAGCCCAGCTGTCCATTTTGCAGGAATCAGGCATTAGGCAGTTGTTTCTGAATGAGGATCATACAGCTAATCCACAGCCTGGTTTCTGGTGGTCAGAGAACATTCCTGTGGGCGGATGGACGCAGGTGACCCAGCCAACCAGCACCCGCGGTGTTTTCATAGCCCACAGTTCACAGAGCAGCGTCCTGAACCTGCTGCTCCCTGGGTCTGAGTCTCAGCTTTTCTTGGGAGGCGGCCAGGCTGAGATGTGGCCCGACACTCTTGCCCACACCCACTGACCAGCAGGCTGGCCTCAGCCCTTCTCTCTGTCCATCTGCAGGTCTGAGTCACTCGCTTAGAGGCTGGGAAGTCATCAGCTCACAGGGGCAGATGTGAGGTTCAAGACAGCTCATTAGCAAACTAAAAACTGCTTTTGAAAACTCCAGAAAACCTCCAAGAGTGTGTCCCCCTGGAGAGTGCTTCTGTTCCTTTTGCATGTCTCTTCCACAAGCTTTGATAGAATAGCAGCCATCACCAGTTATGGAAATTTGTTCTATTTCTAATATTCAAAGAGCTTAAATTCCAATCTGCCACCAGTGGTGAAAAGCTAGAAGCTGTGGCTTACCAATATTTTTTCTTTGTGCAGCTTCTTTGGTTGAGATGAGCCCTCTAGCATTGGTGACGTGGCAGCCATGCATTTACATCCGTTTCCATTATGCATTCTGATGCCATAGCCACAGAGTGCAGCCTCACCCCTCTCCCTCTGTCTTCTCGTTGCATGGTCACCTGAATCCCCAGTGCTGAGCTTGCACTGACGGGGTTGGCGCTGCACGGCCTGGGGTCCTGGGTGGAGGGCAGGGCAGGGCGGGCCAGTGCAGCGCTTGCCGCAGGGTTTGCCACCCCCTCTCTTCCTGGCTCATGAAGCTCTGCTTCAGCCTCTGTAACCCAGCTTAACCTTGACTCCTCCCACACAAAGCTCATCCAGACTCACCTTTGGCAAGTCTGGGTCTTTCCCTCCCCACCTGACGGAAACAGAGAAGGTGTGTCAGGAGGCTGCACTTGCTCCCATCTGCGTCATCCAGAGCAGCCAAGAACCGCCTGAGGATCTGCAAACCATGTCTCCTCAGCCGGGCATGTCGCAGTTGAAGTTCATAGGAAACTTGATCCACTTACAGACGGCGCCTCCGCAGCCCACCAGGCACCAAAGGTCTTTCACTCCCACCTCTTCATCTTTTGTTTTCCAAACGAGCTTTCACCATGTTTCACAGAGTCAGGATGGTTCCAGCAAATCCCACTTCTTTGACTCTAACTGTGCCTGGGTCCTCACAGCCAGCCCCCGGGGCTGGTGACTTCCTGAGGACTTGCAGCCTGTAGTCTTACACAGATGAGACTTACTCCCGGGAAAGGATACAGCATGCACTGTCCAGGGGAGGAGGTGCACAGGGGCCAATCAGAGAGACAGGGTGCAGTTCCCACGGCCCTTCCCCCAGGGAAGCCCCACAGCAGTAAGTCAGGATGTGACGGGAGGTGTCGTCCATCAGAGATGCTCACCCGCACGTGGAGTCCAGGTCAGGTTGGCTGCCCAATGCCTGTGTGAGGACAGTGGTCACTAAAATCCTGGACACCCAGAAGAAAAGCATGTTCTCTAGTGTCTGAGTGACTCAGACCCGCAGACAGACAGACAGAAGGGCTGAGGCCAGCCTGCTGGTCCTTGGGTGTGGGCAAGGCTGCCAGACCACCGCCCCCTCCCGCATCGTTCACACGAAGGCACCGCGAGCCACTCTTAGAGTTCAGGGGATATTTGCAGCAGTTTACAGGGTGGGAACTCTTCACCAGTCAAGTTCTCAGACAGCCTTAAAGGTCAGGTTTGCAGGTAAGCCTTTCTGAAGATAACAGCCCCAGGCCTGCTGTGTCCTCTCTTCTCTGCACAGTGTATAATCAAAAGAAAAATGTTCAGGGAGACATTTGCAGTTGTGGGTTTTTTTGTCCTCAGTCTTTGAAATCAAGTGTGTCACTGAGTTGGGCTAACCTTGTGGCTTAGCTGGTGAAGAACCTTCCTGCAGTGCAGGAGACCTGGGTTTGATCCCTGGGTTGGGAAGATCCCCTGGAGAAGGGAACAGCTACCAACTCCAGTATTCTGGCCTGGAGAATCCCATGGACTGTACGGTCCATGGGGTCGCAAAGAGTTGGACAAGACTGAGCGACTTTCACTTCACTTTCCCTTTAGGACAGCACAGATTGCCAAGGGCACGGTCGCCGGGTGTGACTATGGCCGGGTCTGGAAACAGGGCAGCTGTAGAGGGTGTACTTCCTGAAGGGGCTCCCCACTTCACAGACAGGGAGGGCCACTTGTGTAAGGTCACGTGAAGGAACTAGTAATACATTTGGAGTTAACACATTATGTGGTGAAAGTTATCCGTTGATTAGATTAAAGTGGCCAGAAGTTAATGGAATTATACGAATTCTCTAAATATGCTTAAATTTCTCACTTAAACTCCAGGAAGTTAACCTTGGCTTCTGTTTTTCTGTGTTGAAAACCCTGACATCCCCCTGCAAATGTTTAATCTTAAGGTTGTGAATATAAACAAGCACAACTTGACTCTTAAACTGTGTGGTTTGTTTGGGCTTGGATGCCGCTTGGCATGGCACTGACCTAATCAGGACAGGAGGTGCAACTGCGGGTCAGGAAGCGCTGGCTGCTGGTCTGTGGGGCGGTCTCCAGCCCTTTCTGGGTAGAGCCTCACATCCTCTGTACCTGGGGCAGAGCCCCTTCTCTATGACTCTCCCCACTCCATTTCTCATTTTGGAAGTTTCTTTAGGGGCTGTTGATGGAAGCTTATGTTACAGAAACTTAGGATTCAGTGCACAAAATGCACTCTCACAGTGTGACTTCGGCTCATCTGACCGACCTCTCAGCGAACGAGCCCTGCTTCACAGCCAAGGCCTCAGTTCTGTGGCTCCTGCCTCCCTAGGTGCTGTCTTCTTCCTCCCGCAGGTCTCCCCCTAAGCCCCACGCACAGACTCCATCCGTTCTACTCCCCGGGGTTGGAAGCAGGCTTCTAGACCATCCTTGAAACTGGCATCTTTGACCTTGAATAACGTGTAGCATTTCAGTATCTGTTGTTGGAATTTGCATTTTCCAAGTTTTCAGTATTGAACTCAGGAAGAAGCGAGGCTCTGAATGCACAGAGCTGTCACCTCCTTCCTCTGCCTTTCTTCTGCCTCAGCCCCAGAGGAGCTGAACATGGCAACACATTTGTTTCTGTAAAAAACTCTTCTCCCAGAAAACCAGCTGAGCAGAACCTTCTGGGCTGTGTGGTTAAGGAGTGGGGGGGTCTCAGGCGTCTCTGGAGCAGTGTCTTTGTTGGGAAACCTGCTGAGCAGAACCTCGTGGGCTGTGTGGTTAAGGAGTGGGGGGTGTCGGGCGTCTCTGGAGCAGCGTCTTTGTTGGGATGTTTACTGCTGGCACCTTTGGGTTTTTCTCCAGGTGTGTGTTCCCTCTCTGTCTCTCTCCCACCTGGTTTATCGTATGATAGTTGACTGGAACCCACTCCGATCGTCTTGCCGGGAGAATCCCATGAACAGAGGAGTCTTGCGGGCTACAGTCCATGGGGTCTCAAAGAGTTGGGCACAAATGAGCGACTAACATGTCTTTTTTCTGCACTCATGATTCTGTCTGTGATGTGTCTGTGGAAACTGGGAAAGTGAGACTGGCTTGTGGGGATCTGATAGTAGCTGCTCCCCCACTGCTCTGTAATCTCTGGGTGCTCGGCTCTCTCATTCTTAAATTGTCAGGAATTACCCCCTGCAGGGCCATCACCCCTCCCACTCCACACACACACCCTCCCACTGACACCACCCCCACCACCATTGGCTCTTGTACCTGCTCGGAAGGCCCCCTGGAAGCCGGCCTAGTCCCGGGCATGTGAAAACAGGACAGCGGCCCCCAGACCCTGGCAGGCCTGTCCAAGCCGCAGGTGGCCTGGGCCTGTGGTGAGGGGGAGGGATTATGGCTGCCAGTGTGGCTGTGACCTCGTCCCTGGGCAGTGCCTGCTCTGGCCGGACCTGTGACCGTCTGCTGTGGGCAAATCAATAATGTGTCTCATGCCCTGAAAATGTGCTGGGCTTCGCCTGAATAATTTAATGCCTCTCTGTGAACAATGCTTGGTTTTTCGCTCTCGCAAGCATGTGAGACACTGAACGGCTGGGTTGCCTTTCTTCCTGTTTCTGTTTCCAGGTTAAATGGGCTTTAGCGCATCTCAGTGGAGAGCTGAGTGTGCCACGGTACTGTCCTCAGCATCAGGAGAGCCAGTCTCCATAAAGGTCTTGGAGAAATTGTTAACCCCGTGGGTTCCAGACCCAATTTCTTGGCAGAAGAATGCGCCACCTTGATCATACCCAGATATACAAAGTTATAGGTGTCATGTAGCCAGTAGTAACTGTAATGTGTTGGAAATTCGTTGTGTTGCATGCAATTTCCTAAATAGTTTACTCAAGTTATTTAACCCTCAAAACCAAGGAAGAATTGGGGATCGATGATTCTGCACCGGAATTTCAGAGCATCCACACTTTGGATGTTTGGGGTCAGATCACTATCTGCCCTGGGACGTCCTGTGCGCTGTGGGATGTTCAGTGGCCACACCCCCAGGCCCTTCCAGCCAGAGATGTCTTGAGACCCCTGTCCCTGTGTGATTGTGACGAGGGGGTCAGTCCTGACTGACCAAGAACTACTGACCTAAAGGGCCTGGAGAGGAGGGAAGCGCAGTTCAGAAAGGACACTTGGGTACCCAGGCGAGGCTCGCTCCCTGAGGCCGAAGCCCTCGTGTGGATTTGTAGACACGAGTGATTTCCTGCCAAGCCTGCGCGTGTCCCCAGGAGGGGTTGTGACGTCTGAATGCCCTTTCCCATCACCATCCTGCCCTAGCCTTTCAGTGACATCAGTAGCCTGATAAACCCCACCTAAGTAAAAGCAAGGGCAGAAG
>NW_011494178.1:653001-658232 GCF_000754665.1 Bison bison bison | reverse complement strand
CTTCCGCGGCGTCCTGTTCGGCCCGCTGTGCTGTTGAGGGGCCGCGCGGAGGTTTAGGGTTTGTCACACAGGATGTGTGACCCTGGTCCCAGAGGTGGTCTTGCAACTCTTGATAATTTGGAGACGGAGCCCCGAGTCTCGCCTGCCCGGCCCCTCTGTTCCACCTGCTCTGCCCTTGTGCTCACAGGCTGAAGTGTCCATGGAGGCCGTGCTGTGCTCCTGGGGTGCTTGATTCCTGAAAGCAGGCGGTGGCTGCGCGTGCTGACCCCTAACCTGCAGGTTGAAGGCCTCTTTTTGCCTTGACTTTCGGCCCGACCCGTGGTGCTGTCCGCCCCTGGGTCACAGGCTGTGCTGGGGGCCCCGTCGTCCTGTATGCCCCCACTTACGCCCGTCCTCCCCCTAGGGCCCGAGTCCAGGTGGGCCTCGAGTCTCCACTCCTGCTCCCTCCCCCAGGGCCTTCCTGTCACCCAGCACCTCCTGATACCCAGGCCCCGGGGAGGAGGCTTTGCCCTTGTGTTCACAGCCCAGATCATCTGTCTACCTGCTCTGACTGCACTGTCCTTGGTCTGGATGGTTGTCCTGGAGAGCCTGGGGTCCTCGGGATGGTGGCATTCATGTGGTTTGTAAGCTGGTCACTGACTTCCCACCAGCACTGCGCAGGGTTGCTAGGGATATGATTTGCTTGGATTTAGAACGTTGAGTGGAAAGTTTCAGCCCTGAATCAGGTATATGGGGCGTCCTGACCCTCCTGGGGCTGTGATGCCACTTCTGTGTACCTGGGAAAACAGCATCCCTGAAGAGGAAGGAAAGACTGCAAGAGATCTGTGTGCTCCGTGTGGAGGGCCTAGGGCCTTGGGGATGGGTTCTTGTGTCATCTTCACCAAGAGTCAGCTTAGAAGTTGCTTCATTATTCACTCATCAAACACTGACTCACCACCATCTGCTGGGTGTGGCCTGGGTCCTGGGGTCACAGCAGGGGCAGAGGAGACGTTCTTTGTCAGGGCAGAGCCAGTTTCCATGTGTAAGAGGTGGGATGATCAGCCTTGGATGGGGATGTTCCAGAAAGGCCCCACCTGGGCTGTACTGGAGGAGAGGCCGGGATGAACAGGACAGGATGGGGGTTGCAGTGTTCCAGTGGGAGCAGAGGGGTTAATGTGGAAATACCGGGCCCCCAGTCTGTGCCCTGAGAGTGTCCCACTGTCCCCAAGACCTCACGGTGAAGGGCCAGCACCTGGTCCACGGGGTCCTGAGCTGCCAGCCTCCACGCTGATGGGGCCACAGTCAGGGAGAGCCTGCGCCGGGTCTCTGCAGGGCCCGAGGCATCAGTGAGGACCTTCAAGTCTTCCAGGCCCAGGCCCCTCCTTCAATGTGCAGGCTCTTGGTCGATGAAACCATCAGTCACTTTCTGTCACACTCTTTCTTTAAAAAACAAAAAGAGAAGGAAAGGGAAAAAGAGAAGACTAATGGCAGGGGTTCCTACCTGCAGAATCCTGGCTGGAAGTTAAAGTTGCTTCCTCCTAATCCTGCGCAAGCTGTCAGGGAGCCGATGCCGGTGGCCTCTTACACATTTGCTTTATGAGGAGCTGGAGGGGCAGTGACCAGCTGTGCCAGGCCTGGCACAGAGCTCGGCTGACAGCTGGGAAGGGGCACCCCATGGGGGACCAGGCTGATAGCAATCAGGAGCCAGTTGAGCCCTTTGAGCAAAGTGATAAAATACACAGGGAAATGGTGAGCTGGAAAACAGATGAGATTCTGGAGGCAAGAGCCTGAACATGACATCTTCACCCCAACCGACCAGAAGCCTGGATGCAGTAACAGAACCACAGCATCTTCAGTGTCACAGAGCCCAGAGAGGAATCACTCAAGTGTAGTGACTTTGGGATTTGGGGGACCAAGAGCCAGAAATTCAGGGACTTGCCCCGAGTCAGGTCCTTCGTGGTGCATGTTCTTCATGAAATCCGAGTCTCCCGACTTGTGCTCGCTGTCACACATCGCGGTTCTTTGCTTATATACTCGTCTGGTTCACCCGCGGCCCTTGTTGTTCTCAAGTTTGTCTCTCCTGGAGCTGCTTACTCAGCAAATAGACTCGGAGGACTGTATCCAGGGCTTGTTCATGGTGCTGGGGAAGGGGCCTCAGACCCTCCAGGAGGGTGCCTGGAGGGGGTGGGCTGAGAGCCAGATCTGTGGCTCCACGCCACTCATGCTGCAGCCCCAGCTGTGTGGTGAGCGCGTTTTTCTGGATGTGAGCCGGGGACTCAGGCAGAGGCCAGGCCGCAGATGGACCCTGGAGTTACCTCTTGCAGATGGGGCGTGGGGTTGGGAGGATTGTGGCCAGAGAAGAGAGAGACCTGAACCGTGAGCCCCACGCTGCAGCTCAGAGGATGGAGAAGACCCAGCGCAAGAGGCTGAGGAGCAGACACAAGCCTGCGCCTGGTTTCAGAGGAGAGTACCTGAGTGAGTGCACGCACCCTCAAGGGCCTTCTGACTCTGCATTTCCATCATCAGAGCCACCCTTTCAGCTTCTTTCCCTTGGGCAGGCATCTTATCCTTCCTGGCGCCCCCCTTCCCCAGCGAGAAATCCTGTGTGTGGAGCCGTCTTCAGCTCACTTAGGGAACACAGACAGGTGGTTAGCTATCAGTCACAGGCACAGTCAACCTACAGAGGAGGAAGCAGGAGCCCCTGCTAGCAGGAGCTGGCTGCCCTGCCCTCCCAGACCCGCGCCCTGTGACCAGCAGAGTGGTCTCCTTGGGACCCAGGCCTCCTGGCCTTCCACCTGAATAAGAGCTTTGTGCATTTTCTGCCAACAGGAAAGTAGAAGTCACAAAAGTTATTGATCTGGGCACAGCAGTATTTAATAACATTTTTTTTTTAACATGACACCAAAAGTAAGGCCGACGGACACGTTTGCAGTGTGTTCCCCTTTGGAATCTCCAGAGAACCTGGGGCATGGGTTCCGTGCCCCATGTCTGCTGCATCTGCCTCAGGACTTCACCTTCTGGGACACAAGGAAACACATTCAGAGCAGGAGAGCTGGTCTCCCACAGAGGTCGGTGCTGGGTTTAGAATCTCGTGCCCAGCTGAAGATGCAGCTGTTTTTGTTTTTTTGTTTTTTTGTGTTTTTTTTTTGATGCCCTGTTACCATCAAGTTAGAAATACAGCATGGCCGATTTTGTTCCATTTGCATAATGAGAGAGGTCTTGATGAGGATGCTATTTACAATGGGAGCTTTCCAGAGGAAAGTGGTATCATTCCCCACCCCAACCTTTTTGTTATACAAGTAATGCATAAAATGATAGTATTTATTGACCACTCATGTAATTTTCACAACACTTTTTAGGTAGGAGCATTTTTTATGTTTTATATATGGGTTGACAAAACATGTCTGGAGAGAAATATAACCCAGTTGGTAAACTGCAGACCAAGAAGTGAAACTCAACTTGATCTATACATGTGAGCATGTTTCTTATGGAAAAGTTAAAAGGTTAAGTCAAGCCAGGGGGAAAGTGTATCTACATCTTCTGCCCAGAAAGAATCACTGTTATTTGGACTCTTAGTTCATTCATGTTTTCTGTACGTAGATTATGTAAATAGGAAAGGAATATGCGTACTGTTTTGTAACTTTTTACTTAACATTGTATTGTAAATATTTTTGTTTGTTTTTTCTAATGCATTATTTATAATATTCCATTGTGTGCCTAAAGCATAATTCAACTAATTTGGGGGATTTCTACTTTGTTTCTGATACTTTGTTGCTTCAAAAAAATACCACAAGGAATATATTTGTGTTCTCGTGTCTTTTCGAGCACCACCCTTAGATCAGTCAGTTGGTAGGTGGCGCCTTTCTGTTTTAAATGGTAAGCACACCTTTAGTACCTCTGATAGTTATTACATTCATGAAGTTTGTCCTAGTCTATACTAATTATTTTCAGTAATCCAACAGATATTTACTGAGTTATTGGGCTGTCCTTGGAGCTGTCCAAGGTGCTGTAGTGTCTCAAAATTACTGAGAATTTGAAAGGAGAAATTTACTTAAGGTTCTGGAATTGTGATGGTTATAGATATTTGCTTTTCTAAATATTTCTGTTTATTCTGATATAAAGCAGATTCTTTTTGAAACTATTAAAAAAAAATTTAATTGTCGTGAAAACTGATGGGACTCAGTAAAGAAGCTTTGTGTTTGATCATTGATTATTACGATAGATAGGCTGACAGACATGTGTTATACTTTCTCCAGAGTCATCGTATATACCGCCAGGGCTGCTGCCTACGTGAAGATTCAATTGTTTAGTGATATATGGGACACGGTTAGAAAGACTAAAACTTAAATGTGTAAGGTTAACATTTGTGAAAGGACTTCTGTATCTTCTGATTATCTTAGTCATTGTCATACATGTCCCCTCATGGCTCACTGTTGTATAATTTGTATTCAGATTTTCATCATAGGATATTTTTTACTGGATTCTGAGGGGTTAGTTATGCTGGTAAAAGAGTGTTTTGTCTCAGCTTGTAAAGTTACAGCTACACAGTGGTGAGAGGCAGGTGGAGAAGTAAGGAAGGGCTTCTTCACGTGACCAGCAGAAGCTAGAAGGCTGTGCTGTGGCCTCCTCACCCACCCCTTGGAGAGTCAGACTTGGGAGCAGAGGATGGCGGGTGGGAGCTGGGGCTGGGGCTCGCAGATGCAGAGCTTGCCTCCTGCAGGGGAGTGTGTCTGGAGTCTGCTGTCACCAGCTGCTCTGCTCTCTGCACCTAACACTTTCTAGGAAGCTGGGGCATATGTTGTGTTCTTACCATGCACACGAGCACACACAGTAATAATAATAATAATAATAATAAAGGGGCGGGAAGATGTGCTCAGAGGAGTAGGAGTTTCTGTGGCTTCAGCGCTGGCCATAGGTTGTATAGTTTCCCAGACTCATTGAGTCCTGCATGTTAAACATTTATGACAGTTCAGTTCAGTTCAGTTGCTCAGTCGTGTCCGACTCTTTGCGACCCCATGAATTGCAGCACATCAGGCCTCCCTGTCCATCACTAACTCCTGGAGTTCACTCAAACTCACGTCCATCGAGTCGGTGATGCCATCCAGCCATCTCATCCTCTGTCGTCCCCTTCTCCTCCTGCCCCCAATCCCTCCCAGCATCAGAGTCTTTTCCAATGAGTCAACTCTTCGCATGAGGTGGCCAAAGTACTGGAGTTTCAGCTTTAGCATCATTCCTTCCAAAGAACACCCAGG
>NW_011494178.1:625629-652901 GCF_000754665.1 Bison bison bison | reverse complement strand
TGACTCCATAGACGGTAGCCTACCAGGCTCCCCCGTCCCTGGAATTCTACAGGCAAGAACACTGGAGTGGGTTGCCATTTCCTTCTCCAATGCATGAAAGTGAAAAGTGAAAGTGAAGTCGCTCAGTCATGTCCGACTCTTTGCGACCCCATGAATTGCAGCATGCCAGGCCTCCCTGTCCATCACCAACTCCCGGAGTTTACTTAGACTCACATCCATCGAGTCAGTGATGCCATTCAGCCATCTCATCCTCTGTCGTCCCCTTCTCCTCCTGCCCCCAATCCCTCCCAGCATCAGAGTCTTTTCCAGTGAGTCAACTCTTCGCATGAGGTGGCCAAAGTACTGGAGTTTCAGCTTTAGCATCATTCCTTCCAAAGAACACCCAGGACTGATCTCCTTTAGAATGGACTGGTTGGATCTCCTTGCGGTCAAGGGACTCTCAAGAGTCTTCTCCAATACCACAGTTCAAAAGCATCAATTCTTCGGCGCTCAGCTTTCTTCACAGTCCAACTCTCACATCCATACATGACCACTGGAAAAAGCATAGCCTTGACTAGACGAACCTTTGTTGGAAAAGTAATGTCTCTGCTTTTGAATATGCTGTCTAGGTTGGTCATAACTTTCCTTCCAAGGAGTAAGCGTCTTTTAATTTCATGGCTGCAATCACAACACAAAGAGTCCATAATGTGATTTAAAAAGAAAAAGGAGGGCGTTAGATAAACTAACCGTTGGTTCTGTTGGCTTCAGTTTAGCTCTGCCCGCGCCAGCAGTTTGCTTTGGGAAGTTCATGGTTTCCGAGAGAAAATAGACACAAGGCTGGTATAAAATATTACATCATGACAGATCCAGGGAGACAGACGGCTGGTTTTAAACCCCAAAACTCAGAGCAGCCTGATGTGTCCAGGGATTCGCCTTAAGGCAGAGTATCCTGTCACCTGGGCCTTGCTCTGTCTCCCTTTTTAAGCAGCAGATACAAAGTAGCTCAGAGAAGTTTGCATGTTTCCACCCTCCTTCCCTGTGTCCTCTGTAGAATCACCTGGTGAGATGGCTCTTGCTGCCCTACTCTGGACACTATCCACATGCACACACGCAGCAGAATTGTGTCAGGACCCAACTAATTCAGAGCCATCTAATTCAAGGGCAGTTATTTCTTTTTTCAAAAATTAAAAAAAATTCTTTTACATAATTTCTAAAGGTTAGGGTTGCAAAGAGTCAGACATAACTGAGCAACTGACATACACACTCCATTTAAGTTATTACAGGATATTGTCTGTGTTCCCCATGTCACGCAGTCACCCTGAGCCTGTCTTACACCCCATCCTTGGCACCTGCCCCTCCCCCACCCTAAGTTGCCCCTCCTCCACACAGTAACCAGTCGTTTGTGCTCTGTACTTGTGAGACTGCTTCTTTTTTAGTACATTCACTAGTTTGTTGTATTTTTAGATTCCACACATAAATGAAATAACATGCTATTTGTCTTTCTCTGTCTCATCTCACTGAGCACAATAAGGCCAGTAATTTCTAACATATCTAATAAATTTCTAACAGTATCTCAAAGCTCAGACCCTCATCTGGAACCTCAGCCCAGTCCTTGGGTGCCGACTGTGGGCGGGGCCTGTTGGGACACAGGATCGGGGGTCAGAGGTCAGTGTCCATTCCGGGCCTCCATGGGTCCTGTGTGGGCCTGCTGCCCCTTCTGCGCCCTGGGTCTCTCCCACCTTCCTCCCTTGGTGGGCGGGCCCTGCTCTGTCCCTGGGGGTGGCCCCCTCTGCTGCCCTGCTCCTGGGACAGCTCTGGCCTCAGCCTCTGGGGCTGAACTTCAGTTCCTGGGACCCAGCTGGGGGTCTTACCTCCCCAGTGTGTCCCTCTTTGGGAGCTGTCCTGTCCACAGGGCCTTGGCCTTCCTCTTCCAGGAAGCCTTCCCAGCTCAGAGGGTCCAGAAGCAGGCCTGGCTGCTGTCCCGGCCGGTCCTGGTGGCTGAGCACAGAGAGGGGCCGTCCTGAGCTCCAACCCAGCCCTGCTGGGCTCCTCACCTGCTTCTTTGCAGACGTGGGAGAGGATCCTCTTCTTATCACCGCCTGAGACAGGAGGATGGGAGGACAGCGAATGCTCATTTGCAACAGTCACAGAGGTCTTCCTGGGAGGGAGGTCAGCTGTGTGATTGGACAGGAATGTTCTCAGCCTTGATTTCAGGCTTAAAAACTATTCTTACTTCAGTGCACTTTCCATGACATAGATCAGACCCCAGATCATCTTAACATTGATAATGTAATTAAAGCCCTCCAAGCAAAAACAGAATTTCAGTGCTTAAATGATTTGCAATATCATTTTACACTAGACTGTAGGGTTAACAGATTTTAACCTACAGTGAGTATGTTTAACCACAAGCACCAGAGCACACCATCAGCAGTCTCTTTTTCTGTCAGTATCTCACCATGGTCCTAAGTCATGATTTGGGAATTTGAGAGCATGAATTAAGATTTAGAATTTAGATAATTGGATTTTATTAAAATAAAACTTAAAAAACCTGCTTGAATGCATCCAAGGACAGCATCATAGAACAGAGAAAACAGCCCAGAGAGGGGGAGGTGGTTGCACATTTCCCATTCGTAGGGGCCTTGTATCCCCAATTCGCAAAGACTCTAACAAGTCACAGCTCCCTTACTGGCCCATTTCTCCCCATGCTGTTTGTCCTAAAGAATCCCACCTACTGCCCCAGCTTCAGGTCCTCTGATGGCAGCTGAGGTCCCCCCGGTTTCTTAACCTGGCCAGTGACAAGTCCTCAGGCAGGTGGGTGGTGGGCTCATCTACACAGAGGGCTCAGGGCGATGAGACTTGGCCCAAACTCCCAGGTTCCTGACACCTGCGAGATAACACTTTCTAATGCAGCAAAATCTCTTTCTCCAGTAAGGTTCACTTGAAGCTTCTTCAGGTTATTGCTGGTTAATATGTTGTATTTACTTTGAATTCATGCATCTGTTGAGTTATTTTAGGAGTTGCAACAGAATATGTATTTTCATTCATACCTAGTGGATTCCGTGAAAGCAGTAAAGCTGTAGAGCCTATAAACTGTCTTTATTCTTTATAGAGTCTTAGAATATTTCCCTTTTTGTAGACATTTGCTTAGAGATTGTTGAGTCTCAGTGATGTAGGCAGACAAGGTTATCTGGAATGGAGGGAGAGGCTGGGTTCTCGGTCAGAACTCACACGGATGCTTTGGTAAGATATTTTGAAGATGTATTATATTTTTTTCCTAAAATCAAAAAAGTCTTTGCAAACAAGCATATTTTACGGAACCAGGTTTCTTTAAGCTTTCCAAGATAAAAATGATGCTTATCCTGAATGCTATTAGCTGAAAGTATAAGACATCTTATTGCCAAAATAACTTTGCAACCTGTCCTTCACCAGCGAATGTGCTTTTAATTTATAAACCAGGGATCCTTGTAGCAGTGCTGTTATTGGGAGGTCCTGGCGGAGGTTTTGAGCCACTGACTTCCTTCCCACTCCTCAGGGCATTGACTGGAGTTGTTAAGAAGAACTTTGAATCTGGGGTGTGGTGATGGCTGTCCTCATGTCTGGGTGGGTTCAAAGTTGTTACTGTCCTTCAAAAGCAGTCACATCAACTCCACTAAGGCCCATCATGGCAACTAGGCTGTCTTCTAATGGGGTTATAATGACAAAGTAATAAAACCATTAAGCAAATGGGGATTAGAGCCTTTAATACCCTGATGTGCAAATAACTGGGAGAACAGATGCTGAGACCACAGAACCGGGTGAACATCCTCCCCCAGGAGAGAAGCTGAGGGTTTGAACTGAGCGGGAGCAAGCGTGATTCTGAGTTGACACTTTCCTGAGTGTGTGCTGTCACTCGATGAGCCCAGATCCTGGCTCAGGACGGAGAGAGAGGCCACGTGTCACAGGGAAGCGCTTGCTGGTCGTTGCCTGTGGGCAGGCCTTGGTCATCAGGTGAAGTGTGATCCTACTTTCAAGTGAGGCAGCAGCCACTGGGGTCTCACACCCGTGGAGAATTGCTGTTTCCCTTGAAATTAACATTCTCTTTCCTCGCCCTTGTACCCCAGGGTGCCTTGGAGCATGGTCTGGGAATTGTGATGTTAATTTATATTTTCATGCCTTCCAGTCTGGTGCATGGCCTCTGGGCTGGACTCTGCCCTGGCGCAGGTGAATTCACTTTCCCTGTGGCTAACGGTGCTGTATAAGGGAGTCTACCTGCAGTGGCTGT
The DNA here is from genome assembly GCF_000754665.1 of Bison bison bison. NCBI lineage: Eukaryota > Metazoa > Chordata > Mammalia > Artiodactyla > Bovidae > Bison > Bison bison. The sequence continues at coordinate 648,661 of NW_011494178.1, read as the reverse complement.
GCTCCCAGGGCTGTGCCAGCCAGCTCCTAGCAGCACTTGGGGAGGAGAGAGTGTCAGGACAGATGCAGCCCTCATGCAGGGGGTCAGGATTTAGCCCCCCCTACCAGACACAGTCTCTTCTGTGTCTGGTGGGGGTGCTGTGTCAGTCGGGGGGGAATGTGTTGGTAGGGGAGCTGTGTTGGGGGAGCTGTGTCTCGTGGGTTGTCCAGTGGGGACCATTGCCGGTGGAGAGAAAAGTCTGCTGGAGGCTCTGCACAGCTGAGCTGGTTGAGGTGCTGGCCTTGTCAGTCACATGTCTTTGGGGATCCCAAGGCTGACAGAAATGTGAGTTAAATGTGAGTTGGATATTTTAGTACCTCAGCGTACGTGGTTTACCTGCTGTCACATAGTCGTAAATGCTGCATCAATTGTACTTTCTTACTTCAAGGGACAATTACAACTGGAACTCCTTCCCAGATGCCGAGAGGTAGAGAAAGAGGCCCTTCCAACCCCACACGCAGCTTTGTGGATGGTCCGGTTTGGAAGAAGAACCACAGGGCGTGGAAGCGGAGGGCCTCACGCCCGCCAGGCGTCCGCTCTCTGTACTGTGTCAGATGGTCTACTTGTGGTTTAATTCCATCTGTGCCCAAGAGGAGGAAGTTTCAAGTCATGAGCAAATTTCTGGAAAAATCAGTTCACATTTTGATTTTTTCTCATGCCTCCACCAGCTGGGTCTTCTTCCTCAATTCCTTGAACAGTTGCTGCCTTCCGGTCCTTCCTGCCCTCTCCCCGCTGCAGACGTGGTGACTGGTGGCCCTTGTGCTCTTGGGCGTCGCGGATGCCTAGGGGGAGGGCGTCTGTCTAGGTGCCCTGACGTCTCCTGAGGACTGGGCGGCATGGCCCACAGCCGACCCTGCCTGGATCTGCCAACCCCTTGGTGCAGGGGCGTTTTCTGACCTGCCGCTGTGCTGCTCAAATCCTAGCCTGTGGCCTCTGTTCCCATCTCCCACCCCGTAACCATCGGTTTGTTCTCAGTATCGGTGAGTCTGTCTCTGTTTCTTGTTTGTAAACTTGATGCTGTAAAAACTCACGTCATGGGGAGTGACACACATATAGGGAGCGCAGTCAGTGGGGTTGTAGCAAGTCTGTATGGTGACAGGTGGTGGCTGGTGCGACTGTGGTGATTATTTCATAAGGTGTAAAAATATCAAATTACTGTGTTCTATCCCTGAAACTAATATAACATTGTATGCTAACTATAACTCTGCTTAAAAAAAAAAAAAAAAAGGTTAAAAAAGAGTTCAACTCATCAGTGACCCCACAGGAGGAAGCAAATCTGTTGCTCTAAAACCTGCTGGATGCCCTGGCGGCCTCCGTCATCTGTCATTGTGGTTGCCCTGGAAACCCGGCCAGCCGCCCCCAGGACGAGCTGTCTGTGCTGGGAGGCCCCCTGGTTTCTGTAGCTCGAGGGAGCCTTGCCTCTCCCGTGGCGCTGCCCTGAGCTCTTCTACCAGAAGCTGGAGACCAGTCCGAGTGGACGGCAGGCCTTGCTTCATTTGTAGGTAGATACAATTGCAGCAGGTCTCAGGTTTACTTGAAAGTGCTGCCACATGCGGACAGGAAGTGGTGAGGAGAGCCTCGGTTGTTGAGCTGCCCGTTCCCTGCTCACACGCACTGTCAGCAGTGGCGCAGCACCCCCGGGCGAGGGCCTGCTCAGCTGCAGGCCGGTGACATGGGTCAGAAACACTTCCGGCCCAGTCTCAGCCTCGGGGCTCCTGGAGTTGGGTCTCATGAGTGCACCTTACCTTCGATCTCCTCAGTCACCCTGTCAGTACTAAATTGTAGGGCTCTTACGAGGAATATATTTCCTCTCCCTAAATATTCTCATGTATAAGGTGCCCTTTAGGATTCAGACCAAGCAGTAGGTACCACATCACTCTCAAATGCATACTGGAATTTTATATAAATGTGTGTATTTAAAAAGAATGTAGCTTTTAGCTTCAGGATCTCTGTGAAACCTAGATGTATCAGTATCTGCAAACTAAAGCCCTGAAATCTCCTGACAAAGTATAATTTTTCATTCTTGTCTCCAAAGCTTGGGCTAATGCTCAGCCTACAATTCTTTTATTACCTGACTACTGTTTCCTTAGCTATTCATTTCACATGAAGGACAAGAAGTGTGATTTCTTCTTCTTAATTTAAACTTTCTTTGGCAGCACAATAGAATGTCTACAAATTCCTTGGAAATCTCTCATTTTCAGCCATGATCCCTCCCTCCCCACTTCTTCCCTGTTTCCATCCCGTCTACTTTCCTCACTTCTGTTCCACCCTCGGCCTGAGCTCTGCTCCCCCCACGCCTTCCACTGGAGCTCTCACTCGCCCCTCTGTTCCCAGAATCTAGTCCCGTACAAACAGGAGGTAACATCGGCCATCTGACTTGACTGTCCATGGGCGGAAGGATCCGAACGTTGCATGTGCGGCGCTACAGAGGGATGCGCACAGCGGCCTTCCTCTGTCGGAGCCCGGCACAGGTGCGTGGTCGCCTCTGCTCAGGAATTGGCTTCGTTTAAACTTTCAGGTTTAGTTTAATTGCACTAGACAGCTGGTAGTGTTGCTGGATTTGGGTGTTCAGGAAGGAGGCCTCCTGTGGTCTCCTGCTGATCCTCAGCAGAGGAGCTTTGAAGGAAATCTTTTGTAACAAGGTGCTTTTGCCATTTTAAAACTAATTCTTTTAGCAATTATTTTTCTAATGCTTTTAAGAGTAACTGGATTATAACTTACAGGTAATAAAATATGGCTTTAACTGGACAGTGTGATGAGTTGTGAGGGATGCCCTTTTTCATCAGCAAGTCCTTTGAGGCCCTTGCAGTCAGCACGCCCCCAACCCATTCTCAGGCAAACATTGCTCTAATTGCATCCCTGTGGTCTTGTCCCCGCTGTCAGATTTCAGGTGAATAGATCACCCTCAGGGGGATTGTGTGTTAACTTTCTTCCAGTCACCTTCCTGTTTGAGAGTCTTCCAGGCTGTTACTGTGTTGGTGCTTCCTTCCTTTTTACTGTTGAGTGTTTTTCTCAATTTCTGCTGTTCTGTTTGTATCATGATGTTGGCTATCTTGGTACCTGAGTCCTCCAGCCCAGGGACCCCTCCTCATGTGTTTGCACTGGAATTGTCTCGACGTCCCCTGCCCATTCTGGAGTCCCTGCTGTCTACCTACCCTTGGGAGTGTGCAGGTGGCTGAGGGTTCTGGTCACCTCTTGCCCAGACTTTCTTTTCCTATTGCTAATATATGAAATATATCCTTTCTTCTTATATTTTATTTTAATTTTTCCAGCTTGGGTTGTATATAATTGATATGAAACACTGTGCAAGTTCAGGATATGTAACATGATGCTATGATACCTTTACTGCAAAGTGAGTGTAACAGTAGGTCAGTTAACACACGCTGCATCTCACAGACTCACTTGTGGTGAGAACATTTGAGATCCACCCTCTTAGCAAATCACAAGAACGTTAACCATGGGAACCATGCTCAGAATCATGTCCCCAGAGCTCCTGTGTCTCTGGCTGGAAGTTTGAGCTCTCTGTCCAGAATCTTCTCACCCCTTCCCCAGTCGCTGGCAACCTTTTCCCTTGATTAATCACCTTCTACGTGAAAATTCCTGAAACGTGCCCCTAGAGTCTGTGGGCATCCACTTGTAGGCCTCTCAGGAATGCTTATATTTTAACATGCTCAAAGAACAGTTCTCTACATAGGGAATTTCAGACCCCAGCTCAGAAAGCTGACTGGCATTTCCTTTGCTTGCTTCTGTTGTGAGGGTCTTTCTGGTGCCTTAGATGACCCAACACAGAGCCCGTAGTGTTACCCAAGGCCCTGGAGACCTAGCTCTGAGCAGTGGGTGGGTCCGGTGGTTTCCCTGTTGACGTGTGGCTTTTGGGGCGGATTTAGCCCAGATGGCGAGAGGCCCTCATTGGTGCCTTTGGTCTCCACGCTGTGGCAGCACCAGATGTCAGTGGCTGGGGTGCACTGCTGCAGCTGCTGCTAAGTTGCTTCAGTCGTGTCCGACTCTGGGCGACCCCATAGATGGCAGCCCACCAGGCTCCCCCGTCCCTGAGATTCTCTAGGCAAGAACACTGGAGTGGGTCGCCATTTCCTTCTCCAATGCATGAAAGTGAAAAGTGAAAGTGAAGTCCCTCAGTCGCATCCGACTCCGTGCAACCCTATGGACTGCAGCCTACCAGGCTTCTCCATCCATGGAATTTTCCAGGCAAGAGTACTGCAGTGGGTTGCCATTGCCTTCTCCGGACCGGGGTGTAGTTGGTTTCAATAATTAGCAACAATGTCATTGCCAGTTATTGCTGGAGACTCTGGGGAAGTCACCAGAAACTGTTTGAGCTGCACCTCAAAGCGGTGGTTTTTAGTAATGCTGTATTTCTGAAAGTCTTCTAAAAGACCCTGGTTTCCTCATGGGTGTGATCCCATCTGACTTGTGTGGTTTCGAAGCCTGAGCTTTCTCCCAGAGCAGAGTCGGCGAGTGTGGGTTTCGGGGGAACATGCCCCCCACCCCTTTTAAAGTGCGTTTGCCCCCAAGCTGACGGTCCGTGTGAAGCAAAGCCCGGGGTGCTGGGCTGACTGAAGTGGCAGTGGCTCGGACGGCTCAGTCTGGTAGAGAAGCGGGTTCCCATGTGCGAGGGGTGTCTGTGCCAGACACGGAAAGCCATCCCGCTGTAGCCTAGAGACCTCCAGTGTATCCTAGCTTTGAGCGCGTGGTGCTTTAATGACTTAGGAAATAGGAAGTTTAAAACCAGCCAGACGATGTGGTTGGTTTCACCCAGATTGTGTCACATATTTAGAACCTGAAACAGAAATGTGTTATTTCTCCAGCTACTGAGATAGATTCTGATGCTGTTTTGTTCAACGTATTGACCTCAAAGGCCACAAAGATGTCTCTGAGTGACTGAATAAATGGAGAGTACTAGGTTAATATGAAAACTCAGCTTTACCTGTGTAAGTACTGGTTTCTGGGAGTAACAGGTACAGGTGGGCTATGGACAGTGCCCATACGAAGTTCTGCTGTTTCTCTGACACGTTAGTATTTTGATTTTAAGAAGTTAAGATGCATCTGCAACTGTTTGAAACGTTTCTTGTTGAATAAATTTTATAGTAATTTTGTGATTACCTCTTTTTACCTCTTTAACAATATTTCCAACTAATTATGATTTTGGAGAAGGAAATGGCAACCCACTCTAGTATTCCTGCCAGGAAAATCCCATGGATGGAGGAGCCTGGTAGACTACAGTCCATGGGGTCACAAAGAGTTGGACACAACTGAGTGACTTCACTATGATTAGTATGTCCTACAGTGGTAAATTATGTCTATTATAGTGTAACGAAGCTTTTCTTCTTGTAGTTTGCACTGGTGAATTTTAGTATTCCCATTATTGTATGCCTGGCTTTTTCCAACGGAATGTGTAGTCCAGATGTTAGTCCTGTACCGCTCGCTACACCGCTCATGTTACCGGAACAACCCCGTCTCTCCCCCTAAAGGAAAAAGCTGGCATCTGTTTCTGCTGAAGGTGGAAGGTGGCTGGTAAAACAGAAACCAACACTGGAAACGAGGCAGCAGTAGCTGTTTACAAACTAGGAAAATACGAAGATAACTCCAGTCACTTTTCAAATGCATGAGTGATGTGCTGTCAGCTCAGCTCAGCCTGGCTTGATGATCCTTATTTTTTGGAGTGGTAGCAGTAGAAACATGTATCTGGGGAGCAGTAAGCACTATGTTGTCTGCCCGGAGAGTCAGAGTTGCTGCCTTAGAGGTGGGCTGGACGATTTGGAAGACCCGGGCAAGATGCTGCTGCTGCTGCTGCTGCTGCTACTAAGTCGCTTCAGTCGTGTCCAATTCTGTGCTACCCCATAGACGGTAGCCCACCAGGCTCCGCCGTCCCTGGGATTCTCCAGGCAAGAACACTGGAGTGGGTTCCCATTTCCTTCTCCAGTGCATGAAAGATGGGACTTCGTTTTCTCCTGCTGTTGCCCGTGGAGGTGGCCCTCGGCTCCCAGCACAACTGTCTCCTCCCTGTTTAGAATCGCTCCAAAGAGGCAGAGGCAGACCCACTGCTGCTGGAATCTCTGGAGCTGGACCCAGAGGAAATCACCAGCACACGCAGCCTTGAGAGCGTTCCGAGTTCGCCCTGCTGTCTGCAGTGCTGAGGGCGCCCGGTGGGGAGGCCGGCAGGTCAAGAGGCCATTGGACTTCAGGGGGAGGAACTTAGTTCTCTTTGGCTTTGAGACGGAGGACCACAGTGGACTGCCACCTGCCAGTCACCCCCCAGCAATACCCCAGGTTGCTCTGGGGGGACAGCGCATGCTGCTCTGAAGAGTGTAGACCTCTCCTCAGGGGTCCTGTGGTCACCATGGGAACAGATAAGAAGTAGCAACTCTGACAGGGGTTTGAGACCCGCTTCTTCAAAGCTCGTCTCTGAACAGCAGCAGATGAAGACTGGGTGTCCTGGGCTGTGAGGGTCCAGTGCTGGGGGAACTCTGCAAGCGTCTGGGATTAGGTGCAAGGTCATACCTGCCGTTGGACACATGAACAAGATGCCCTGTGCGAACAAGTCTGGCTGTTCTTAGGAAGTGCCCTGATGATACGAGACACGGTTTGTTATCCTTCAAGCAGAGATGCATCTTTGCAGAAGGTTTCCTATGTTCAAGTCTTCTGAAAATAGCTTGTGTGTAAAAGATCCAGTTTGAAACTGAGTCTCCATGAGTGCATTGTAACTCGTGTTGAACAGTCATTTACTGGGACATTCTGACCCCAGCCTGTGTTGATTGTCAGCACAAGTTTACAGTGAAGTGATGAAAGTCCCAAGTCTGAGTTACCTGTTACTCTAGCTGATTTCTTTTGAAACAAGCCTCCTGGAACTTGCATGTGTGGATTGAAGTTCACCTTCCCATGAGTGATAGCATTTTATGTCATTCCCAGGATTCCTTTTTGGACTCCTTCATGGACCAGGAGCCTATCCAAAGACAATAATATTTGACATAGATGAGAATCTTTGTTCAAAGTTACTAATAGCTGTGCTCTCCAGCAGTGGGAGAGTGGTTAAAGTGCAGTGTGCGCTTGATGGACTTTCATTCATTGTGTGAAAGTTAACTGAAAACGTAGTACAATTCAGAGTAGTAGGATTATATCTCATGACTTAGCTACTGACTCAGCTTGGTTTCTAAGTTGACTTAAAAGCATCCTGCTTTTTCAGATTGAAAGATGAATCCTCATCAGTTCACATGAAAAGTGAATCCAAATATTGTAATGAGTTCATGAAAATTACAAAATAAATGTAAATGTATTGTTATAAACATCTGGGAAATCTGTATATTTTTACTTGATATAGTTTTTCATTTCTTTTTAGTTTATCTCTTTTTTAAGATGAAAAGCAGTATGCATTTTAAGACACTGAACCTATATGGAAAACTAAAAGAAGATAGCATATGATCATCAAAACTCCTGCCACTCAGGATAAGTATCATGAGACAGCAAGTCTATTACAGGGAAAACTTTAGGAATACTGTTATCAGTGGGATCATAGTCCACAGAGTGTTTTTCAAAATGGAAAATGTAATCATTTGATTTAATAGAATTGATAAACTGATGTGAAACTGAAATCATTACTGTGTGTCACATAAATATTTCTTTATCCAAATAGACCATTCCTTAAGAGACCTTGTAAGAATTAAAAAAGAAAAAAATTGAAAAAAAGCTTCAAAATATGAAAATAGTATTTATATATTTCCCCCTGCATTCTCTGCTCTACCACAGGAATTTAAGTACAGGTGTGTGCATATACAAACATACATGTGTATACACACACACGCATGTAGTCTGTTAGGCAGGGTCTATAGTGTCTACACCAGGGAATCCGACCTCTGCGGAGGCTTCTTTTAGCCACTGGTGTGGGCTCAACACCCACCTGCCACTCCTTTGATTGAGGCTTTTCCAACTTGACTTCTGTGTTTTGATCTCTTGGTTGGTTAATTTTGTTATCAGTTGGTTCTTTTCAACATGGGCCATGGGCATTTATTTTCTGATTTTTCTTTCTGGATGAGAATGCCTGTCTTTTGCCCTTAGTCTCAAAGTAAAGCTTGGCTGAACATAAATTCTTGGATCACACACTTCCTTTCCTTTAGTGCTAGCTCCTAGTCTTCTGTGCTGTTGTTTTCTGGCAGAAGTGTTACAGTGATCCTCATACCACGATTTCCCTCTGGCTCTTTTGGGGGCTGGATTTCATCGTGACTCCCTGTCCCAGGAAGGCACATGAGCCCCACATTTCTGCGCTATTCATATGTGGGGAGGCCACGCGCCTTGCTTCCACCTAAGGGATGACCTAGCTCGTGTCATGTCCGTGGGTCACAGTTACCTGTAGAGCCCCTAGGATGTGTCACTCCAGGTTAATTTCATCCTCTGCTTTATGCCTGTGTGATTGAGAACTTAAAAATACTGCTACTTAGTCCTTACTTATGAGAGATATTTCTTGGTATCTGTTAATCCTGAAATGTGTTTTTTTTTTTGAAATGTGTTTAAAATCCTGTGTCATATTCCTAGTTGTGGTTTTCAGTACTCTGTTTATGTCATAGATCCTTCCTTCTATCATGTCTCTGAGGTTATTTTGTTTCCTGTTTGTTTCTGTTCCACTTGGTGTCGTTTGACGCATCTTCTTCCCTAACCAGCCAGTTGTCCTTATACTGAATCGTCTTCTTCATACTGTTATCTGTTCTCTAACTTTCCCAGTCTCACTCCCTGCTCCTTTGATTTCAGTGTGATTGTCTCAGATCTTCTATGTCAAAGATTTTCTTTGATATGTGTCTGCTTTGACAGCTGCTAGTCCTGCCTGACTTCTAGGTTTCGTGATGCTGCTATTTTAATTCTCAGCTGGGGTTATGACCTCTACAGTTCTCTGGGAGGGAGGGAGTGATTTTGCTGTTACCTCTTCTCAGCTTGTTATGATTAAAAGACAGATATGCTGGGCATGGCTTTTCTCTACTTTTTGGCCCAGAAGCCTGCTGGGTGATTTTTGATCAGAAATACAATTTAATGTTATTTTTTCTAATGTTTATCATTTTTAGGCCAACCTTCAACAACAAAGTATTTAAATAACATTTACAAAAATTTTCAGGTTTTTCATCTATTATTTATTACATTATATCATTGTTGATCAAAGTGCTTCTGTTTATAAAGCGCTCTGATACTTAAACTTTTGAGTTAAGTGTATTGAAAGTAAGTTGTAGAGACAAAAAAGAAAAAAAAAAACAGACGGTTTTTACAGATAAAACAAATAATATTTTAGAATTAATTAAGGCATGGCTGTTTTGTCTTAGCTATAGTTCAAAGTAATGTTGAAGCTCTAGAAGTTACTAGGGTTCATGAGTTTGGCAGCTAGCAATCTGTCTTTTTCTGTATTTCCCTAGAATATGTACAAATCTAAAATCTCCCCGCACGATTTTTGTTGCTGTTTAAAGACCAGGAAGCAAGGGCACAATCTTGTGATTTGGGACTTGACAGGTGCAGGCTGGAAGGGTGGGAAGGTCACTGCATGAGCTCCTGGACTCGGCGATGGCCTTGGTTGGAAAGTGATGGATGCAGAGATTTGTTTGAACTTAGACAAAGATGCTAAGACAACCGACCTCGTTCAGCAAGGTGCTCGCTTCCCTGCGTGGTAGCTACTGCACTTCCCATTTGTCCTTGTAGGTTTTCTCAGCCCCGTCTGTGTGTCTGCAGTGGCTGCTGTTACTACTTGTTTTACAGATGGGGAGTCTTGAGTTCAAGGGGTCAGATTTGGCTGCAGAGTTAACATGGGGTGAGTCTAGAATTATGTCCTCAGCAGTTGGAACCTGGAGCTCTTCAGTGTGTCCCTGCATTTGAGGAAAGACAGCGATAAACAAGAACTATCTTTCTAGCTGGTTTGCAGAGAACATTTTCAGTAGTTCCTCAGGGTCCTATGACCTCATGCTATAATTAAGGAGAAAGAAGTCCTATTGAAATGGCTACAGTTAACATGTTTAACTAAACCCATGCTGAGAAAATTGTCTACATGAAATTAATAACTCGCTGTTAAGAGAGTCAGGCTCTGAAAGAAGACCAGGTTTGAGTGGGGCCAATAATCAGGAAAAATTACTCAACAGTCACTTACAGAACAACGCCTGTCTGCGTGGCCTGGAGGCAGGTGCCTGGAAGGTCGACAAGGCCGGAACCAGGTGACGTGTCTGGTTTCCCTTCCTGACACATGAGTGTGGAGTTTGGTCCCCACAGGCTGGCTCTGACGACAGCCAGGAGCCGAGTCTGGTTCCTGAGGGCAGCGGTCCCAGGATTCCCTAGTCTTTTGTTATTCTGTAAAGGGACAAGAAAGGACAAACCAGAATGAGAACAAGAAATTGTGAAGGACACAGGGACGGTGGCTGATGGGAAGAGATGGCCTCAGGGAGCTGTGACAAGTGATGGGGAAGGGCTGCGTGGTGGGGACGAGGTTGCAGGGTCCACAGGGCTGGGGCCTCCCAGTGACCCAGGCTGCTGTGGCCCTGAAGCGGTTCTGTGCACCTCCAGGGCTTCTGCTGTGACCTGGACGCCAGCCTGCTGTCCGGCAGGGGTGGACAGAGCCTTGCAGCCTGGGTGAGCCAACCTGCCCTGAGTGACCCCTGCTTCACCCCACAACGCGATGGGGGACATCCCAAGGCCTGGGGAGTAGGCCACCACTGTGAGCAGCACTTTCCAAAGGCTGGATCTCTAGCAAATCCATCTTGTTTGGTTTCTGTGACTGTGTGACAAGCCACTTCAGCAACTAGAAGCAGCAGTCATTTCCAGGGACTGAGGGCCACCTGGCTCAGGTGGGTGGCTCTCTGTGTGTGACTGGGGGCTGTGGTCAGGGCAGAGGGGCCAGAGGTCCACCCCAGGGCCGCAGTGGCTGCCATCAGCCAGCCAGTCATCGAGGGCTGTGTCTGTTCCATGTCACCACCCATGAGGCTTGGCTTTGCCACGTGGCAGCTGGGTTCTAAGTGGAACCACTGGGTTAGTGATTACCTAACATTCTGTCAAGAGGCGTTCCCAGACCCTTTCTCAACTGTGTCTTTATCATCATGTTTTAGTGAAATTATATTTTTATTTTGCTGTGCTCATCCCTCTCTCCAATTATAAATTTATCAGAACCAGAAATGTATTTACTTCAGTCTTTTATACCCACTTTTACACATGCGTGGTGCCTGGCATGAAGTGCCTAACGCACATCAGAACAGACGTGACATTTAGGTTGTTTCCGATCCTTTGGCTTTTAGTGTTAAAATGAAAACATAATTTTAAAATTTCCTGTTCTAATTAAAATTTCCCTAGAATTGTTCCTAGAAATGAAACTGCTGGCTTACAATATATGCCTATTTTAGACTCTTGCTATGTGTCTCCAAGCTGCATTCCTCAGAGCCCATGCAACTTTATATCACCACTGGCAAACACCTTCATAGCCACGTAGCCAGCATTTGGTGATTTAAATTTTGTGCTTTATCTTCATAAATCTGATAAGGTAAAGTGACATTTCATTATTGCTTTAGTTTGCATTTTTGGATTCTCTTTACAATATAAAGTAGATGAAGTCTAGCTTGTCAAGTACGTGTGTGATTTTGGTGTTGGTGTGGAGCTCACAGAGGTTGAAGGAGGGCTTTGGACTCCAGTGTGTGCTCTGGAACACTGGGAGTCTTAGGTGGTCTGACAGCTCCTCGTGTGGGGCAGTCAGGCTGTATTCACACTCTCCCACCGAGCCTCTGGGTCCATCAGAGAACAGAGCTAACTGCTGACCTAATTTCACTTTCTTATGAATTTATGAACATTTTCCTGTAAGTGCAGAAGCTTCTTCGATGTTGGGTTTACGTTATACCAGCAAAGTATAGCCCACCCTCCATCAGACTCTGCCCTGTTTTGTAAGAGCTGCTCGACACAGCCTTGTACCTGCTTGTCACGCTGTCAGAACAGTGTCATGATGTCCAGTATCCTCCAAGTGTGTCAGAACATGGGTGTCACACAGTGACTGAGACTCACGGGCACAGCGCAGGGAGACGGGTCAGAGGCGCCGCCAGGGCGTGGGTCCCAATTGCGGGGGGCTGACCCGGACCTCCCTGCGGGAAGCCACAGGCAGGGCGGTCTCCCGGGTCTGGGGTGGCCTGGCTGGACAAGGCGGGGGCTCAGGGGCAGCCTTGGTGGGAGCACACTGGGCACTCTGTGCCCCTGGACCCCCCACGGGTCTGTAACCCTCTCAGGAAACCCGGCATGTCCGCAGAGTCAGAGCCCACATGCTGAAAGCAGCCGATGGCGCCGTCATTGGGCGCCCTTTCTGCTGCTTCCCTAACGGGTGACGGCGTGCGCTCCAAGGGGACTGTGGTCAGCCTGCGGGCATGCAGTGAGCCCGGCCCCGTGCTTCCCACTCGGGGGTCACAGTGCAGAGGAGGCCAGAGGCCCAGCACCCCCAGCCTGTGGGGCAGCCCGCCCAGCGCCTGGGCCCCTGCCTGTCCTGGAGGAGCACCACTCACCTGGTCGGCATGGCACACCTCACATTCTTAGCGAGTTCCCATCCTGGAATTTGGTGTCACAGATATTTTCTGGGAAAGTGGTTTAAAAGTCTGACTGTTGGCGTGAGTCCTAGGACTTAGGTTTTAATGGAGCGCAATTGAAGTCAAAGAGAAGTTGGGCAGAAAACCAGCCTGTGATGCTGTTTCTGAAGAGAAAGCTGCCTTTATGACATGCATTTCACGTGGGCATCCTATGTCTAAGGGCCTGGTCCGTCGTGGGTGCTCACCACCGTCTCTGCTGCTGTGGTCCCTGGGAGGCAGGTGTCATTTGCAGGAGGACCCAGGCGTCAGCTTTCCCAGGTCCGTGCATCTGTTATGCTCTCCCCTCTCTCCAGTTATAAAGACAAACACTTCCTTCATCCGTTGCTGGACCTAAGGACCTGGAGCCATGCGGTCAGGGTGGCTCCAGGTATGCGGGGACCACTGTAAAGGATCAGGTGCAGGCATGTTCTCTGCGGGTGTCTGTGGTGCAGGCAGCAAGCACCCCAGAGCTGGCCGCTCCACCCTCCGTGTGTGCGGAGCATCAGGAAGGTGACTGATTCGGTCGTGGGGCAAGACATTTTGTCTCAGCTAAAATCATGATTTTAGGGGACAACAGTTTGGTTAATTTTGAGCCCAGAAACATGAGACTTTGTTTTTCAAACTCCATAGCAAAGGCACTTAAAAGGCAAAATGCGCCACAGTGGTCAGGGTGTAGCACCTGTCCTTCGGTGCTCGGTGTTGGAGGAGGCGTTACCTCTCTGGTGCGAAGCTCCCTCTGTTCAGGAGCTGATGTGTTCTTTTCCTGGTTCAGGTTAGAGCAGCTTTGAGGCGGTGCTCTCAGGTTGTGGGCTGAAAATGACGTAACACTTCAGGCTCAAATAAGTTTTAATGTGTTTTCCATTTTTCATCCAAATTGATCAGTGAAGCAGGGTCCTGATCTATTTTGCCTTTGGACATATTTGTTTTTTAATTAGGGAGCATTTAAGAAATTCAGGGTCAAGGTTTTGATAAAGAGGTAAATGTCTCTCAATTAAAAAGGTCGTTTGGAAATTTGATTGCAATTAGTTTCTATGAAGACATTAAACTATTTCAGCTTTCTTTGACACTGATTTTACAACTAGTATCTATTAATGTGAGAACTGACACCAGTTGCGTCATAGGATTTTAACAGAATTATGGTCATATTCTCATAAGATGTTATTCAGAAATTGTGTTCTTGAAAAGGGAACAAAGTGAGTGTTTGCACATAAATGGTATTTTGTTGTTGATTTGCTATAATTTCAAATGCAATTGAACACACTGAAGACATGCCTTTAAGTCCTGCCGATGTGTAGCGTCCCTGCCCTGTGGTGGACGTGGCTGTCCTGCACAGCCAGGCTGTGCCTGCATGGTTGGTGAGCCGTCGTCCGCTGTCAGCAGTCAGCTGCCCTGTTTGGGGAAGGGTGGAGAGCCGCCGCAAGCCTCAGGCACTGCCTGGATGGCTTTTGAGGGCAACCTGGTACAGGCGAGGGGCTCCGCTGGGCCCCTCCTCCTGTGCGAGGGAGCTGGTGCCGACTGCTCACCCTGACCAGGGGCCGAGAGGAGCAGGAGGGGCAGCGAGCAGGGCCGTGGGTGCCCAGGGACAGGTGCTTCTCACAGTCCTCGTCTGCCAGGCCCCCGAGACCCTGGGCGGGGAGCCTGCATCCCACACCTTGCTTTATGTTTCGGGGGGTTTATGTGCTATGTGCCGTCAGCATGGAGGGGGGTCCCTGACGGGTGGCCCAGCGTCAGGAAACCCTCTTCTTCGTTTTGGTCTAAGGGCCTCCTTTATGAAATGTCTTGTCATCTGCACCTCCCTGTGTTTTTTTGGGTCTTGGCTCCTGGATTTACTGGCAATGCTGTTCTGTTCTTGTGCCGCCTCTCATTCCTCCTGTCCTTCAATAAAATCGACTCACTTCCTGTTATAATTGAGGCCCACTTAGAACATATGTCAGGAGATGCCAGTTCCCATTTTATTAGAAAGTTCTGTAGACTTTGGGGAGGTGGCTGTATAATCAATAGTGGTGGTTCTTTTTTATGGCAGTTGATTTGACCTGAGGAACAAATGATTTTTTTGAAGGCCGCTGAGGATTTGATGTCTTATCAGTCAGCCTGCTGGCTCCTGGCTGCTCTGTGAGTGGTCTCTGCCATCAGGTCCAGCCAGGCTACCCCACCCTCCACCGAGGTCTGGGGGCACGAGGCCCCCTTCAGTTCTGCACATACCAGGTGGTGAGCGCACATGCCTCTCTGCAGACACTAAAGTTAATTCCTCTCAAACTGAAGACTCCTTGATTTAGTAACCTGTGACTTTTAAACATGGTTCATGATTTTCATCTTCATTGGGTACTTAATTCTAGATCTTGTTCTTTCTTAGAAATATTTTGTTAATTCAAAGGAAACCCATTTCAACTGTCACTTCAATTCAAACATCATTGCTCTTTGGGATTTCCACTTCTTGTCTGTTAAGAACTATTTGGTGCCTCATTTTGTGGATTTACTTTGCAAACCCATACGTCTGACTCGTGCAGCGAGGAGCAGCTGCAGCTGATGCAGCTGTTACTGAAGACAGTCCGCAGGGCAGCCCTGGACCTGGGAGCTGGTGGACACGCTTCTGGGGAGCACTGGCCCGGCCCCCTCTGGTCTCCTCACGTCATGGAGGAAGCAGCAGAGAAGGTCAGTCCTGGTAAAATGGTCCTTGTCTCCCCTCTATAGGGAGCGTCTGAGCACCTGTCACAGGCCATCATAACCACTGTAGATGCTTGCTGTCATATAAGCCTTAGTCTTTCACAGTGAACACAGACAGCTTTTTCATATGGTACCTGGGAGGCGTGCTGTATCACGTGTCCCTCTTCACGTGTGCACACAGGTGCCTCTCACACCTCCTGCTGTTTGGAGCTCAGACGTCTCTCCCCATCATGGTTCTGCATCTTGAGGTAATTGCACCAGGCTGAGAAGTGCCCGGACTGGAGCATCTCCATTGCGATAATTCCACAATGCAAGATTCCACCAAGAGTCTCAAGCAGGAGAGAGCCCTGTTTCCCTGTGTCTGGAGTATGGCCCCGCCGTGTGGATGGGGACCGAGAAGAGTTTGCTGCCCTCAGCTGGTAGTGGAGACCACTTCTGGGTTGAAGGTGAGTCACTGATGCCAGGATTTAGTTATTCTGTGGAACACGGCTGCTTTTCCTGTGGATTCTGTGAACGGTTCACGGACTTGGCTTCAATGTGATTGTGCTTCTAGAGATGAGAGCAATTTACATTTTGTCATGTTCTCTCCCCTCAGTGTGCTGTGTCCTACTGCTTCTGCTCACTGCGGTCGGATGCCGGGCCAGCGCCTCCGCGCGGTCCAGGGGGATGTGCACGTACTGGTTTCTGCTCTGAGTGCAGCCTGCTGCCTCTTACCCTAGTTGGTGAGAGCCTGCTTGTTGCAGCCCAGCAGGTTTCAGAAGCCTTCCACACACACTGTCTCTCCTGATGCTGTGCTGAAGCTAACAGGGCAACGAGGCCTTGGGGATCATGACCATGTAGTTTATTGGCCAAGTCGGGGTGTGTTTGAGAGTGAGAGGGACCCCGGTAACAGTGTGACTGGGGTCTGACAACACCAGGACGTCTGGTCACTGGTGTTAGGAATTGTAGGGCTTAAAGGGTGGAAAACCCGCCCACACTGTCTGCAGCAAAATGAGAGGCTGGCCTGGATGCTGGTCCACACTGCCCTCCAGCTCTGGGCTCACGTGTGTGTCCACACTCCGGAGCTGGACAGAATCTCTCTGCAGATTTAAAGTTCCTTAGAGGGGTATCTGTTTGGCCCAGCATGGCCAGGGTCCACCCTGCTTCACCCTGTATCACAGGCTGCTCCCTGAAGCCCCGAGAGCAGACAGAGAGATTAATCAGTCTCCCACTGAGACAAGATGTCCTTACACACATCTCCCAGATGAAGAAACTGGGAGGAAGAAGTGTGGTAACTTGCCCAAGGCGCCTTGTGAGCTTGGATGGAAAACCAAAGGGCTTGTTTATCCTGGAAGTTTGTTCCTGTGATGGTCATGTGTTTACAGAGCAATTGATACTAATTTCAATATTAATTTATTCCTGAATAAAAGGAGCCAGTGAGGACGACATCTTAAATATTGAGAAGAGGTGGTTGTGCTTGATATTAGAAGCACAAGGAGGCTCCCAGTGCATGGGGTTTCCTAATTTTCTGGCAAGGAAAGATCAGAAGCTGCCAGCCATAAAGTACAATACATTTTGGGAAATAATGACAGAAGCAGAGCTGAGGTGACCTATTTCATTTCTAGGTGACAGGAATGCTCCCTGAGACACAGATAGGACTTGGCCTGTGGCCTGTGGTGTTCTCTTACTGACTGTCAGCAGAGACTCCCTGTTGTCTGTGGGTTGGGTCTACTGAGCTCAGCTAACATCTTTGGTCTAGTTGTTGGAGTGGCTTTCCCCTAATTATAAACTAATAAGTTATGGGCAGGCAGAAACCCATGATGGCAGCCAGAGGCCTGGATAAACCATCCACTGATGTGATAAAAGGAGTTCAGGAGTCAAAATAATTTGCTAAATTCGTAACTCAGCTTAAGACTCAGAAATACTTAGTGTCGAGTGATTTTACTGAGTGTTCTTGCGTGGAGAAAAGGTCAGGGAGCCAGGGTCTTCTCGTCCAGGATTCTCTGCCTGTGAGTTCCAGACCACCACGGGGTCAGAACACGCGGGGCTGTGGGCATAAGGAGGGGCGGCTCTGTCCTCTCTGCAGTGTGGTCTCGGTGCTTCCTGTCTTGTCACACTGCCCTCTCCACTCTCAGTTTCTCAGGAGCCTCCCCCAGCTCCCCGTCACTGCTGGTTTTAGGGAAGGGTCCTGAGACTGTTGTGGACAGCTTGTCAGCATGGAGGAGCCATGGACACATGGAGCGTGAGCGGTATAGGGTCTTTGTGGGAATGAATGGGCTCCCCTGACCGAAGAGACAGGAGAGTCCAAGGTGACACACGGGCTGCCCGAGACGCTGCTCCCGGGGGTGAGAAGCAGTCAAGAGGTCCTGCCCATCCCCCAAGACGGTGAATGTAAGAATCAGTGGCCAGTGTGAGCACCTTGATCCTGAGTGGGTAAAAGGCAGGAAGCCCAGGGGTCTCCAAGCGGAGGAGATAGGCTGCGAGTGTCAGACATTTTTTATCTCTCTCTTAAGTGGCAGGAGGAAACAAACTCGTGATGTATTTTTTCTCTTCTCTATACCAATTTAAAAAGAGGTTTCTCTTAAAATACTGTTGCCATAATGACACCTGGTTCCACCTGAACTTAACTTTTCTCAAATTTTGAGCTAATCAATACATTTTTCTTATGGAAATGTTTGTCTTAAGGTATGTTAATGTACTGTCCATTTACCCCAAACTCTGTCTTCGGATCAGTTCGCCTAAAGGCTCAGAACTGACTTGACAAACCAGTATGTTATCCTTATACACTGTTCTCCTAATCCATGTAAACGGAACTGTTTGTATGGTAATCTGCCTTTCTAGGAGATTCAAGTCAATCGTGTTATGGCCCTGGATGACTGAGATTATCTCAAAATGCATCTTGGGGGTGAGGGGCCTGGCGCCATTCTGAGTTTTGAGACATTCCTTTCTTATATTAACAGACTGCTAGTGACTATATAACATCTAAAGACTAGCAGGGGGATATTCTTTCTGCCCCCTTCTGATGCCTATGTCAGGAGCTTTCTGTGTCTCTTTTATACTTTAATAAAACTTCATTACACAAAAGCTCCAAGCAATCAAGCCTCATCTCTGGCCCCAGATTGAATTCTTCTCCTTCGGAGGCCAAGAATCCTGGCATCTTTCATGGTTCAGCAACAACCTTTCAATCAGGATGTCAAAGCTATGTGTGTGATGTAGGGCCTTACATTTTACAAGGTTCTACTTCTTTCCAGATAATCTGTTCATTCCTCTCTCTGTGTCCATTTATATATACTTACATATACATACACAAGCAGAGAGGAGAAATCAATATAAATGTGTATGGACATGTGCACATGTAGCAAGAAGCAACAGTTAGAACTGGACGTGGCACAACTGACTGGTTCAAAACTGGGAAAGGGCTGAAACAAGCCTGTATATTGTCACCCTGCATATTTAACTTCTATGCAGAGTACATCATGAGAAATGCTGGGCTGGATAAATCACAAGCTGGAATCAAGATTGCCAGGAGAAATATCAATAACCTGAGATATGCATACAGATGATACCAATCTAATGGCAAAAAGTGAAGAAGACCTAAAGAGCCTATTGTTGAAGGTGAAGGAGGAAAGTGGAAAAGCTGGCTTGAAACTCAGTATTGAAAAATTAAGATCATGGCATCTGGTCCCATGACTTCATGGCAAACAGAAGGGGAAAAAGTGGAAGCAGGGACAGATTTTTATTTTCTTGGGCTCCAACAAACTGGACAGTGACTGCAGCCATGAAATTAAAAGATGCTTGCTCCTGGGAAGGAAAGTTATAATAAACCCAGACAGCATATTAAAAAGCAGAGACATCACTTTGCTGACAAAGGTCCATATAGTCAAAGTTACGGTTTTTCCAGTAGTCATGTAGGGATGTGAGAGTTGGACCATAAAGAAGGCTGAGTGCTGAAGAATTGAGGCTTTTGAATTGTGGTGCTTGAGAGGACTCTTGAGAGTCCCTTGGATAACACAGAGATCAAACTAGTCAATCCTAAAGGAAATTAACCCTGAATATTCATAGGAAGGACCGATGCTAAAGCTCCAATACTTTGGCCATCTGATTGGAAAAGACCCTGATCCTGGAAAAGATTGAGAGCAGGAGGAGAAAGTGGTGGCAGAGGATGAGATGGTTCGATAGTATCTCCAACTCAATGGACATGAGTTTGAGCAAACTCCAGGAGATAGTGAAGGACAGGGAAGCCTGGTATGCGGCAGTCCGTGGAGTTCAAAGAAAAAGGTCAGTTTTCATTTCAATCAAAGGTAATGTAGAGAATGTTTGAACTACCACACAATTGCACTCATCTCATGTGCTAGCAAAGTAATGCTCAAAATTATCTTAAGTGAGGCTTCAATAGTATGTGAACCGAGAACTTCCAGATGTTCAAGCTGGATTTAGAAAAGGCAGAGGAACCAGAGATCAAATTGCCAACATCCGTTGGATCATAGAAAAAGCAAGAGAGTTCCAGAAAAACATCTACTTCTCCTTTATTGATTATGCTAAAGCCTTTGACTGTGTGGATCGCAAAAAACTGTGGAAAATTCTTCAAGAGATGGGAATACCAAACCGCCTGACCTGCCTCCTGAGAAATCTGTATACAGGTCAAGAAGCAACAGTTAGAACTGGACATGGGCCAGTGGACTGGTTCTAAATTGGGAAAGAAGTATATCAAGGCTGTATATTATCACCCTGCTTATTTAACTTATATGCAGAGTGAAAGTGTAGTCACTCAGTCATGTCTGACTCTTTGTGACCCCATGAACTGTAGCCTACCAGGCTCCTCTGTCCATAGGGTTTTTCAGGTAAGAGTTCTGGAGTGGGTTGCCATTTCCTTCTCCAGGAGACCTTCCTGACCCAGGGATCGAACCCAAATCTCCTGGATTGTAGGCAGACGCTTTACCATCTGAGCCACCAGGGAAGTCAGAGTACATGCAGAGTATATGCCGAGTATATCATGTGAAATGGCAGACTGGATGAAGCACAAACTGGAATCAAGATTGCCAGGAGAAATACCAATAACCTCAGATACGCAGATGATACCACCCTTACGGCAGAAAGTGAACAGAAACTAAAAAGCCTCTTGATGAAGGTGAAAGAGGAGAGTGAAAAGGTTGGCTTAAATCTCAACATTCAGAAAACTAAGACCATGGCATCTGGTCCCATCACTTCATGGCAAACAGAAAGGGAAAAAGTGGAAGCAGTGACAGATTTTATTTTCTTGAGTTCCAACAAAATCACTGTGGATGGTGACTGCAGCCATGAAATTAAAAGATGCTTGCTCCTTGGAAGAAAAGCTATGACTAACCTAGAGAGCATATTAAAAAGCAGAGATATTACTTTGCCAATAAAGGTCCATCTAGTCAAAGCTGTGGTTTTTCCAGTAGTCATGTATAGATGTGAGAGTTGGACTATAAGGAAAGTTGAGTGCCCAAGAATTGATGCTTTTGAACCGTGGTGTTGGAGAAGACTATTGAGAGTCCTTTGGACTGCAAGGAGATCCAACCAGTCCATCCTAAAGGAAATCAGCCCTGAAAATTCATTGGAAGGACTGATGCTGAAGCTGAAATTCCAATACTTTGGCCACCTGATGGGAAGAGCTAACTCATTTGAAAACACCCTGATACTGGGAAAGACTGAAGGCAGGAGGAAAAGGGGATGACAGAGGATGAGATGGTTGGATGGCATCACTGACTCAATGGACATGAGTTTGAATAAACTCCAGGAGTTGGCAATAGACAGGCAGGCCTGGTGTGCTGCAGTCCATGGGGTCGCAAGGAGTCAGACACGACTGAGTGACTGAACTTAACTGACCTGATGATGGAGAAGATGCAGCAGAGGGTCAGGAAAGGCCAGGCAGGAGCATGGGGCCTGTGAACAAACAGTGAGGTCACCAGGTCTTCCTAGCTGTGAGCATTGCAGGCCTAGCTGGAGCCTCCATGAGAAAGACAAAATGAGACAGAATTGGACCTTCTAGGAAGCTCATAGGCATCGTGGGTGCTCACAGCGGACGTTCTATCTGGACCAGATGGCCGTTGACAAGGGCAGGTGGCCGTGTGTGCAGGTGCCTAGTGGTGAGGGAGCCGCCTGTGCTGACGGTGCCCATGTACCCTGGACCTGTGGTTGACAAGCTGGTCCCCAGAGATCTGGAGACCTCAGATCCCCACTCCATCCTGCAAAGCAAGAGCTTGGGTCTTTGTGGCAGCATGGGCAGCCATCATTTTCCTCAGCTCCAGCCTACCATGTGTCAACACCTCTCCTTTGACGACCACAGTGATCAGATCGCTGTAAACAGTGGAGTACTGTGTTTGCTGCATGTTTCTCGTTTGGTTCTACGACAGTGATTCCCACTTCCTCAATGCATCATGGGCTATATGACACCCAGACCCTCATCCTGTGATCTAAACCACTGGCTGTGCTGCAGATTTTCTAACCATGTTTTCCTTTTCTTTGCAGGTCACTTATATTAAAGACAATTTTCTTCATTTGTCACTGCATTCATCTCCATATCTGGAAACTAAAAAAATTCACAACAATGGCAGAAGGCCGCAGTTCTGTTACTGTTTACATATTAATTTTGTCATTTTCAATCAAAAATGTTGAAAAGTGAAATTAAACTTAATAAAATAAATTGAAATAAATTATTTGGTATGACTCAGATTTCTTCTTTAGTTCAGCTTTATTTAGGTATAATTGATATAAAATTGTGAGATACGTGTGTGTTATGGTGATTTGATACATCGTAGTAACACACCTACCACCTCACATATTCAGTATTCATGTTTTTTGTTGTTGGTGGTGAGGACTTTTGTTATCGTCTCTTAGCAAACGTCAGTGGTACGGTACAGTGTCATCATCTGCTTAAATTAGATCCTCAGTCTTTTCCATCTCAGAGCTGAAGGTCTGACCTGTTTACCAGCTGTTTCCCCACCCCCCAGTAGAAACTCTGTGTTTCTAAAAGTTTGACTTCTTAGTTTTTGTTCTGAACGTAAGTGATACTGTGCAATATTTGTCATTCTCTGTCTGACTTACTTCATTCAGCGTAATGCCCTCCGGTCACAGTAGCAGGATTTCTTTCTTTCCCGTGGCTGAATAATAGTCCATCATGTGTGTGTATGTATATTGTATATATATACACTGTATATGTATAAATACATATTTTTTATATGTATAGTACATATACATATTTCATCTGTTCATCCATCGATGAACACTCAGGTTGTTTCCATGATGGCTCAAACTTCTTATTTGAGCAAAATGCAACATTTATATATAAACTTTATTCATATGTAAGCTAACATTTAATGTCAGTCTAATCATACTAGTATGTTATTCAGCTGAAATATTTGCTAAAATACCCACAAGGGTAGTGACAAGTTTTAAAATGGGTACTATGACTGTTTCCCCAACAATAATGTGGTCGTTTCTCGCTGTTTGGGGGACTCTGTGGATGATCACTGAAACCAGAAATGTCCGCTCTTGTTTCGTTCATCACCTCAAGTTTAACCAATGCAAGCAGCTGGTGCAGGCTCCCCAGTCTGTCCTGGAGGGAAGAATCAGAATGGAGCCCGCCTCTGATCTCAGGAGGTGGAGGGTCTGAGCCTGACCCTCAGCAGAGCCACACAGCCTCCTGGGAACGGTGAGTTGTTTTTTGTTGTTTCAAAAATAGTAAAATTTTAAGAAAAGCTGTTTTCCTTCAAGGCCGGGGGCTCTTCTGCCTCCTCTGTTTTCAGAGTCCCCCCTCCCACCCC
>NW_011494178.1:618870-625529 GCF_000754665.1 Bison bison bison | reverse complement strand
CCCCCGCACTGCCACCACATCACAGAGTCCCCCACTGTGTGGGGGTGCGGCCTGTGCCCCATACGGAACAAGCTCTTCTGCTTCACAGATGTCCTGGGAAACCCGGGCAGCAAGGTCTGGGGCTGGAGACCTGGGTGGTGGGCACTGGACAGGTGGAGGTGCCCAGAGCCGCCTGTTACTGCCAGCGAGATGGTCAGCCGCCCTGCCGGTCTGGGCAGTCCTGCCTGTGAGGTGGTCATGCCAGCCCCGCCCACCCCAGTCTTGCCAGTATCACCAGCAGGATGCTCCTGTTAGCCCTGCCCGGTCTGGTCAGTCCTACCATTGAGGTTGTCCCGTCAGCACTCCCTCCTTAGCCTGGTCAGTCCTCCCAGACTAGGTCAGCCAGCCGAGCACCCTTGAGTGGGGCGCTCCAATTCCTCTAAA
The DNA here is from genome assembly GCF_000754665.1 of Bison bison bison. NCBI lineage: Eukaryota > Metazoa > Chordata > Mammalia > Artiodactyla > Bovidae > Bison > Bison bison. The sequence goes on along the minus strand of NW_011494178.1, from coordinate 625,106 downwards.
GTGTCCTGAGGTCATTTTCAGAGCATGCACAAAATCTGTAATCCCTTCAGAAAGTGCATTAATGCAAAAGACTGGAAGTGTTTGAATGAGTCTGTTTTTATTAAGAATAATGTTACCAAAAAAATAAAAATCATTCTGGTGCTTGGACGATTTCTCCACTACATTTAAAACAAGGTTTTTAAAGTAGTCCATGAATGCACTGCTGACCACCGTTTTCAGTCTGCATCTTCAGCCCTGAACAAGCAAGTCTGTCCGCTGAATGGGAGTCTGTGCTCCTGGAGGAGTCCCTGGGACTCTCGACCCTGCTTAGCAATGGTTTTAAAGTCTGTGTCCATCATGTGACTTAGTAACACACATTTCTGAAAAGACCTCTGCCTCTGGGGCGTTTAGCCAGCTTCAGTCATTGCGGACTGGGCATTGTGTTTGGCTCATTTATTGAAAGGGAGCCTCTGGAGCCTGGGGTGTCTGCCTGCGCTGGGAGCGGCAGGTGCCAGGACCCAGGATGCTATCCGGTGAGGGGGGCTGAGCAGGCCATGTCTCCAGTCGAGTAGAGGTAGCCTCCACCTCAGGCTTGGCATGACCTTAGTGCTTGGCATGCTAAGTACATGGTAGAGGACCCAGAGTGTGCAAGTGTTGATTTAAACATTTTCTGATGGGGTTTTCTTTTTAGGTTGCTGTGTACTGAAGGTTTTACTGCATCCTAGAAGCCAGATGCTGGACGTGAACAAGAAGAGACTGTTTCTGATGCTGGTATCAGTTCCTCCTCCTGTTAAACTGCGAGTCCCTCCTGAGGGTGGGAAGGGCCTCTGGAGAAGCAGGCATGTCCTGTTCTTCCTGGAAGCGGCCCTTTGTCACCAGAGTGTCATGGCTCTGAGGAGTTGATGCACTTGTTCCAGGCCTCAGAAATGAACCACAGTGTTGTTGACGATTGTGTACTTGGGGATGGTGACTTTTCAAGACAAAGTGTCATGATGTCCTTGTCTGCCCTGCGTCCTGCCCTGAGTTCTGTGCTCTCGTGTCTCCCAGGCTGTTTCTCAGGAGACGAGTCTGTGCCGGGGGGTGAGTGCTTGGTGCCTGGAAGGTGACCCAGCTGAGCAGGGGGCAGGCTCAGGGTCACAGGGCAGCACCCCATCAACATGCGCATGGTGGGCCTTGGAGCCCCAGCTCCTCGTCCCCTGGCCCGGGCTCCAGGCTCACACCACACACTTCTCATAGCAGACACATGGCTCAGCCCACTTCTATCCGTGTTGGGGGACCGGGGAGGACAGGTGAGTGAAGCCCAGAAACACAGAGGAAGCTGGAAGCAGATCTGAGCGCGTGTTCAGAGCTCTCGTTCCTGCCCTGCGCGTTGGCCTCTTTGTTCAGGAGGGGAACAAACACGATGCCAGAACCAGCTGCGGGCAGAGCAGCAGCTCCCAGGTGCTGTGGAGCCCATGCGTCTGGTCTCCTGGACAGGTGTGTTCAGGGGCAGCATGAGTCAATCAGGTGTGTGGGGAAGGCAGGTAGCTGGTGAGGCAGGAGCGGGACACCTGTGACAGGTGTGGGCGTGGCCCGGCTGCTTTGTGGAGACCTAGAGCTTGGTGCTGTTCTGCTCAGAGGAGTGACTGTATTCTCAGAAGGTCCCTCTGGATGGAAGGCTGGCGGCACAGAGGGGACGTGCTGGAGCCTGTGAGGTCAGCCAGGAGGCCATCGAGAGATGGGACCAGGGAGACGCAAGTAAAATCAGAGTGCAGATGTGCTCAGCACAGGGACTCTCGGAAACTAGAGGAGGGGTTATCTGCCCATGGCTGTGTCTGGAAGCAGCTCACTGCGGCTGGACATGGACTTGTGGTTACCTTTCCCTGGGGATGCTCGGGCTCAGCTTCTCTTCCTCATCAGCCTGATGGGGCCCCCAGCCATGCAGGGAGGCTCTGTGCCCTGTGCCATGCCCTGATGCCGGACGTCATCTCCGGGCCTGCACTGTCCCCACCTTGGGCAGTGGGCAGGCAGAGGCATGGTGCTGCCTCCAGGACGAAGGAGTGGAAGGAGCTCAGGGCCCTGCCTCCCTGGGGCACAGGGTCCCTCCCACCCCACCCCCTGCCCACTGCCCCGTTTTGCTCCCTTTTTATTTACCACCTCTCGGGAAGCCTGGGTAAGCCTGTCTACACCTACAGGTCTTACTCAAACCCTTCAGGAGAGTGAGCTGCCCATCCTTGGGGGCCAGCATTGCCCCCACTCTAATTTGGTTGTCAGACTTTCGGGTTCTCTCCTTGACCCCTGCCCCCGGAGCCCAGCAGGGCCTGCTTGTGTGGATCGAAGGGGATGGTATCGGCCCTGATGTCTCCTGGAGGTGGGACCTGCCTGCGAGGGCCCCAGGGCCACGTGTGTGTTACTCTCAAAGTCCTCGCTAGGGGGCGCTTCTGCAGTGTCTTTAGCGCCTGTGGTTCCTGGGAGCCGCGTGTGTTGCTCAGTGAGTGACAGCCGGCTCCTTGGAGAGCTGTCATCCTAGAAGGTTAACCAAAGAGAAACACGCAGACCTGGCTTCCGGAACCTCCTGAGGCCACTCAGGGGTTCAAGCCGACGTCTCCCTGATGGTCGGACAAACACTATCAGCCCCAGGCGCGAGGGGATCTTACTGTCGCTCAGACGGCTGAGCCCCCCACCCCCCCCAGTTGCTGATTCAGTAGGTTGGGTGGGGGGCACAGCAGCTGCGGTTTTGGTGCGTTCCCAGGTGGCTCCTGCATTGTTGGTCGGGTGACTACAGCTGAGAACTGCTGGTCTAAGCTGAGCCCTTGCAGACAGAAAGGTGGCAGGTTTCCCAGGCATGGAGCCAACAGGTTGATTCAGGGCAGGGGAACCCCGTGTGGAGCTGCAGAGCTGAGAGACTGCCAGGTTCATGTGCTTGTGAGCCACGAGTGGATCATGTTAGGTGGGCCGGGGGTGCGTCCGTGGGCAGGGTGTCGTGTCGGGTGGGCCGGGGGTGAGTCCGTGGATAGGGTGTCGTGTTGGGTGGGCCGGGGGTGCGTCTGTGGGCCAGGGGTGCGTCCATGGGCAGGGTGTCATGTCAGGTGGGCTGAGGGTGCATCCGTGGGCAGGGTTGGTGGGTGCAGAGCCTATGTGGATGGGGAGACTGGTGGCTGGCAGTCCTCCATCATACGCTCACTGAGGGTGTGTAACTGCCGAGACGGGTCTTCCAGGCAACCCTTCCCCTTTGTGTGCTGGTGGCCCGGTTCTAGCAAGTTCTGCCCAAGAATGACCCCGGGCCCTGAGTCTGCAGTGGTGTGTGTGCCGGGAGCTTCACACAGTGCTGAGGACAGCCGCCTGAACTGGAGGAAAGAAACAAGACTGCCACCGGCCGCCCGTGAAAGCATGATTTTCGCATCCCTAGAGGAGCCTCTGCTAGACACCAAATTGGAAACCAAGTGGCAGAACGGGATAATTCTTAAATAGCATTTAGGGCAATAAATAAATATTAAAAGTTAGCAATAATCCTCAGAAAGTAAGTCTCTTATGAGTTTCCTAATTTGGGTAAATTAAAAGACCTCTCTGGTTCATAATTTAATTTTGCGGCTTTCTTCCCTGTGGCCTCCATTTCTGTGTGAAATTGGACTTTTGGAAGAAATAACAGAACTGCAACCAAATCTGAAACCAGGCGAGAGTCCAGATGATGGCGTGGGGCAGGACTGTTCTTGTAGCTGTGAGCTGATGTTTGTTCACAGCAAACTTGGTCATTTCTCAGAAAAGCAGACAGTTTAGCGAGGAGGTCTGAGGATTCTGTGGGTGGTGTCACGTGCATGTGGATTTCTCAAGGGTCTCCATCTGCTTGAGGGACTAGTGTTTGTCTCATTGCGCCCACTTTTTATGCCTTCAGGGGCCTGACCTGGTGGAATGATCCCATGATGAATATGTGTCTTATGATTTTCCAGAAATTCTGTCTTAACCCCGATGTCCTCGCTTTGGCTGTGCTCCAAGCAGGGATGACCCCTGTGGAAACACCGGTGTCAGGATGTGCTGGACAGTAGCCGCATGAATCCAGCAGAGAGCTGCTCATGGCCCTTGACCGGCGACCCGGAGAGGCCTTTCCCTGGGGGGGTGTCAGTGGGTCTCGGCCCCTGTGATCCAGCAGAACTTGACGGTCAGGATGCTGCCGTAATCAAGGTGCGTGGGACGCACCCAGACCTTCACCTCGGGCAGTTTCTGTTACAGGCCAAGGATGCATTTCGAATTTTTGCCGGATCTGGGGAGAGGTGCAGAATTCTCTTCCTTCTACCTTAGGGCAGGTACCTGCTATCTGCTCTTGACCCTTGATGGGCTGATTTTAAATAAAACTGTAAGCTGAGATATAACTGTAGGGTCACTGAAATTTGGGGAAATAAGACAGGTTCAGCATTAGCACCTGTCAGCTGATTTTACCAGGGAATGGACATCTTTCAGGACAGCTTCAAGCTCATCCTGTCAAAGCCATGGTGTTATCCTTCATCCTAGAAATGCTGGGGGTCAGGAGCATGGGCTTATTAACACAGGTCTTGCCACGTGTTCGGGCTCTGATCACAAGCTTCCTGAAGGGGTTTGGTTCCCACCCGCCTCTCGTGTTGCTGTCCTTCGGTGCCCGCCGGGGTCTCCCAGACCCGCTGTGGCTGCAGCCCTGCTTGTGCGCCTGCGGCGGCCTCGCATGCAGACCTGGCAGTCCCACCCGTCCCGACACGCAGCTGTCTTTCCCAGGTGTTCTCCCCACTGGAGTGAGGACCTGCATCCTGGGGGGCTGGCCAGCACACCTGCACCTTGGGCCTTGGACGTGCTGGGGTGTTCCCCCAGCTCAGCTCCTCCGTCGGCCACTCTCGGGGCCTCGTGTGACCCTTAGAGTTCTTGGAACCTCTCCTCATGTTTCCACATTACATCTTGTTGCTGTCAGTGTGCCAAGAGGGTTCCCCCTCTTTAAAAAATGGGCACCTCTTGTCTGGGGTGGAACAGGGAGTCAGAGCCAGACCATGATGCTGATGTCAATGTAGGGAAGCATCACTACGGAGTTGATCGCTTTCTGGACAGATGCACTCAACCCTTGCCCTGCTCCTGGGTTTTCCACAGAGTTGGGAGCCGTGGCCTCAGTGCTGGACATGCCTGAGAGCAGTAGGACAGTGGTGAGCTGGGAGGCATCTGGAGGAGGTGGCCTGCCTGCGGGCAGGAGGGGCTTCCTCCCAGCCCCATTTCTGCCGCCGGGCAACGGACCCCACGTCTGCTGTGGGAGCTGCTGGCAGATGGGGGCGAATCCCGGAGTGATGACTCTGACCGGCCTGCCGTGGCCACCCGGGACAGCTCCCCAAGAGCCCCGGTTAGGACGGATATGTCCCCTAGGTGGAGCCGTCCACCTGCCTGTGGAGTCAGCACCGGCCCTGAAAGGGAGGGCTTCTGTGCCGGCAGGTGGGGGACCCCATAGGCGTCGCCCCCAGGTGGGCTCTGTCCACCTTCCTTTCCCCTCAGACCTGCCAGAGGCTGCGGCCCTAGCCGCACCCCTCACAGCACACTGGTGGGCATGGCATCCGTGTGGGCAGCTTCGTGTGCTGGGTTGTGGCCCCGGGATTGGAAGCCATCATGCAGCTCTGGCAGGAAGCAAGTCCAGGCTGGGTTCCTGTGAGTTCACAGGAAACGCTCTTCACGACTTGGAGTCTGTAATGGTTCAACCTCTGACCGTGAGTCTCTGTCGGCTGCTTACTGTCTTTATCTCGTGAAAGTGAACCCCACAAAGAGAGCAGTGCCTGGCCTGGTCTGCTGCAGGTGCATGTGAGAGAGGGCAGAGAGCAGAGCCCCAGGGTGCCTCCTTGGCGTTCACCGCCACTGCCCCAGGAGCCTCCCGGACACAGGACTCTGAACCCTCCTTTCAGTAAACCCAGGCTCCCATCTCCCGTGCCGGCAGAACCCGGGGCTGCATCCCCCAAAGGCCCGACTCCGTGGCTGCCGCCTCCCTCCTCCCCAGGCCCTGGGATCCTGGCTACCAAGCTGATTCTCAGCCCCGTGAGCTCCCCTGTCCCTGCCCCCCAGGGCTCGCCTGTCACCTCACCCCGTCCCCGGATCCCCTCCTTTACTTTCGATGCTTTTATCTCTGTTTGACATGCATGTTCCTGACTGTGTTAGAGGCCGCAACACGTAAATCTATTTTCTTCCTCTTTTCTGCCCACAAAAAAGTGAGCACATTTGCTCTGTTCCTCACCTCCTGTAGGAGACCGTCAGCTCCGCGGGACGTGCTCTCATCTGCCTTGCTG